>NC_089839.1:36259913-36590538 GCF_035609145.1 Eleutherodactylus coqui
TTGCAAATTAGGTTTATTTTTAAAACACCTGCAGATGTTTTTATTTGATTTGTGGATGCCACGCGCGGATAAGAAATTGCAGCATGCTCCAGTTTACCGCGGATCATGTGCAGATGTGCGCCATTCATCTCAATGGGAGCTTACGATCCGCAGTGCATCCGCAATTACATTTGCGAAAGCACTGCTGATTTGAAGGTTAAAATCAATTAAGGAGGTGGGGAAAAGGCTGGGAGGTGGGGTTGGAGATTTTTCCCGCGTGGATGATCCGCAGTGAATCTGCATACATCCGCGCAGAAAAAAAAAACCCAATTCATGATCTCCCGCAAGCAATACAAAATCTATTTAATGGTGATTCGCAGTAGTCCTCTGCGGAAATCCGCGCGTGACGTGGACATGAGGCCTTAGGGCTCCTTCCCAAGGACGGATTTCCACCGCGTAATTCGCGGCGGAAATCCGCTGCGTTGCCCGCTGCTATTAGGTTCTATTGAACCTAATAGCTCAGGGCTCACGGTGCGGAATTCCACCGCGGAATTCCGCACCGTGAAATCTCCCGTCCTCACCCATGGCACGCCCTATTTGCCGTGGGTGTACGCGCGGACAGCTTCAATTGCAGTCAATGGAAGCCATCCGTTCACGCTATCTTTCGCTGTAGCACAGCGGAAGATAGCGTGAAATCGCCTCTCTCTGCCTACCGCCGCCGCGTCATATGATGCGGCCGGCCACGTCATGTGACGCTGTGGGCACGTCACGCCGAAGCGTCATGCGGGACCCAGGACGCCGGATCCGCAGGTAAGTATAGGGTCTCTGGGGGGCACTGTGACGGGCTCCACCGCGGAATTCCACAGCGGAGCCCGTCACGGCCGTGTGCAGCCAGCCTTAGTCAGACCCTTGCATAGAATCCCTGATAATACTACACATTTGCAAATCAGGTGCTGCTTAAAGCACACCTGATGCAACTAATCAAGGGTTTCATTTGTTGCATTAGGTGTGTTTGTGAAAAAACACAACAAATGCCTGGACTGGCTAGGGCTTTGTTGACTCTGACATTTCATTGCATGTCAGCCATACTTCTAAGTCAAGAGAGTGGTCAAAAAGTGTAAGAAAGAGATCATAGCCTTGAACAAACAAGAAAAAGGAGACAAGAAGATAGCAAAGGCACTGAATGTACCTAGGGATACACTTGCAAGCATAGTTCAAAATTACACTAGTTACAAAGTAACACTGGCTACACTTCTGCAATATGGGGTGGGAGTAGGGAGATGTCAACGGCTGCCACCGGATTCCTGAGGAGGAAAATGGCCATAAATTTATACTCCTAAATTCTTCAAGTCGCAGCGTCACAGAAAAATTTGGGAGCATACATTCCTGGCCATTTTTGATACCCTCAAGAATGGAATAAACCTCAGAGCGGGTTCTTGCATCAGTGGAGAATATGAAAGATCTGAAGGAGGTCAAGAGGGATGTCCTAATCACCCCCATCCCCAACACAAACAATGTTTAGGCACATACAATAAAAGAAGAAAAACCTCCCACTTCTCCACCTTCTCACTTCTCTCCATAACCCCTCCAAATCCCATCAGCTTTTCTACGATACCTCGATGCAACCAACATTTGATATGAACTTTCCATTATATATAAGCACAGAGAGGAGCCGGCCCGTCACCAGTGACATTTCTGTCACTGGACAAATCGCGGCCGTCTGCCTAGGATTGCATTATCTAATACAATCCTATGCAGGCGGGCAGGGCGGAAATCCCGCCGCAGAATTTCCACCCGAGTGCAGGGGGCCTAAATGTACCAAATCTGCACCATTCCATATAACGATTCGGACAGTCTGAGTTTAATCTAGCGCCAATATTAAACAACTTTAATGGGGTACGATAAGCTCTATGCACTAAATACAAGTGTTATACCCGTCGACTTTCAGATATAGAGGCGCCGGAATAGTAGCCCCCGGGGGATATATATGGAGGCAGCCCATGACAGGGTTAACGGGGAGGCCAGGGTTAATAGAAGTGAAAGGAGAGGGGGGGTGTAGAATAGGGAGGAGTAGAAGGGGAGGTTAGAGAGAAAGTGCGGGAACAGCGGTAGGCGGAGCATTCTTAGGCGGCAACGGAGGAAGAAGAAGCAGAAGAGGAGAAGACAGAGGCCACGAGGAAGTCCCACCCACCCGCCCTTACTTTAGTATATAGGGGTCAGTTTTAGTTAGTGGAAAGGGTTGCAGAGGTTGCGCGACATTGTCATAGCGGCGTTTGGAAGGGGGGGGGAGTTCTGGGAGCCAGCTGATATGCGGGGCGGGGGGGGGGGAAACGGGGGGCTGATGGCTACCCCCCCCCCCCCTTTTGGTATAGTGTGTGTGGTCAGCCTGTCGCCTCCCGGCTCTGTCAGGCCGTAGTCCCTGCGGAGAAACGGGGGCTAGCCTAGGAACGGCTAGCGGGTCTCTGAGTCGGGAGGAGGAGGGCGACTAGGGGCAAACGGGTGTGTGTTGCCTCCCGAGTCGGCTGTCTTGCGACGGGAGGGTTTTAGCGGAAAGGATTTCGGCCTCCCGAGGGAGAGCGGAGGGAGGCAGGACGGAAATCCTTTTCCCTGTTGGTGAGGCGATAGAGGGGGTTGGAGGCTCCAGGGACTTCCCCCTTTTCAGTGGGTTGTTTTATTTTGATGTTTTACCCAATTGTTAATAGAAGTTTAATAAACGGTCGCTGTGGCCAAAATTTATCCAAGCTAGAAGTTGCAGCGTTTTAATTGGAAAAAGGGGGAGGTTGGGTTAGGTCACAGAGGTCACATCCGGTATACCCACGTCAAGATATCATTAGAATCATACGGAACGCTGCGGCCCTTTAATCTTCGCTAACATGACCTAAACCTTGTCCCATTTTTCTTTTTATTGGGAATTGCTGTAAATAACCAGAAAGTATCTGTCTATATAAGGGAGGTTTCACATCTGCATTTATACCTACTCATCTCTCCAGTGTAAATGCTCTGAAGGACCCCCGGGCTTTACAAGGGGACAACAGGTGACTCCTGCAGCCAATCAGTGGCCTCAGAGGTCACATGCATTACTAGTACTACTTATAATCATGGCAGTTACAGTACATTAAAGCATAGTGAGGTAACAGTACAAATACAATGCACTGTGATGTCATAGTACAGGGCTAATGTACACAGTGATGTAACAATACAGGAATAATGTACACAGCCATGTCATAGTACAACTATAATACACAAAATGATGTCATAGTATAAGGCTAATTTACACAGTAATGTAATAATACAGGAATAATGTACACAGTGATGTCATAGTACAGGAATAATGCGCACAGTGATGTCACAGTGCAGGGATAATGCAAACAGTGATGTTATAGTACAACTATAATTCACATAGTGATGTCATAGTACAGGGATAATGTACAGAGTAGTGTCCCAGTACAATACACATAGTGACGTCATATCACACCATAGAGATATAGTGATGTCACTGCAGAGAGATAATTCAAAGAGGCTCCGGCACATTATAAGCACAACAGATGTAACAATACAGAGTAATGTCTGTAATAACACAAGGAGTGTCTGATCAGTCAGGTTGTAGCACAGCCGTTATATAAAGAATGATGTCACTATACTAAAATACACTATAGTGAGTGCAGACAGCGGGCTGTAGATGCTGATAGTACAGCTAGTGCCCTGCAGCTATCAGCCTGTCTGCTGCCTGGCTGGGAATACTGAGCAGTCGTCATTTGCAAGTAGAGAAGAGACCGTGAGCCAGAAGTATTGTGATTACTAGTATAATGTGCTTCTATAACCCCCTGGTCTGTCCTGTACATTATAGAACATCTCCAGGACACACATATATATATATATATATATATATAAGCACACGTACAGCTGCCGGTGTTACATGTAGTGCTCCTTGTGTCACGAAGATTGCAACATTTTATACACTTTACTTTTCCTCTGCATCTTCAAGATCTCCTCTTGCTGTCAGTGAATGACATTCACACCTAGAGGTTGGAAACTGGCTGATAGTTTAGTCTAGGCAATCTTAAACCAATTGATTTCAAGTGTGTTTCGCGCATTTTGTGCGTGCGCAAAAAACAGCTCATCTATATTTCTGCATTTTGCACAGCGAAACTGCCATAGCAGTCTGAAATAGACAGCTGGACCTCATTAGGCGTTAATAGCCATTCAAAGGGTGTGTCATCCGCACCTCTATACTAGCTCTACACGAGCAAAAATTACAATAGTATTCGCAGACATGTGCGCAAAACCCTGATTATAGCCCTCCAACCTCATTTATGTGCAAATATGCTGCGGCGAACGTATTTGTGCAAACGCTCGTGTGACGCCTCTCTGAATCGCATCAGCAACACAAACAAGGGCTGATTCACACAGGCGTATGTGTATTCCAGTGGCGTAAATACACAGGGTATCTACGCAACTGTTGGCTTCTTCTGACAGGCGTATGCGCAAATGCACCTGCCTCAGCGCAAGTAGTGAGGGTGGCCTCACATGGGCGTAAAAACTGGTAGGGAGGGTGAACCTATTGAAATCAATGGATTGTATTGTCTGTGTATTGTGTGCGTGCAAACACTTGTGAGTCCGCCCTAAGGGTGGCTTCACACGGATGTATGCGCAAAAAGAGGAACACATACAAAGTACTGATGAACAACCACTCACACACCTACCTATATTGGGGGGGTGATGCTTAGCACTGGCGTAACTATAGGGGATGCGGTTGCACCCGGGCCCAGGAACCTTAGGGGGCCCATAAGGCCTCTCTTCTCCATATAGAGAGCCCAGTACTATGAATAAAGCATTATAGTTGGGGGTTCTGTTACAGGTTTTGCATTGGGGCCCAAGAGCTTCAAGTTATGCCTCTGATGCTTAGTATTAGTATTTAAAGGAATGCTGCCATCCAATAGGTGGCGCTGCAGAGGTATTTTTCGATCTTCCTCATTGGCATAGTATTATACCTGCACACACCCGTGGTCCAGAAAGTCCGCAGACCCTTTCTCTTTTTACATTTTGTTATGTTGTGGCCTTGTCCAAATTAAAAAAACAAATGTCATGTTTACCCACCATTCTGCACCCATAATGACAAAGTGACAATAGAATGTTAGAAATCTTTACAAATATTTTAAAACTAAAAAAATGTTGCTCTGGGGCCTCACATTTCTCTTGATCATCTTTGAGATGTTTTTAGACCTTGATTGGAGTCACCTGAGATAAATTCAGTTGACTGGACATAATTTTAAAAGAGACCCCCCCATCTATCTATATAAGGTCTCAGCTTACAGCTCACAATGCAGATCAGAGCCAAAACCAAGCCATGAGGAGGAAAGAACTGCCTGTAAAGTTCAGAGACAGGATTGTGTAGATTTGGAGAAGGCTACAAAAAATTTCTGCTGCACTGAAAGTTCCCAAGAGCCCAGCGGCCTCCATAGTTCTTAAATGCAAGACGTTTGGAACACCCAGGACTCTACTAGAGCTGTCGATCCACCAAACTATGTAGTCAGGGGAGAAGGGCCTTGGTAAGAGAGCTGACCAAAAACCCAATGGTCACTCTGACTGAGCTCCAAAGATCTTGTATGCAGATGGGGGAAACTTCCGGAAGGTCAACCATCACTGCTGCCTCCACCAATCTTGGCTTTATGGCAGAGTGGCCAGGAAGAAGCCTCTCCTCAGTAAATGTTACATGAAAGCCGCCTGGAATTCACCAAAAGTATCTAAAGAGCCCTCAGACTGTGAAAAACAAGATTCTCGGGTCCGATGAAACCAAGATTGAACTTTTTGGCCTTAATTCTATGCTTCATGTCTTGAGGAAACCAGGCGCTACTCATCACCTGCCCAATATCATCCCTATAGTGATGCCTGGTGATGGCCGTATTATGTGGGGGACAGGGAGACCGGTCAGGGTGGATGGAAAGCTGAATGGAGCAAAGCACAGAGATGCTTTTAATGAAGACCTGATCCAAAGCACAAGGGACCTCAGACTGGGCAGAAGCTTCACCTTCCAGCAAGACAATGGCCCTAAGACAAGTGCCATTGCAGATTTTGATTCGGAGTTGCAGGCTGATTTAACCAATTTCAATTCTGCATCAAAATCCACATGGGGGACGTCATTTCACCCTTTGCCTTAGGATGCTCTCACAAAAGGCGTCTGTAAGAAGCACCGCATCTTAAATGTGGCATTTTACAGCGTTTTTGAACTGTGTTTTTATACGCGTGCAACAGCGTTCAACAGCATTTTTTTAAGGCACCCCATCTTTTCCATGGGTGATGAGGTATGTTAAAAATTGCTGAAATGCACTAAAATAGAGCAGACAGCTTTAGAAAATCACGCTGTTAGAAATGATGGACTGGGACAGGGGATATAAGCTTTATACTTATATATGCCAGCACTGGAAGCCGCCACTCAGTGACACCAGGGGAACAACGGGAGAGATAAGTATAACACTAATATCCCTGGACTCAGCGGGTCACCGACTTTTAGCCCATAAACCTAACTTATAGAGCTAAAAATAGGTGAAAGAGTCTCTTTAACTCATGATATATGCCTAACAAATAACAGTGCAGTGCCCCAAACTTAGGACACGGGGAATACGCTGAGGAGCTGGGAGGGTAGAGTGGTCACTTGTCATGGTGGCACTTAACAGGCTCCTTACCAGATGGACACACACAGCCTTGGCCAGAGCAGCACTGGGCCTCTTCCGGACACCCCTAGGAGAGGGATGGCCAATATAGATGGAACAGGAATACACCTTTGTCACGTGTGACGCCACCGTTCCTTTTACCCGCCAGAATGGCCCTCGGCGGTAATAAAGAGAATTCACACACAATGTAAGGTTGAAGTACCTCAGTCCCTGGGAATGGTCAGGGCCTGGCAAAACTTTATTTCGAAAACTTCAATATCACACAAATCAGGAACACACTAGTGCAGGTAAGAACAGACGGTAGAGGACAGAGAGGAAACCCAGAATGACACCGGTCCTGCAGGCCTGCGTTATCTGTCAGGTACTGCTCCTGGAAGGGGAACTCTCCAGAGGAGGATAGGGGTAGGGTCACTCCACAGACACTCTTGTAACACCGTACCTCTGCACGGTGGTCTTGGCCTTCTTTTCTCATGCTCTCTCTCTCTCACTCTTTTTCTCCTCACTCTCTATTGGCTCCTGGCATTGGGGCCCTCAGGATATCGCTCCTCTTCCTCCATTACTTCACCACATGAGGGTTGAAGGTACCCCCATGTGGCTCTCTGCTGAAGACTCTGTGATGGAACTCTAGACTACACCCAAATCACTTATATTTATAATCTGCAACATACCATGTGACAGGGCATAAATTGATACATTTGCAGACATCTCCCAGTCTCATGCAGACATTAACCTCTCACTTGCTGCAGCTGTGCAATACACATAACAGGAGATTAAACAATTTGCACAGTACATCTACAAAAAAGACATTACAACAGCAGATATACAATATACAATGTACAATAAATGTATCTATATGATGATTAAGAGACTGAATGTCTATATAGGTCATTACTGGTAAGTGATCCTGGCCGTAGCTGAATACGGCTGCCCCCGGTGAATTCCATGCTGCCATCATCTTGGACACTGTTGCTGCTAAAACATCAGCAAGTTGAGCTCACTTAGTCAGTAAGTAGCTGCTCTGGAACAGACAGTTCCAGAGCTGCTCACGACCTGAAGGTTGAGGGGTTCAATCCCCGAATGGTTCAGGTAGCTGGCTCAAGGTTGACTCAGCCTTCAATCCTTCCAAGGTCGGTAAAATGAGTACACAGCCTGGAGGGGGGTAATAAATAAATAAATTACTGAAAAGCGCTGCAGAATAAGTTGGCGCTATACAAATAACAGAGTTTATCTTTTTTTATTTTTTTAATAAGAATAGCTATGTGTGTACATATAAAAGAAGGGGGCTCATAGAAAAAAATCAAAATGGGACCCCCATTTATAATGCTGTATTCTGCCACCCAAGACTAAAGGGCTTATTGTTTGTTTTGTCCTCCAGACAAAGGGGTATTCCGGGCATTTGCTATCCTTATGATAAGTCATCAATAGTTGATCAGCACGATCTCCACCGATCAGCTGATCCTCTGGCCGGCTGTCAGATGTCCTCATCGATGGCCAGGGACGGAAGTGAAATCAATGGACGCTTCCATTACACTTCCAGCTCCTCATTGCAGTCCAAACCGGAAGTGTAATAGAAGGCATCTCTTCCACTGATTTCAATGCCTTCTATTAAACTACCAGCTCTTACCAGCAATGACAACATCCTAGATGGACAGCGGGCTGAAGGATGAGCTGATCAGCGGGATCCTGAGCAGCGGACCCCAACTGATCAAGCATTGATTATGTATCCTGAAAATAGGCCATCAATTGTAAGTGCCCAGAATACCCCTTAAACCCAATGACCCTTGAGCCCATTTTCCCTTCCCGGCAACACAAGGGAATCCTGCACAGGTAAGAAAAGAGATATAGTCAACCAGGACAGGGGCCCATTTCTCCAAGGGCCCCACACTAGCCATATGCACCTTTGGATGAATAATTCATGAACTTGGCCATCACATACAATGAGCCCATAAATGTACATCTCTGCATGCTTTATGATTTCATACATGGTGTGCGCCAATGTGGAGCTCCGGGAGGTACTATACAGAGACATATCTGTATTACAAACCCATAAGTCTGCATATAGGGTCTGCGCCCATGGCGTTAGGGCGTATTTTATATCCATAATTTTACAGATGTAATTCAGACACCATAAAGCTCATTGATTTGCATTGAGCTATTCTGACATGCGTTTTTTATGTACGTATTTTACACGCATGAAAAAAGACCGTAGCATGTCCTATTTAAGGGCTCCTTCAATTGAACATATGTGTGCACATGTTCGCGTGGGCAAAATTTGCCCGTGCAATATGCAGAGAATCGAATCCATTGTTTTAATAGGTTTGTTCTCATTTCCGTGTTTTGCGCGCGGGTGATAAAAATAGGACTCAATTTTCCAGTTTATTTGCGCACCAAGAGCCCCATAGAATTCTATTGGGGAACCTCATTAGGCTAAATAGCCTTTTAAATCATAGCTAGAGGGGTTGTCGTTAGAGATGAGCGAGCATACTCGATAAGGCAAACTACTTGAGCGAGGAAACCAGACGCCACTCATCACCTGCCCAATATCATCCCTATAGTGATGCCTGGTGATGGCCGTATTATGCTGGGGGACAGGGAGACCGGTCAGGGTGGATGGAAAGCTGAATGGAGCAAAGTACAAGGATGTTTTTAATGAAGACCTGATCCAGAGCACAAGGAACCTCAGACTGGGCAGAAGCTTCACCTTCCAGCAAGACAATGGCCCTAAGACAAGTGCCATTGCAGATTTTGATTCGGAGTTGCAGGCTGATTTAACCAATTTCAATTCTGCATCAAAATCCACATGGGGTCATTTCACCCTTTGCCTCAGGCTGCTCTCACAAAAGGTGTCAGAGAAGAAGCACCACATCTTAAACGTGGCATTTTACAGCATGTTTGAACTGTGTTTTCACATGCGTGCACCCCCTGCCCCATCTATCTATATAAGGTCTCACAGCTCACAATGCATATCAGAGCCAAAACCAAGTTATGAGGAGGAAAGAACTGCCTGTAGAGTTCAGAGACAGGTTTGTGTAGATCTGGAGAAGGCTACAAAAAATTTCTGCTGCACTGAAAGTTCCCAAGAGCCCAGCAGCCTCCATAGTTCTTAAACAGTGTTCAACAGCATTTTTTAACACACCCCATCTTTTCCATGGGTGATGAGGTTTGTTAAAAATTGCTGAAATGCACTAAAATAGAGCAGACAGCTTTAGAAAATCACACTGTTAGAAATGATGGACCACTAACCTGCTGAGCCAGGGGATATAAGCATTATACTTACCTCCGCTGTTCTTCCCCGGATGCCAGCACTGCAAGCCGCCACTGACCGACGCTGCTAAGTACAGTCGTTCGCCATTATAAAATTAAAAATGGCGGACTACTTAGCTGCGCAGCTCAGTGCACTACTGCGGCGGCTTTCAGCAGTGACACCAGGGGAACAGCGGGAGAGATAAGTATAACACTAATATCCCTGGACTCAGCGGGTCACCGACTTTTAGCCCATAAACCAAACTTATAGAGCTAAAAATAGGTGACAGAGTCTCTTTAACTCATGATGTATGCACAACAAATAACAGTGCAGTGCCCCAAAGGGTAACTTAGGACACGGGGCATATGCTGAGGAGCTGGGAGGGTAGAGTGGTCACTTGTCATGGTGGCACTTACCAGGCTCCTTACCGGATGGACACACACAGCCTTGGCCAGAGCAGCACTGGGCCTCTTCCGGACACCCCTAGGAGAGGGATGGCCAATATAGATGGAACAGGAATACATCTTTGTCACGCGTGACGCCACCGTTCCTTCTACCCGCCAGAATGGCCCTCGGCGGTAATAAAGAGAATTCACACACAATGTAAGGTTGAAGTACCTCAGTCCCTGGGAACGGTCAGGGCCTGGCAAAACTTTACTTCGAAAACTTCAATATCACACAAATCAGGAACACACTAGTGCAGGTAAGAACAGGCGGTAGAGGACAAAGAGGAAACTCAGGATGACACTGATCCTGCAGGTCTGCATTATCTGTCAGGTACCACTCCTGGAAGGGGAACTCTCCAGAGGAGGATAGGGGTAGGTTCACTCCACAGACACTCTTGTAACACCGTACCTCTGTACAGTGCTCTTGGCCTTCTTTTCTCATGCTCTCCTCATTCTCTATTGGCTCCTGGTATTGGGCCCTCAGGATACAGCTCCTCTTCCTCCATCACTTCACCACATGAGGATTGAAGGTACCCCCATGTGGCTTTCTGCTGAAGACTCTGTGATGGACTCACAACTGACTCTGTGATGGAACTCTAGACTACACCCAAATCACTCATATTTATAATCTGTAACATACCATGTGACAGGACATAAATTGATACATTTACAGACATCTCCCAGTCTCATGCAGACATTAAAGGGGTTGTCCCGCGTCGAAACGGGTTTTTGTTTTTTTTTAAACCCCCCCCCCCCCCCCCGTTCGGCTCGAGACAACTCCGACGCAGGGGTTAAAAAAACAAACCGGGTAGTACTTACCCGAATCCCGGCGGTCCGGCGTCTTCATACTCACCTGCTGAAGATGGCCGCCGGGATCCTCTCTCTCTGTGGACCGCAGGGCTTCTGTGCGGTCCATTGCCGATTCCAGCCTCCTGATTGGCTGGAATCGGCACGTGACGGGGCGGAGCTACACGGAGCCGGCATTCTGCACGAGCGGCCCCATTGAAGACAGCAGAAGACCCGGACTGCGCAAGCGCGGCTAATTTGGCCATTAGAGGCCGAAAATTAGTCGGCACCATGGAGACGAGGACGCCAGCAACGGAGCAGGTAAGTATAAAACTTTTGATAACTTCTGTATGGCTCATAATTAATGCACAATGTATATTACAAAGTGCATTAATATGGCCATACAGAAGTGTATAGACCCACTTGCTGCCGCGGGACAACCCCTTTAACCTCTCACTTGCTGCAGCTGTGCAATACACATAACAGGAGATTAAACAATTTGCACAGTACATCTACAAAAAAGACATTACAACAGCAGATATACAATGTACAATAAATGTATCTATATGATGATTAAGAGACTGAATGTCTATATAGGTCATTACTGGTAAGTGATCCTGGCCGTAGCTGAATACGGCTGCCCCCGGTGAATTCCATGCTGCCATCATCTTGGACACTGTTAGTGCTAAAACATCAGCAAGTTGAGCTCACTTAGTCAGTTAGTAGCTGCTCTGGAACAGACAGTTCCAGAGCTGCTCACGACCTAAAGGTTGAGGGGTTCAATCCCCGAATGGTTCAGGTAGCCGGCTCAAGGTTGACTCAGCCTTCAATCCTTCCAAGGTCGGTAAAATGAGTACACAGCCTGGAGGGGGGTAATAAATAAATAAATTACTGAAAAGCGCTGCAGAATAAGTTGGCGCTATACAAATAACAGAATTTATCTCTTTTTTATTTTTTAATAAAAATAGCTATGTGTGTACATATAAAAGAAGGGGGCTCATAGAAAAAAATCAAAATGGGACCCCCATTTATAATGCTGTATTCTGCCACCCAAGACTAAAGGGCTTATTGTTTGTTTTGTCCTCCAGACAAAGGGGTATTCCGGGCATTTGCTATCCTTATGATAAGTCATCAATAGTTGATCAGCACGATCTCCACCGATCAGCTGATCCTCTGGCCGGCTGTCAGATGTCCTCATCGATGGCCAGGGACGGAAGTGAAATCAATGGACGCTTCCATTACACTTCCAGCTCCTCATTGCAGTCCAAACCGGAAGTGTAATAGAAGGCATCTCTTCCACTGATTTCAATGCCTTCTATTAAACTACCAGCTCTTACCAGCAATGACAACATCCTAGATGGACAGCGGGCTGAAGGATGAGCTGATCGGCGGGATCCTGAGCAGCGGACCCCAACTGATCAAGCATTGATTATGTATCCTGAAAATAGGCCATCAATTGTAAGTGCCCAGAATACCCCTTAAACCCAATGACCCTTGAGCCCATTTTCCCTTCCCGGCAACACAAGGGAATCCTGCACAGGTAAGAAAAGAGATATAGTCAACCAGGACAGGGGCCCATTTCTCCAAGGGCCCCACACTAGCCATATGCACCTTTGGATGAATAATTCATGAACTTGGCCATCACATACAATGAGCCCATAAATGTACATCTCTGCATGCTTTATGATTTCATACATGGTGTGCGCCAATGTGGAGCTCCGGGAGGTACTATACAGAGACACATATCTGTATTACAAACCCATAAGTCTGCATATAGGGTCTGCGCCCATGGCGTTAGGGCGTATTTTATATCCATAATTTTACAGATGTAATTCGGACACCATAAACCTTATTGATTTGCATTGAGCTATTCTGACATGCGTTTTTTATGTACGTATTTTACACGCGTAAAAAAAGACCGCAGCATGTCCTATTTAAGGGCTCCTTCAATTGAACATATGTGTGCACATGTTCGCGTGGGCAAAATTTGCCCATGCAATAAGCAGAGAACAGAATCCATTGTTTTAATAGGTTTGTTCTCATTTCCGTGTTTTGCGCGGGTGATAAAAATAGGACTCAATTTTCCAGTTTATTTGCGCACCAAGAGCCCCATAGAATTCTATTGGGGAACCTCATTAGGCTAAATAGCCTTTTAAATCATAGCTAGAGGGGTTGTCATTAGAGATGAGCGAGCATACTCGATTAGGCAAACTACTTGAGAGAGTAGTGCCTTATGCGAGTACCTGCCCGCTCGTCTCTAAAGATTCGGGTGCCGTCAGGGGGCAGGGAGCGGTGGGGGAGAGCGGGGAGGAACGGAGGGGAGATCTCTCTCTCCCTTTCTCCCCCACCCCGCTCCCCCCTGCTCACTGCCGCAACTCACTTGTCACCTGTACTGGCAGCCGAATGTTTAGAGACGAATGGGCAGGTACTCGAATAAGGCACTACTCGCTCATCTCTAGTTGTCGTGCGCGTATGTCATCAGGCCCTGTGTGCACAAAGAGTACAGGCCTATGGGCTGACATACACACAAATCAATCTCGTTCACTGCACAAACGTGTTCCGCTGCAGAGTGCACAATTGTGCATACGTTTTCTGATGCAGTTCTAAAGTCTATGCTTTGTATTGCCACATTCCAAGATCCATAACAATTTTTGTTTTTCCGTTGACGGAGCTCTATAAGAGCTTGTTTTTGTGGACAGACCTCTACTCTTCATTTATCCAATTTTTGGGAGCTTATAACATTTTCATTGCTTTTTATTCCATTTTTTTTCTAGAAGCGAAATAAACAAAATCTAAAATGATGGCATTTTTTTTAACAGCTTTCACAGTGTAGTATAAATATGCTAAATTAGTTCTGCAGGTCAGTACAATTATGTCAATACCAGATTTATGGGTTTTTTTGGCAGCTTTTTCACACTTTTAAAAAACGCGTTATTTGTGCTGGCTAGAATTTAATGAATAAAGAAGAAATTGAGTTAATCCCTTTGTTTTTATGCGCTTTACATTACTAGGGTTGCGCCCGCGGTCCATCATTTTCTATGCCCCGTTACCTATGGTGACGGTTATTGGACTGGCAGAACCCTACTACCTGTTCTACAAAAACCTATTCTGAATATTAGTATCACATCCCTAATTGGAGTGACTCCACCCTTCTCTTCTCTTGGACATAGTACTTCATGTTTGTGGTCAATTTTAGTCAATATGTTTTGTTTTATTTACAAATAAAAATCTAAAACTTCCCCAAAAATTTGGACAAAATTAGCAATTTTCCAATTTTGCTTTTAAGACACATTCTCAACCCACACAAAGCAATTAATAATTACTATAGGTCTACCTTGTCTTAGCATCATTTTGTAAACAGCCCTTTGTAAATATTAGAAGGCTTAAAAGTTTAACTACAATTTTTACAAATTTTCAAGAAAATTACCAACATTTTCTAGAGACCAATTAAGTTCTGAAGTGGCTTTGAGGGGCCCATATATTAGAAATCCCCATAAATTTCCCCATGTAAAAATATGCGCCATTTAAAGTAGCCAAAAACTGCATTTTTAAGGTTTGACAACACGTTAGTGATTCACGGGAATAAAAGTAGAACTGAGGTAAATTAAACATATCCCTTTTAAACATATTTTCAATGTTAATCCATTTTCTTCTATCCGTCGCACAACAGGTGTTACAGAGAAATGCAGCTCAAGACGTCTTTCCCCGGGGTGTCGATTTTGAAATATCCTAGTTATATCCTGGCCTTAGTTTACTACTTGACTGAAGAGCAGTCCTCAGACATCAAGAAGCACTTTGAGGATTTGGGGACCTTTTCTATTACGATGTTTTCAGGCACCTTTTCGGATTTGTAAAAGCCTTGAGGTGCCAAGACACAAGAAACACCCCCAAAGGCACTCCATTTTAGAAACTACACCCACAAGAAATTCAGCCAGGGGTGTTGTGACCATTTTGACTTCACAAGTGTCTCAGGGATTGGTTAGAATTGGACTGTGAAAATTAAAAATATATATTTTTTTCTAATAATGGTAATTTTTTTTACAAGAGTTAAAAAGAGATGAAGCGCCCCACCATTTGTGGCACAATTGCTCCCAGTAATAGTGTGCCTTAGTGACTCCCTCACAGTAATATTGTCCCTTAGTGATCCCCTCACAGTAATAGATAAGGAATAGAAAGTAAGTCCACAGCACTCCAGTAATAGCCACCTAGGTGGGAAAGACCTCACTCGTGGTGTAGGCTCCAGGTGGAAGGCCTCTGACCCAATAGCCTTCAGTTAGACATCCAAAGGTAAAGCAGATAGGTGCCGCACTCAGGGACTCAGTAGTTAGTAGATGCGTTGCATATAAAAAGTATAAACTTTATTTACTCAATTAAAAGAAGCACAAACGACGTTTCGACCATAATCTGGTCTTTGTCAAGCAATTAAAAGAAGCAAAACTTCGTTTGTGCTTCTTTTAATTGAGTAAATAAAGTTTATACTTTTTTGCTGAGTCCCTGAGTGCGGCACCTATCTGCCTTGCTTTTGGACCTCTTACAGTAATAATGTCATAGTGTCCCTTAGTGACCCTCTCACAGTAATATGTGTCCCTTAGTGACTGCCTCACAGTAACAGTTTCCCTCATTAATTCTCTCACAGTAACAGTGTCCCTCGGTGACTCCCGCACAGTAATAGTGTCCATCAGTGACCCTCTCACAGTAATATGTGTCCTTTAGTGACTCCCTCACAGTAATATGTGTCCCTTAGTGACTGCCTCACAGTAACAGTTTCCCTCATTAATTCTCTCACAGTAACAGTGTCCCTCGGTGACGCCCGCACAGTAATAGTGTCCATCAGTGACCCTCTCACAGTAATATGTGTCCTTTAGTGACTCCCTCACAGTAATATGTGTCCCTCAGTAATTCTGTCACAGTAACAGTGTCCCTTGGTGACCCCCTCACAGTAATAGTGTTCCTCAGGGACCCCCTCACAGTAATAGTGGCACTAAGTGACCCCCATCACAGTAACAGTGTCCCTTAGTGATCCCCTCACAGTAATAGTGTCTGTCAGTGACTCCCTAACAGTAACAGTGCCCCTCAGTGAACCCCTCACAGTAATAATGTCCATCGGTGACTCCCCCACAATAATAGTGTCCCTCAGTGATCCCCTCACAGTAATAGTGTCCCTCAGTGATTCCCTCACAGTAATAGTGTCTCTCAGTGATTCCCTCATAGTAATAGTGTGCATCAGTGACTCCATCACAGTTACAGTGCCCCTCAGTGATCCCCTCACAGTAATAGTGTCCATCGGTAACTCCCTCACAGTAATAGTGTCCCTTAGTGATCTCCTCACAGTAATAGTGTCCGTCAGTGACTCCCTCACAGTTACAGTGCCCCTCAGTGATCCCCTCACAGTAATAGTGTCCATCAGTGACTCCCTCGCAGTAACAGTGTCCCTCAGTGAACCCCTCACAGTAATAGTGTCTCTCAGTGATTCCCTCATAGTAATAGTGTCCCTCAGTGATTTCCTCATAGTAATAGTGTCCATCAGTGACTCTCTCACAGTAATAACGTCCCTCAGTGATCCCCTCACAGTAATAGTGTCCCTCAGTGACTCCCTCACAGTAATAGTGTCCATCAGCGACTCCCTCACAGTAATAGTGTCCATCAGCGACTCCCTCACAGTAATAGTGTCCATCAGCGACTCCCTCACAGTAATAGTGTCCGTCAGTGATCCTCTGACAGTAAGTGTCCCTCAGCTACCCCCCCCCCCACAGTAATAGTGTCTATCAGTGGCTCACTCACAGTAATAGTTTCCGTCAGTGATCCCCTCACAGTAATAGTGTCCCTCAGTGATCCCCTCACAATAATAGTGTCCCTCAGTGACCCCCTCACAGTAATGGTGTCCCTCAGTGATCCCCTCACAGTAATAGTGTCCCTCAGTGATCCCCTCACAGTAATAGTGTCCCTCAGTGACCCCCTCACAGTAATAGTGTCCATCAGTGACTCCCTTACAGTAATAGTGTCCCTCAGTGATCCCCTCACAGTAATAGTGTCCCTCAGTGACCCCCTCACAGTAATAGTGTCACTTAAGTGACCCCATGACATTAACAGTGTCCCTTAGTGATCTCCTCACAGTAATAGTGTCCACCAGTGACTCCCTCACAGTAATAGTGTCCCTCAGTGATCCCCTCACAGTAATAGTGTCCCTCAGTGACCCTCTCACAGTAAGGCCTTAGTCACACGGGCGTTTTTTGCGCGATTTGCGCATCGCATGACGGATGCGCATGCGCAAATCGCGTGACCGGCGCCGAAAAATCGGCCGAAAAAACGTCCGAAAATCTGCTCCTAGCCGCGTTTCATTAGAAACGGGCCGGAGCTGTCCAGCGCATTGCATTCAATGGAGCCGGCAATACAGCCGGCTCCATTGAAAGCAATGTGCTGCGGGTGAGCCCGGGATGAATTGTCGGGAAGGGCTTAAATATATAAGCCCTTCCCTGCAATTCATCTTAAAATGTGTTAAAATAAAAAAAAAATGTATACTCACCTTTCCGCTGCAGCCGGAGTTCTGCCGCGGCCGCTGTCAGTTCTCCTGAATTGCTTCTCAGCACTATTCAGCCGGCGGGGCTTTAAAATCCCCGCCTGCTGAATGAGTTGCCTCTGATTGGTCACAGCCTGACCAATCAGAGGCAGGTTTCACTCACACACCCATTCATGAATTCATGAATGGGTGAGTGACTGCTGCCTCTCATTGGCTCAGCGGGTTACAGCTGTGGCAGAGAAGAATGATTTGTATTCTATATGTTCTCAATGGGGTCGGCGCTGCTGCCGCCGGCCCCATTGAGCGCATATAGAGAAGAGAACAGGAATCGCAAATCGCACATACGTGCGATCTGCGATTTCTGTTCTATAATTTATCGGACGAGCGCATAAAAAGCGCTCATGTGTCCGATACCATTGCAAAGCAATGGTTTTATAAAATCGACAATCCACGGGAAATCCGCTCCATGTGGACATATCCTTTGGCGAATGTCCACAGCAGACACTCCACATCAGAATTTGGTTCATCCTGCATTTGAAGAGAGGATTTAAATTGCGCACCGCTTGCCCATTTCTGTAGCGGATTTTTTCCACAGCGCGTGGATGAAATTTTTAAATCCTCATCCAGTTTGCGGCTACTGTAAAGGGTTAATTCACGCAAGGGTTCGCAAATTCAGACCATATAAATTTGTCCGATTTCACCAGTGACTTTTCCTGTGATTTTTTTTTTTATTTTTCTGCGCATTTGCGATTTTCTCCACGTGATTTGTTTTTCAAGCGTCTATAAAAAAAAAATTGCATCTTGGTTGAATTTTTTTAACTATGGTATCCATGTTTACTTGTGTCAAAATCGGATCGCACTCGCAATCATGTGACAGCAATCCCATTATTATTTACCTGCAGCCGTAGACTTGAATGGTCGATTTTTGTCCGAAAATATCACAAAAAAAAAATAAAAATATTCAGCGATTTTATTTTTTTACCTTCAGTACATTCCTCTGATTAAAATATCGCAAGTCTGAATATGGACATTTAAAGTAATGTTTTATTTCCCTCTGATTTCGGAAAATATACCCTAAGGATGCGTTCAAACGTAGCTGATTTTCTGCGTATTTTGGTGCAGATTTGATGCGGATTTCACCCCTTCAATTTGCTGCACCGTTATCTGCAACCAAATCCTTCGCAAATCAGCTACCCATGAATAGGGCCCCTTCACACCGGTGATTTTGCGTGCAATTTTGCACAAAAAAATCGCTTGTGCAAACCGCTAACAATAGAACCCACTAATTTCACATTCAGTATTTTTGCTTGAGTGTTTCCATTAGGGGAAAAAAAATTTCGCAACATTCTCTATTTTGTGCACCCAAGGCACTATAGGATTTTGCAGCATAAGGGCTTAAACAAATAGGCGTGATTTGGTCCCATTACGCGGCCATGAATTAGGGGAGGAGCTATCTTTCTCATTTTTTTTTCAAACTCCCAAATAATAACGCAGACTTTGAAAGGTAAAAAAAAAGTAGATTCTTACCCCGTCCACGTGCGACTGCACTCCGCATACGCCCATCTGAAGAAGCCCTTCATTGATAACACCCGGGCAAATTAGGCTTCTCATCTGGTTCAAAAGTGGCGCGGGTTTGTCCTGTGCTGATGTGAACGAGCATGGCAGCGCAAATAAGTACAGTAAGCAGCGCATATATGTTCGCGAGAACAGGTGATAGCGCTCCAGTTTTTCTGCGTACGAGAAAGATAGGGCAGGACCTATCTTCTCGCTTTTTTTTTTTTAAAACCCGCGTGCAATATGCGCAGAGTTTGAATGGTTTAAAAAAACCGTGCTAATACACAACTACATAGTGGAGAGCGTATTAGCGCAAGCTGCGTGGAATTTGCTGCGTTTTTATGTGCGGATTGTTGAGATAGCGGTAGTTCCTGCTCTCACTGAGTTCCCACTGGCAAACTTTATTGGGAACTTTTACACGGCACGCAACAGGCCGCACGACGCACTGCAGCCATAAAGTCCACGCCAAATTCTGCAGGCTACCTGCTTATTTTGATGCCTATTGACTGAAAACCAGCCTGCAATTCTGCATCAAAATCTGCAGTAACCCTGTGTGGATTTTGGTGCGATATTCTGCATCTGCAGATCCGGCTGCACCCTGCGACGTAATTGCGTCCCCTGCAAAAAGTCCCTTAACAAACATCATTAAACACGGATTTTCAAGCAGATTCAGAGCGGCGTAAAAGCTGCAAGAACACTCTTATTTGCTGATTACCTCGCATTTTTTACGTTACCATTGACGGCGAAAATTTGCCGCACTTTCCGTTTTTCAGATTTCCCATTTTTCGGCAGAAGAAAAAAAATCGGCGACGCCTGAAGGAAATTTAAAAAATCTCATCCACTTGCCATGTACTGTAAACTCTGCAGGGATTCCACTAGCAGAAATTCCGCAGCCCGTGTGAATGCGGCCCTAAGGTAACCACTGCAATACAGCGAACTGTGCAGCTCCTCTATCTAGCCCCTGGCTATAGTCGCACAAACAACCACTATTTTTTCACGCTGCTCTGGGATTTAAAAAATGAAATCCCCCCCAAAAACACCCCCCAAATTTCTCATTAAATCGGCTATTTTTTTTTTCCCGACCCGTGACAGTGATGGGGTATAATGAGGACACCGTGTAATGGGCGAAGAACTGCACCTTACCCATGAATAATGCAACAAAAATGAAGCTGCCTTCTCCTAAAATAACAGCAGTAGTGGATGAGGAGAAGTTGCTGAAGCAAAAATAAACCTCTCCATTTTTTTATTTTTTTTTTGTAGGTTCCCCCCCTCCCTTATACATTGCAGCAGATGAGGGAGAGTGAGATTTGACAGGTCAGCATGGAGTGTGCACCTCTGTATGCAGCACTTCCAACACTGCCTTGCAGCAGATTTGCATTAACATATCTTCATCTCTTGGGACAAAGACACATGTAAGTGATATGTGAGAGGCCTCCCCTCAACCATTGGCCAGTGCCTCCAAGTGGGGCATGTGCTAGGCTGTGGCTGAGAGCTGCTACTTTCTAGCCTTGTAGACTGAAGCTGCAGATCAGAGGCAGAGGGTGGGGAGGAGGAGGAGGAGGAGGAGGGGGAGGGGAAGGGAGACAACACAAGAAGGGAGGGTGACAAGAGAGGAGAGCTATGAGGAGGGAGTTCTGCCAGGGACATAGGAGGAGCTTTGACGTTGAGCTACAGGGCAAGGAGCTTGCAAGAGCTTTTACTTCACGTCATATTGTTTCATGGCAAGTGCTGGGAGCACAGGCAGCCTCACAGCCAGTGGCTTCTTCTTCTTCATCTCTTCTCTCTCCCCACCTCCTCCATTGTATCATGCAAAAAGCACTGGCTTAATAATCAGGCAGCGCCAACAACCTATGGATCTGGTGGTGCTGGATTAAGGGGACCTTGGTGGCCATCCTGATGCTTTAGACCTCAGGTGCAACTGCATGTGGTAAGTTCCAGTCATTTCGTGACATGCTCTTGGCTTATTTTTTGGGTCAAAACTCTTTAGTTGGGTAGCCGCTGGCATAGGCGATCCGTAAAGTTCCATCACTTGCATTCATTGCTACATTGGGTTTGAGTTGTTGCAAGTGTTTGGTGGAGCTTGGACATTGATTTGTGACAGCTCTTCTGCAAGTCTTGTGTGATGTCTTTAAATGTATCTATTTGTGTTTGTGTGCATTTGCTACAGAAGTAAATAGGTAATATGTATTATTTATGGTACAGTAGCAAAATAGGAAACACATATTGACATTTGTCAACCCTAACAGACCCAGAGCTTCCTATCTATCTATCTATCTATCTATCTATCTATCTATCTATCTATCTATCTATCTAATCTATCTAATCTATCTATCCTATTTGCCATTGCATGACCAGGAAGCAGCAATCTAACGTCCAGATGACCTGCTTGTGTGGGTGCCACATTCCTAAGGGAGACAATTCTCATTGAACGAAGCAAGAGGATTTTTGCAGTTGTCGTTGACAGACAAGACATAGGAAAATGTCAGATGACACCGTCGGTGGTAGCTGTGTGACCGTGTCAGCTATCCCGTGCTACTTTAGGCACTTCCCCTGAGTTAGAGGACAGGGTTGACTCTCAACCATTTCTAGGTCCAGCTACTACTCCTACTGCTACAGTCGGTGGTTAAGACAGTTGCGACTGCTTGGAAAAAACTTTAGTTTCTCTTTCTTAACCTTCTTATTCAACCGTATAGTCTGGATGATTTTTGTGCTTTTCGGCTTCTGCTGTTTTCTTTTTTTTTTTGCTCTTTTGCAACTGAGTTTTTTTTTTTGTCTGTAATGCAGGCATCGGGGCTTTAAGTGTTAATACAGTGCCCGCTAGGCACTTTGCAGCTGGAGGTGCACTGAAGGGTTAAGAAAGCGTCCGCCGTCTCCGGCTAAATGCTGTATATTAGCATAGTATTGAATTTTTTTTTAACATTTTTTTCCGATTCCAGATGAGGAAATTCCCTTCGCCGGATTTGTACATGGCAGGAAAAGCCATCCTTGTAGTGGTGTGTTTTCATGTTTGGAGGCTCAGGCGGACAAGCCCTGGGTATCTGCAGCTGTAGACAGATGGCCAGAAATCCACAATGTGTTCCTGGACCTTTTGTCTCCAGTTAGGATTCTCTAGACAATCACAAGCGGGTAGGCTTCAACAGTATGGCTCCAGGTTACTGCATTTTCTTTCGCCTTCTTTTGAGGATCTTAAGTGTTTCTTAACCAGAAGGGCTGTCTTGGTAGTTATTTGTCAGAAGACTTCGCCATCACCCCATGTTTGAAGACCATAGAACAGGTGGGAATGTTGTTTAACTTGATTTGAGTTTTTCCATAGTTCTATGATATATGGCACTTTGAATTTTTTTGGATATTTTTTGTTGTTGTTTACTTTATGCTAATTTCCAAATGGACGTCCTTCCTCAAACTTATTATATAATCCCAGAACAAGGATGTTTTTGGAATTAGTTATCATCCGCTTTCAGGTCTTCGCTTCAGTCATTAACTAAAAAGTCTTCCGGAGCGTCTTTGTGCATTGATAGACTTCACCGGTTTGTTTTATCTGTACGGTCTCCAGGTTGTTGTGAAATGTAATGAGTAGAATTTACAATTTAAGATAGTTGTAAAGTTACTATTTTATTAGTGGATTACAGAACTGGCTGTCAAAAGTTTGCAGTTTGATTCCTCATCATGTGTATGCTGCCAACAGTAATGTACACAGATTGTATCTACTAAAGGCGGACATGCATTAAGGCCTCTGGTACATTCGTGTATTTGGATCCATGCGCTGTCCGGATGGCGCATAGACCCGTTATAGCCTTGAAGTCTATGGACACTGCCGTTTGTTTGTTTTTTTTAAACTCTCATTGCATGTCCTATTCTAGTCTACATCATGGATGAGAATTGGGATATGCTTGTTAAACAGATAGATGTTCATGTGGTGTCTTTCAGGCACAAGTCGCACAGACACATAAATGTCTGCGCCCAGCTTGAAGATGAGGATTGGCCAGTAGGGGCCTCATCAGTCGTATGTTGTTGTATTCGTAACAACGATTCCACCATAAATGGGTAGACTAAACTGGAGGAATTGGGGATGTAGATTGAAAAAACGTTTTAAACAACTGGGCGGGCTTGCACAAAGTGGCAAATGATCGGCCGCACTTGTTCGATCATGCTATACATGTCTCGTTTAAGCTGACCTCATCTGAAAAAGTCTGACCGCCCGTTCACACAAACACGAAGGGGTTCCGTTTTTCTGGTTTGTTATGGAAGCAGAAAAACAGAACGCAGTGGACGAATAGAACTGTCATATGACGGGACTGAAGGGACTGAATTAACTATAATGGTGTCCGGATGGCCTTTTGGCATTTGACAGGATGAAATAAGAGCTGCACACGTTGCTATTTTGTGCTTTTTTCTTTTTTTTTCATGAAATTCAGCGACAGAAGTTGCAAACCGGCCCTAAATGACATACTATGTTGGCAAACAGCATAGTGCCATCCGCATATAATTTTAAGACTGTCACTCAAAATGATCAGAACTGATCATTTCCACTGACTTTTATCTAAAGTTGCCTATACACAGAGGATAAGTGGCTCACAATCCAATTTTGCCATCTTGGACACTTCATACTAGAGTTAGCTTCATAGTAGGACTTCCACATAAGCCAGAAATCGGCCGCAACATGCAATTAGTTGGATCTGCCACTGCAGAAATCCACCCACATGTCTATAGTACGGATTTTAATGCGGAATTGGGAGCAGATTTAAGCCATTTTCAATTCTGCATCCAAATTCCCACAGAGGCATGCATATTTTGGTGAACAAATTTTCTAAATGTTGTGGCCAAATTCTGAAAGGCCCCTAAGAAGCCCTTTAGTCTATCAGTTTGTATTTGAGGCATAGCAAGAAACTGGAGAAAACGGTAAAAAACGCAGAACTGCAGCTCTATGCAGATGTTACCCTAGTTGAATTTGAACTGAGTTCGCCAGTGATGTAAAACAGTGTTAACCACTGAACCAATAGGCATAGGCTTTCCATTGGAAATTAGTCTAAAAGCATGGACACTAGAGATGAGCGAACGTGCTCGGCCCCGCCCCTTTTTCGCCCGAATACCGCGATTTTCGAGTACTTCCGTACTTGGGCGAAAAAAGTGGCGGCGCGGGGGGTTGCAGCGGGGAGTGGGGGGGAGAGGGAAAGAGAGAGGGCTCCCCCCTGTTCCCCGCTGCTACCCCCCGCACCGCCGCGCCTCTCCCCGCCCCCCGGCGCCCCCCGAATCTTTACGCGCGAGTACTGAAGTACTCGAAAATGGCGGTACTCGGGTGCGTAAGTACTCATTACGAGTACGTTCGCTCATCTCTAATGAACACTATAGGCCCATGGTGGCGGACTGTGTAGAAATTGACATTGGAGTAATGCTAATATACCATGGAGTCAAATAGACAAGAGTCTGTCATTGTCATTTGGCACAGCCTACTGTCACTTCACAAAGTATTGTGTGACTTTATGTAGAACTGCTTGTAAATCTGCTGTATTACCCTAGCTCACAAAGTAGTCTTGATACAGTGTCAAATTAATTTAGGCTATGTACACATGTCTAAAATTTACTCTTTGGAGTGATTTTTCAACCAGCTATATTATACACTGGTCTTGGGGGGGGGAGGGGGGGGAAGAAAAGTGCAATATTCAGAGTTCAATTATATGTGCCAAATTCAGAAACCTTTAAGGCTTCTTCACCCAGCAGTGTCATGTACATGGATATTGTACAGCAACACACCAAGTCGTTGGATCCATACACAATCCATATGTTGCCTCTTCACAAAGTATCGTTTTTTTACTCCTAGCTGCAGGGTCCGGGGCCCAAATGTGAAATCTGTAATGGGACCCCTATTAACCATGTGCCATTTATAATACTGGTGGTGTCTACTTATATGATTGAGTGGCCTTTCATCCCCTAAGGCTTTGGACCCGGTAGCAGCAGCTACTTCTGCACCCCCTATAGCTACAGCCCTGCTTCTGCCAAGAATATCTCCATAGTATGACATACAGTACAATGGAGCTTCCCACAATTTACTGATTAGTACAGAATCCATACAGCAAAACACCTCTATATATAATGGGGGGCTCATAAAAGTACAGTTTGGGCTGGCTTTGAGTGTCATCGGAGGGTGCAGCCATAGAAGGTGCAATATTTGGGCTTTCGTGCCATATAAGAAGACACATGGCACATAGGAGGGTTGGCGGCCCTGTTACAGATTTTGCAATTAGGACTCGGGAGTCATGTGCCGCCATATAGATCCATACCAGGGTAGGTAGGAACCTTAGTCCAAGCTGTGATGTGGACATGTTCTTCATCGTACTGTAAATTTATTGATAGCAGCGTTGAAAGAGCGTCGATCATCAAGATCGGCATTTGTCTAAGCGGTCTTTACAGACTGAATTGGGAGATGAACAATCATTCATACGATTCACTTTAAAGGGGTATTCTGGGGATATTAAGTTATTGTGGAGGGGTCCCAGTGGTTGATGAATGTGTGTTTGCTCATTCACTGGTTGATCACTACTCTGTCTACATGGGGCAACGGTTGGGTGAGCGAGCGTTCTAACGAATGCTCATTCACAATCATTGGTCTTTATGGTCTTCCAACAATTGCCTTCCCCACTTTTATGTCCCTGGAGAGTGAATAATACATAAGATCCAAAGTCACCAATGCACCTGCTCAACTTGTCTGAAGAGCGTTAAGTACCCAACTCTTGGGAATGACTGCACATTTCAGGGTAACCTGTAAGAGTGGTTAGCTCAAAACGCACAAGTGGGATAAAGATGGAGTTGTCTACTATAATGTCCTAAGCTCTCGCTCACGACCTGAAGGTTGCGAGTTCAATCCCCGCGTGGTTCAGGTAGCCGGCTCAAGGTTGACTCAGCCTTCCATCCTTCCGAGGTCGGTAAAATGAGTACCCAGCTCTCTTCTGTTCTGCGCGTATTATTATAGATTTGTGTCTCTGGTTTATCACTCGTAGTTGGCATTGCCAGTTGTGTGTTGTTGTTTTTTTTTTATGTTGTTGACGCAAGAAAACCTGTAGTAGACGGAGAACATTTTATTTCCCTCTAAGCTCTTGATTTCGTACTCCATAAAGTGGGAACTGTAGTTTTTGTTTATTTTTATTAACATACAAAGTGATCCGTATAAAGACTTTATAACGTGTCCTAAAGTGCGTTGCACCACTTACACCATGGCTCGCGCCTCCATCACATTGCCATTCAGTCTTAGTTTCTGGGACAGTTTGGTTTATTGTTATTGTATTACACCGATCACAGCGAATCTAAACTCCTCAAGACTTCGTTACAGATGTAGCAGAATTTTACATGGATTTACATGTTATGATAACTTTCTGCACCTCAGTTTGTTTTCACTTTTAATCGCTTTACAATGGGTTTCTTGTATAAGAGAACAATAGCTTTTAATGGCTCGAAGGGAATCTGTCACCTACTTTTAGTCCTTTGAGTTAAGCTTATGGGCTAAAAGTCAGTGACCCGCTGAGTCCAGGGATATAAGTTTTAGGCCACCTACACAAGGCAGAGCCGGATTCCGCATGTGGCCACTTACATCCCTGGACCCAGCAGGTCACCTACTTTTGGCCTATAAGCTTACTTTATAGTACTAAAAGTAGGTGACAGAGTCTCTTTAAGATGACTTTTTGCAACAAGTTTTCTTATCACAATCAAGTTAAACTTTGCTGCATCTGTAATATCTATATATAAGCTCTATTGAATATGAGATGTGACATTCAGAAGTCTCGGAAAGCTGGTGGGAGCTGAACGGGTTGGTACGTTGGTTGTCCCTATCACAGATGATACACAAGTGACTTTTTGTTTTTAATTAGTCCTGAAAAAACAAGCCTAATTTTTATGATTTTTTTTCACGCGTTTCTGTGATTTTTCACGCACAATTTGCACCTGGTTTGCATCCATTTTTTTTGTGCATCAAAAAAAACTGCACTTCCTGGTTCTCTTAAATTTTTTTTTTACGGTCCCCATGGTTACACGTGTTGAAAACAGATTGTGATCACATCATGCAAGAGAACCTATTTTCTTAAATCGGCGATTGTAATACAAAAACGCACCAAAATAGGACATGCTGCAATTTTTTATTTCGTTTTTTTAACTCAAGACTATCTGTTGAAGTAAGAAAAAAAAAAACTGGTCTGAATATTCCTATTGAACTTAATGAGTTCTTTTTCCATCCAATTTCAGACCAATTTTTTTCAGTCCGCCAATTAGACAAAAGACTCGTTCGTGTGAATGTACCCCAAGACTGCAATAGCTGATTGGAACTTCCATGGTGGTTTTCAACATAGAGGTTTTAGGAAAAACTGTTGCGTTTTTGGTAAAAGTTTTTGACACTTTTCTCTGTGCAATTATTGCTGCGGCAGGCGTTAGCGGTAAGTCAGTAAGGAAATATTAAGGCCGGTGTCACACGAACGTATTTGTGATTTCGGTGGGTTCATAATTGTAAGTAAGCGTATCGGGCGCTTCGTTCATGCAAAAAAGTCTGCGGCGTATTTATTTTCCTGTGCATTTCCGAACACAAATAGCTCTTATAGAACTAATTAACCTAATTGGCCCTTCTAATGAATGGGAGCATGGCTGTGTGTTTTTGCGCAAACGAGAAGTACAGTAAAACACGCTGCATGCTCCATTTGTTTGCGAATTCCGCACGGACGGCTTTCATTTGAGGTGGAATCTGGCTCTGCCGTGTGCGGAGGCCTTACCCGGCATTGAAGGGGCTGTGGCAATCGCCCGATCACGGCAGTGCCTTCAAGCGGCTGATCGGCACCGAAAAAATATTGATGACCAATCCTAAGGATAAGTCATCAATACTGGAGTTCTGAAAAAAACCTTTAACCTCCGGAAAACTCCTTTAAAATTGTGTCCCCTCCCACTTGTCACATAGAACACTGAATGCAGCAACACAGCAGCGGGATCTTCGTATTTCAGGCGGAGAAAAGGTTTTGTATTCGTTTAATGACTGCAAATATAATTTTGGAAACAATCCCATGTAGAAAAAAAAAAGCCCTTCCATTCTTTGAGATTGTCCAGCTGTCGGTCCGTATTTCATATAGGCTGCATGTTTTCTATCAGCCTCCTTCTCTCCGCGAGCGCCGCTGCTCATGAACACTCAGTAATGCCATATTTGCGGCCTGTGAAAAATTTGGAAAGTACTTCAAAAACAGCTGGCTTGGCAAAGAAAACCCTTCATCATTAGAATGAAGAACTTACAACGTAGCAGTGAACATATGTATCGCTCATACGCTCTCGGAAGGAAGAGACCGTGCAGAATTATAGCGCACTTATGCTATATTAGACCGTAGTACCGCTCTGTAGCGCAAAATCCTTCCTGCAGTTGTTTTCCGACCAAAAACTACTTTTAAGGTAACCCTTGCAAAACTAACAGGTTTCCTTACTGCAACTAAAACCAAGTGCACATCTAACTAATGCAATATGAAAGTAGGAACTGATATCTTCACTAATATCATCTGTGGCAGAAGATGGCACCTTAAAGGAGTTGTGCCACAACTTAAAATTGCTTCACAACCACTCCGTCCTTCCTGGTTGACCAGGACATGTGACTGCTGTAGCCAATCACTGCTGTAGAAGGTCACTGCTCAGGCCAGTGATTGGCTGCAACAGTCACATGTCCTGGTCAGCAGCAACCAGGAGGGACGGAGTGGCTACAAAGCAATTTAAAGGGGTTTTCCCACATCTTAATACAACTTTTTGCTCGAGGATCAAGTGATCGAGGCCTTCTGGTGCTCAGGAAGGTTATAACTGTTCCACTTGACTTGCGGGCTGTACCCGGGCCTAGGGCGGCATTACATTATGTACTGGTAATTCTACAATTCTACGCCAGGATATGTCAACATTCCTAATTTCCATGACTGTAGAGTATTGTTGAATCGGACCTATAAACCCGATTCGTTTTTTCGTCTTACCATCCCAATAAAAGCACGACACCATGATAGGATTTAGGCCCAATGCCCACGAACAGATTTTTTTTCATGGCCAGACGCCCGCCGCAAATAGCACAGCTATGTTCCTCCATAGAATACTATGTTAAAAGATTCTTCCATGCCCACAAGCAGAAATCAACTGCGATTTTCCGTTTGTGGGGGAAATCGCAGCATGCTCTATTTGGAAATCGCATGGACGGCTTCTATTGCAGTCAATGGAAGCCGTCCGAACTGCGGCGATTCCAAAATGTAAATTTTGAATTCGCCATGGATCCGGGTCA
Source organism: Eleutherodactylus coqui (assembly GCF_035609145.1). Taxonomy (NCBI): domain Eukaryota; kingdom Metazoa; phylum Chordata; class Amphibia; order Anura; family Eleutherodactylidae; genus Eleutherodactylus; species Eleutherodactylus coqui. The sequence goes on from NC_089839.1 coordinate 36,289,378, forward strand.
TCGCAACAGTGCATCATGCCCTGCACTGCGCATGCGCGCTGGAACGATGGCCGAAAATTTTGCGGCGGATCTGGACAGGTGCGTATGTATCTCTGGCTGGACACCGGGTCTGATTCCACTGCGAGATTACGCAGTCGGAATCCCACCTGGCTGCGGGCATTCGGCATTAATTGGTCACTGCAGCCACTTATTAAAGCGACCCTCTGGTTTCAAAACAAAATTGTGTCCCAGGACAGGAGGGACCTTACCTGCAGCCCATCTGATTTGTCCGTTTGACAAATGGCTGCAGCAGTTTTCTGACTACTAATGCTCACAGTGCCCTGCTTTCTAATTGGCCAGTGATGATCATGTGAACAGCTCTGGCCAATTAGTGAGCGGGTAAAGTGTCTTTAGTAGTCTAATACTATGAGTGCCCTATGGGAGATTAGGTAGTCTGAAGAGTACCCGGAACCGGGAGTCAGGAAGGAATGTTTCTCCGCAAATGGGCTAATTGGCTTCTGCCTCATTGGGGGGTTTTGCCTTCCTCTGGATCAACAAGGGGGTTGAAACAGGCTGAACTAGATGGACAATGTCTTCATTCAGCCTAACATACTATGTAACCCGAGGATTAGAGCGGCGGTAGAGGAGAACAACTGCAAGTAATTTACCCCCCTGCCGCTGTATCGGGGCGGCATTTTATTCTGAAACTGAAGGGTCACTTTAGGCTGATCCTTTCAGGACATAATTCTGTCCAGAGACCAGGGAGAAGGGTATATATTACCTGCAGTTGTTCTTTTCCATCCATCCAACTGCTGGTTCTGGTCCCGGTCTTGGTTACCCAAAACGTCCACTGCAATTTTCTATCTTGCTAATGCACACTGCGCACTGCTGTGATTGACCAGTGTTGATCATGTGATCAGCTCTGGCCAGTCAGCAGGCAGGGGTAGTGCATTGGTAGTCTAAGGCCGCCTTCACATGGGCAGATTTGCATTGCTGAATCTGGAGCGGCTCTGGATTCCACAGAAAATACCTCCCATAGCATGCTATTGAAAAGTGATTCTTCCTGCACACGGGCGGAAATCAATTCCACTCGCGGAAGAAAAATCACAGCATGCTCCATTTTTGCGTGGATTCCATGTGGACTGCTTCCATTGAAGTTAATAGAAGCCATCCAATCCACGGCCCTTCCGCAATTGGTCGCTAGGCGATGACGTGGGTAAAGCAGGAGTTAAAAAAAAAAATCTGTACTGCACATGTCCGACGGCTCGCTGTGCGGACCATCTGCAGTACAGAAGAGGAAAAAGAAAGTCAGGTACGTGCGGACCCCGCTGCTGCTAGGGCCAGATTCCGCTGTGGGATTCCGCATGTGGAATCCGACCCGCCGTGTGCTGGCGGCCTTAGGCTGCCTTCATAGCTGTGGTGGAAGAAAAAGCGTTGCATGTAAAATAGTGGGCAGCTGAGCGGAAACTAAACGGACCCCATTATAGTCAATAGGGTCCGTTGGATGCCGTTCGGTTCCGTCATAAGACGTTCAGCAAGAGGAGTTCCCTTTCCTGCTTCCCGAATGGAGGAGGCAATCGGAATCGTCGTCCCAGATGTGAAAGCAGCCTGACACGACCAATGCACTGTGGCGGGTTAGGTGGTCCGAAGGCGACGTTGGCTATTTGGATGGATGAAAATGGGACTTCGAAATTGGCAGATTGGACGGAAGTTCAGGTTATCCATCCCCCTCCGGTCTTGGGACAGAATCTTGTCTAGAAACCGGAGGGTCGTTTTAATTCTCCTCCTCCCTCTCCTAGGATGGTCAAGAAATAGAAGGACATGGTCAGGGGGCTGTGTCATTTTTTTTCTCCTCCCAACCGTGCAGGCGGAGCAAACGCGTGAGCCCTCTTATATCACATATAGCAAGATGGTGGAGCCGAGCAGCTATAAAGTGTGTGCATGGATTAGCATCTTCTAAATCTCCTATGTACATAAGTCTTCTTTTCATGCAAACCTAAAATATCGATAAAACCATAGCTGCTTACTATTCTCAAACTTTGCGGTGCACCAGAGTAAATCACGGCGGCCCGGCCAGCGGAGTCCCTACTACTCTGCACTGATTTTCATATCATCACTGGCATGAATCTTGGCAGAATACTGTTTAGTCTGTCCAGAGTTGCCAGGATTCCTTTTCTCAGATGGAATGATGTCACCGCCTTTTTCAGGCATATTACATCACGGTCTTTCATCGGTGATTGTGAGTTAGGTCTGCCAGCTGTTCTAATGGCATGCTTGTACTAGTAGTTCTACCGCAGCTGGAGAGTCATAGCCTCAGACTTGGATTTGGTGACTTTGCACAACATTTGATTAAATCATGGCCGGGTCTGAGGGCCCCTGGGGGAGAGAGTCAACGTAGACCTCCTGTCTACCCCACTCTTAGCTTTGCACATATAATGCATGCCTTTACCCAGATTGCCATGGGCCTTGGCATCTGTCCAGGTTTACATACGTGTGTTTATAGCAGTCGGTATTTCTGTACATTTTCAATTCCTGTTAAAATGTAGGGTAGTTTAAAAACATATACTGAGATACATTCGATATCTGTGTGTTTGTCTATTTATATATATCGCCAGCTTTAGGATAGATGGCGCACTGTGCAAATTCTTATTGAGCGCCCGTCATAAGAGAAAACTACCGCAAAGATATTGCAGTCTGCTTATATTCCACTTGTGCAAAAAGCTGCTACAGAACAGCTCAGTGAATTCTGTACCAGAACCTAGCTCATAACATAAATTCAGCACCAGGACCAAGCTCTTAACATGAATGCAACACAAGAACCAGGCTCAGTGCGGAGATGCAGCCCCAGAAGCGGGCTCGGTACGGAGATGCAGCCCCAGAAGCCGGCTCGGTACAGAGATGCAGCCCCAGAAGCGGGCTCGGTACAGAGATGCAGCCCCAGAAGCGGGCTCGGTACGGAGATGCAGCCCCAGAAGCGGGCTCAGTACGGAGATGCAGCCCCAGAAGCGGGCTCGGTACGGAGATGCAGCCCCAGAAGCGAGCTCGGTACGGAGATGCAGCCCCAGAAGCGGGCTCGGTACGGAGATGCAGCCCCAGAAGTGGGCTCGGTACGGAGATGCAGCCCCAGAAGCGGTCTCGGTACGGAGATGCAGCCCCAGAAGCGGGCTCGGTACAGAGATGCAGCCCCAGCAGCGGGCTCGGTACAGAGATGCAGCCCCAGAAGCGGGCTCGGTACGGAGATGCAGCCCCAGAAGCGGGCTCGGTACAGAGATGCAGCCCCAGCAGCCGGCTCGGTACAGAGATGCAGCCCCAGAAGCTTGGTACATAAATCCAGTAGCTTTAAGAGATTGTGTAGCGGTGAAACTAATGGCTGACAGAGGTGCTTTGGAACATGAGAGGGGAGGGAAGGAGATGGAGCCAGAACAACGATGATTCATGTAGCTACCCAAGATGGTACTGCACTGAGGAAGAAGATCATTTGGCCAGGTGGACCTGAGAGGGGTGATCGCTCCCAGCCTACATCCGCCTGGGGGCCCCCCTTACAAGCTAGTGGCCGACAGCCTGTATGACCATACAGCTCGCATATAGCTATGGCCGGCCTTATCTGTATGTCTATCTATTTAATGGGCCTTGTGTGGCGCAGACTGTTAAAGCAGCAGAAATTTACACGACCCAAAGGTTGCAAGTTCAATCCCCACTTAGTTCAGGTAGCCAGCTCAAGGTTGACTCAGCCTTCCATCCTTCTGAGGTCGGTAAAATGAGTATCCAGCTTGGTGCGGGGTAATAAACAACATACCTGAAAGCGCTGCGTATTAGATTTCCCTTCAATCTATTATAATAGGATGTAAACGGAGAAAAAATGATCTTGGATCACACGATGATCGGATCCACCATATAAGACCACAAAAACCAGACAGTTCTGCTCAGATCAGATAAGATCCAAATCATTCACCAGGTTGAAGGAACACAAAATCTAAGGAATGAATTCACCATATGCAAGCTATTATTCTCTGGTATCAGTCATTTCTGGGCTGACTGTAGCATTTATCAATGGTTTATAAGTCACGCATACAGAAGACTATTTAATGGCCCTTTAATAAAGGTGAGTTGACCTAGGCCAAGGTCGATGATGCAAGTTATGTTCAGCTTGGGTTTGCTGTCAACATGATAAAATTTTGCAGGTCGTTTAGTAAAATTAGCAGATTTAAATAAAATATCCTAATGCTAAATGTCTAATCCTCCTCCGTGTTTTGTGCGGATACTTTAATGGCATTTAGAATGACCTCAGAGCCCGTAGTCTGACGTGATTTCTTTGTAGGACTAGCCTGGGTGTCATTCATGGACATGCATGGTGACATTGTATAAATAATGGCTGCAGTGATTCTTTGCAGCTCCGCCGCTCTGTTTTCTGTGTGCTGGACACAAGAGGAGATGGCTCCAGTTGCAACAGTACTTGGCAATAGAGAATCTGTAGTAGAGAAAAACTGGCTCATTACCGAGTCCAAAGATCACAAGCTGCACTTCTACGGAGCCAGAAGAAAAGGGGCAAGGTCCATTTAAATGTAGACCGGCTGCCTGCATTATGTGCAGTATCCTGTGCACTGTGCTCTTCCTCTGGGCTGGCTGTAACACGTTGCTTGCCAGAGGATCTAGAATTTCCTTTCCCTCTATGACTCCTCGTGTTATAAGCAGAGAGATAATTTACTCGGTTGCCTTCCTGTCGATCATTTCATGCAAGGAGAATAAAATAAATGCTGCGAACCAGAAACGACTGGTGACTACTGGTTTACGCATTCTCAACGGGAGCATCGTCTGCTATTAGAGATGAGCGAGTATACTCACTAAGGCACATTACTCGAGCGAGTAGTGCCTTAGCCGAGTATCTCCCCACTCGTCTCTAAAGATTCGGGGGCCGGCAGCGGGCGGGGAGCGGCGGGGGAGAGCGGGGAGGAACGGAGGGGAGATCTCTCTCTTCCTCTCTCCCCCCCCTGCCGCAACTCACCTGTCACCCGCGCCGGCCCCCGAATCTTTAGCTACGAGCGGGGAGATACTCGGCTAAGGCACTACTCGCTCGAGTGATGTGCCTTAGCGAGTATACTCGCTCATCTCTAATAGCAGACGATGCTCCCGTTGAGAATGCGTAAACCAGTAGTCACCAGTCGTTTCTGGTTCGCAGAACACTATATACTATCCTATCAAAGTGTTTGGACATCGGTAGGATGGGTCTTGTCTTATTAGCGTCTTAAACCATGCTACATACGATGCGGACCCTTTGGAGGTGTCAGCCATAGTTTAAATAAAAAATTAATAAATCTTGTTATTTGTATAGCGTCAACTCATTCCGCAGCCTTTCAGGTAATTCATTACACCCCACCAAGCCGGCTACTCATTTTACCGACCTCAGAAGGATGAGTCAACTGCAAGCCGGCTACCTGAACCAATCGGGGATTGAACTCACAACCTTCAGGTCGTGAGCGAGAGCTGTTAAAGATAGCCATTTGGCCAAAACGTGTTCAGCGCTTGTGTGTACCATTTCTGTGAGCCCAGTGCTCTTTTAATCAGTAAAGAAGATTAAAAGTGGTTGAAGTTGTCCTCCAGCTATTGCTCTATGGAATCTGACTATAGCCGCTATCCGACGGCCCCTTTTAAGGATTCAGCTCCCACTTTATCTTCCTTACAGCATCGAGGCACTGCAGGAGAGGTGAGCCCAAAAAGATTTTTTTGTTACTGAGTCAACCTTGAGCCGGCTACCTGAACAAAGCGGGGATTGAACTCCAAACCTTCAGGTCATGAGCGAGAGCTTAGGACTGCATTTCTGCTGCCTTAGCACTCTGCATGCAGATGGATTTATAGTTTTACAGTAAAAGATTATGATTTATTTACTTAAATCCCTTCTTTATCATTAAGAGTCCAGTGGGCGGTTCCACTTAATGATTGACAGCCTTCACTGTATAGAGATAGCTGTCAATCAGTAAGTAGGGCCGGCCATTGGACTCATAATAATAGAAAAAGCAAGGATTTAATTACATAAATTACCAGCCCTACTGAATCTTTCCCTATGGAACTATATATCAATCTGCTCGGCTCCTCTTGCCCTGTAACATGCAGATAAGATATCATGTTCAACCCAAGGGCTCCCTATAAGTAGTGATTTATATTTCTCACTGATAACTCTCTGGATTCCCTTACATGGATGGCCTTCATAGTTTACCTCCAGTGTACTCGCTATGGGTAAGCAGCTCGCTTTCCAGCAAATATGGCTCTCACAGAGATCATGTACTTTTTTTTATTATTATTGCAGGCCTCATGATTGCCAAAAACCCTTCCAGTCCTTTGAGTTCTTCCTGTCTTCTATGGTTAGGTGAGGTCCTCTGGGCTCATGTTGGCAATGTATCTTAGATGCACACCGGGCCCGCCTGTGTGAAAGAAAAAGCTTGGCAAGAGCGAGAATTGTTGCATGGAAATACTTACTACTCAACCTATTTAAACAGACATTGTATAGTCCTATTCTACAGACTCATCACCCGGTTGACTACTCATCACCCGGTTGACTACTCATCACCCGGTTGACTTAGCCCCATTACTGGAACCGGCCAAGGGAATAGGTCAATAATAATTGATAAGTGACCATTGGATAGGAAGCTTCTTGTAGTTGCCGCAGATTAGATGGCGGTGCTGACCAGCTGACAGGAAGGGGTCATCGATTCATGCTGCTTGTGCCAAATTCTGACCTTCCGATCAGCATGGTGCAACAGAAATCTGGAATCAGCTGACCAGGTGACATTTTTCCACTTGTCAGGGATACATTTTTTGCACTTTTTTGCCAATTTTGTTTCTCTTCGATAACAATGGCGCTTGAATTGCTGTTAAATCACATCCGTGCTAAGAAATGACCCCATCTGGACTCATTAGGGAAGGGGATTCTTGAAGACGTGCTGGTGTAGATGACCTCAAATGAAGTGTAGTCCATCTTATTAGAGCTTCTTCTTCTTCAGGCTATATAGTGACTTTACGTGAATTAGAAGTAGAGTATCAGTCCTATCTGTGATATGCAGCATATTAACCAGTCACATATCATGTGGTACATATGCCCATGTATAGTACGTTGGACCAGGCATTCATTGCATGTAGGACTAACTCTTGAATTAGTTTGCATATGAAGCAAGGAAGTTTCTTGGGGACACTTCCAAAAAAGTTAAAGCGACCCCCGGTCCTGGTTTTCGACCATCCAAGACGGCTAAAACAACTTTGTACTGTGCATTGATTGTCATGTGATGATCACGTGACCAGCTCTGGCCAATCAGAGAGTAGATATAGTGCTTTGATCTGATATTAACAAGGCGCTGTGGGGTTTATCGAGCCTAAATATTGCATCGACCATCTTGGACAGCCCAAAATGTGACGTGGAACTGGTAGATCACAAAGCCGGCACGGAAGAACAACTGTGGGCAATATATGCCCCCTTCGCCACCGATCCTGGGACAGAATTTTGTCCCAAAACTACGGGGTTGCTTTTAAAACAGGTAAAGAAAAATTTGAGTGAGAAGGAGCTTATTATAATATTTCATTGAAGAATCTTCCAGAAGCCTTGGGCTGGCGTCACACGGGCGTATTTGCGCACGCAAAATTTTCACATGCTCATATTTTTCCTGTGCATTTCGGTTGGGCAAAAAAAAACCACGCAGCATGTTTTAATTTTTTTTGCGCATTTGCACACCAGAAATCCCCATAGAAGTCAATGGGGATGCGCAAAATACGCTAGGAGATGCGCGAAACACTGTAATTGCGCAGGAAAAAGAACACCTATGGAACTCATTAGACTAATTAGCCATTTCAATTGGTGCCTATTCTTTTGCCGCATGCCGATAAACATGCCTTACGGGCGCAAGAAATACCATAAAATACGCCGATGCTTACTCAAAAAAGCATCATTCCTTCCGCAAAAACGCTACACAGGCAAATACACAAAAGCTCTCGTGACGCAGGCCTTAGGGCCGGTTCACACGGACATAGCTGCATTTCGGCATATTCGCTGCATAGTTGTGCCGGCCTTTTTATTTCAATGGCCTATTGCGGTGCGTAATAAGTAGAGATGAGCGAGCGTACTCGGTTCGGGTGTTTTTTCACTCGAGCACCGCTTTTTCCGAGTAACGGACTTCTCGGCCGAAAAGATTTGGGGGGCGCCGGGGGGCGGCGTGGTGGAGCGGGGGGTAGCAGTGGGAAACAGGGGGGGAGCTCTCTCTCTCTCCCCCCCCCTCACTCCCCTCTGTAACCCCCCGCTCACCCCCGGCGCCTCCCGATTCTTTTTGTACGAGTAGTCAGTTACTCGGAAAAAGCGGTGCTCGAGTTCGAAAACACCCGAACCGAGTACGTTCGCTCATCTCTAGTAATAAGCATCAAAATAGGACATGCTGCGTATTTTTTCACGCCGTCGTACCCATTGAAATCAATGGGTTCTATTCACTGCGTATTATTACGTCCGTGTGAACGAGCCTTGTTTGTGGAGCAGGACTGTGAATCTGTTCTGTAATATCAGCCTGTGACCTCCCCGCAGATCGGACGCCTCGTAGCTTACAGGCCATACTGCTCAGGATGTAAAGATCCCGTTCTTGGCGAGTTTACAGGTGATTCATTTGGGAAAGAACAAATAACTGATTCATGAGTGAGTCACGTGTTTATGACTGGCGACGCACACCCGTACCTCTTACAGTAATGTACCGGTGGAATTCTTTAGTTTTTGGTGGCCACAATGCTTTGAGCCTCGGCCGGCCGTCTTCTCCCCTAGTGTAGCTGCGCTGCTAATAAGGAGCAGGCAGCCGGCACAAGGAGGAGGGCTGCTCCTTCTGCTTCCAGTAAGGACATCATGTTCTCTGCCTATCTGCACTCGCAGGCTCAGAGTTTCTGGGAGATTGTGGACACCCTGAAGTAGAACTGGATGCACATTTAATGCAATTACATCTGTCTTTCGGTGAACCTTTACTTATATGTTTTATATTGATTTATATCTACAGCAATTCCATTATATTTTCCTAGCACTATATTAATAGGGGCGATGCCAACTTTGGTTACATGGCAGAATTGTCTTTGACACTTCCCCGTCATAGGAAAAAAGCTGTGATTTATGATCTAGTGCGTGTGTAATGAGCTTGATTCTGGTGCTGTATCAGTGTTATGAGCTTGGTTCTGGTACCGTATTTTTTTAAAAAGAGTTGTGCCAAGTTATAAAGTTATCCTCTTCACTGGGTAAGGCATAACTTTATAATTGGCGGAGGTCTCACAGCCGGGGCTCCCAACGCTCCAAAGAATAAATACGGTACCAGGACCAAGCTCATAACATTGATAAAGCATCAGAATCAAGCTCATTATACGCATTCTATTTGATATGTAATATTTATAATATAATGTATTGCACTGATAGGCAGTCTGCTTTTATTCAGCTTCTACAGAAAGAAGCAAGATAGATGCCATATATGCACACCAGAACGACTCAGTTAAAAGATTGGCTCACACGACTGGGTCGGATTCGGCATGCAGAAGCCTGCAGCGGATTCCAGCTGTGAGCCCGGCCAGTGACCCTGCGTAGGGTACTAACCTGTGTTGAGCGTTTGATCTGCGGTGATCCATGGATCAGTCAAATACATTGGATTACAGTATTCTGCTCACATTAGTGGGTCGTAATTGCGTAATCTGTTCGCGGAAAATAGAATGCAGCATATTTGCACAGAGAACAAGGTTGATTTGCCCGCGTATCAACACATTATACAGTTTTTTTTTTTCCGTTTTGCGCATGCAGGGCCTGTTCATATGCGCCAGTGACACCCCCCAACCCTGATTTAAAAAGGCCACTTAGCCTAATGATGTCCAGATGTGTTCTATTGTTCACGGAATTGCGCATTTGCGCACCTGCAATAGACATCTTTGTGTCTATTTGGCGTGCAAATATGGAGAAAAATAGAGCAGGTACTATTTTTTTTTGCGCACGATTGAAACGCGTGCAAAAATATCGTTAATGAGAACCAACATCTTGACATCAATGGGTTCTATTCTCCGCGTATTTTGCACGTCAACTCCACGTGGACCATGCGTGCCACAAAAATACGTCCGTGAAAAGCTGCTCTTACGCAGCCGACTTTTTACTGAGAGTAGCGCAGCATTTCAAACACGGTACAACGCTCCCATTGATTTCAATGGGGCTTTGCAGACCAGCACTCAAATGTGGTGTTAGAAACGCCGCGATTTCGAGCGCAGCCTGGTGTATTTTAACGCTTTTTAATGCATCACCCATCACAATGATGGGTGTGTTTAAAAAAAAAAAACAACATTCTCAGGCGCTATAAGATGCGTTTGAAAATGCTGCGCGAAATTACGGTAAAGCGCCACGTTTTGCGAGCGAGTGGCCTTAATGCGATGTGTTTTTGTGTTTGCACTTTTATACGTACGCGTGAATGAAGTCCCGCACATGGCGCTCTTCCTATATGCTGTACGGAAACCTGGAATGAATAATAAGTGGCGTAATATGGCAGCTAATTTCGGATATCCATCATCCCCGTAGCGGCACATCTGTATTTGTCATGTGTTTCCGTCTCGCACGTATAGCCGAACCTCAGACTTCTGTCTTGGTGGATTCGTCTGATGGAGTTAGTATATCCTTGATCATTATTCATAGGTTTTCGCGCTGGCCCCTGGCTGTAGGTTTTTCAGGGAACGTGTGCATGCCTATAGTCTGAAAATGATCAAAATCTGGCAAATGCAGGAAAGAAATGTCATGCTTCTGGATAATTTACTGCGTCGTTTCCTCCGGAATGCTGGAGTACATTGGGCTGCGTCTGTCACATGACGTACTTCGGTCCGAACATCGCTTTATGTTGGTATTTCAGCGTATTCCGTAATTCTGCAGGGGCAGTCAGCTGGAAAAAAATAAAGGTTTTCTAAAATAGGGTTTTCAATGGAGGAAATCAGCGCTGCCCTAGGAATATCAGGGCGAGTAACGGCGCCGCATCTTGTCTGGCTTCTTTGCATAGACCTGCTTCTCAGATCACCACCAAACTATCTCAGTGGCAACCTATGACAATTTTTTTTTGGTGTCCCCCCATCATAAGAAAAAAGGGTATATTTAGCACTGATGGGTAGTGTGCTGGTATTCTGCTGGGGCAGAAAGTGGCAAGATAGCAGCCACAGAAAAGCTTAGTGAATAAATACAGCACCAGAACCAAGCTGAGTACATGAATACAGCACGAGAACCAAGCTGATAGCATACATACAGCATTAGAACCAAGCTTACAACATAAATACAGCACCAGAACCAAGCTCAGTACATGAGTACAGCACGAGAACCAAGCTGATAGCATACATACAGCATTAGAACCAAGCTTACAACATAAATACAGCACCAGAACCAAGCTCGCTACATAGAAACAATGCCAGAACCAAGCTCAATACATAAATACAGCACCAGAACCAAACTCATAACATAAATACAACACCAGAACCAAACTCGGTACATGAATACAGTACGAGAACCAAACTCATAACATACATACAGCACTAGAGCCAAGCTTATAACATAAATACAGCACCAGATCCAAGCTCATAACATAAATACAACACCAGAACCAAGCTCAGTACATGAATACAGCACGAGAACCACACTCATAGCTTACATACAGCACCAGAACCAAACTCGCTACATAGAAACAATGCCAGAACCAACCTCAATACCTAAATACAGCACGAGAACCAAGCTCAGTGCATAGAAACAATGCCAGAACCAAGCCCTGTGCATGAATACAGCACCAGAACCATACTCAACCAGTACATAGAAACCATGCCAGAACCAAAGTTGGTACATGTGTATAGCACCAGTACCAATCTCATAGCATACATACAGCACTACAGGCAAGCTCATAACATAAATACAGTACCAGAATCTAATTCCTAAGGACTCCTTCACATGAATATGTGGTGACAGCCATGTTGCCATTCGCACATTTTGTACAAAAGTTGCATGCAATAAAGATTGCAGCATGTTCTATCTTGGTGCGTATTATGCGTGCATACACACTAAAATAGTGCATGTTGATTGGTGGTGAGCAGCAAGTATGCAATATCACTCCGTACTTGCTGTGTGCCACGCTACTGTCTCATGCGGGCGGCGCACAGTGAATTACACTTTTTTGAAGCCACCATAACATAACTACAACAACAGAACTCACCCTTTTGTATGTAAATACAGCACCAGGTCCAAGCTCATGCCATATATATGGTACAAAACCAAGCTCATACCATAAAGGCAATACAAGAACCAAGCTCCTAACATAAATACAGCACCAGAACCAAGCTCATATAAATCAGGCAGCAGAATAAAGCTAGGTACATAGAAACAATGCCAGAATGAAGCTCAATACATACCTACAAGCTAATAACAGAAAAACAGCACCACAACCAAGCTCAGTGCATAAATATAATACCAGAACCAAACTCTGTATATAAATACAGCACCAGAATGAAGCTCATGACATAAATACAGCCCCAGAGCCAAGCTCATAATATAAATACAGTTGCAGAACTAAGCAGTTGTCTAACAGGAGTGTTGTAGGGCTGACAATAATATGGCTTTAGGCAACATTTCTTATCAAGAGCAAAAAAAAAGGGATGACCGTGGATAGCGCTGCCGCCTGTCCGATTTTTATTGCAACCAAATACTCATGGAATTGCATTTATATATTATGCTACCTTTGTTCACATGGATTCGCTACAACAATCCCAAAAAGTAATTCTAGACTTGTATCCAATTTGATTGGTGTGTCTGTGGTCGTGGGTTGGTTTGTTACGCCATGTTCATGCAGCCTTGCTGTTGTAACAAGTACTTTGTAGGAGGGACCTGACTGGTGACTGATGGGTCCCATTGACCATCAATGGGGGTTTATTGAGGTTTCCGTTGTTTCAATGGCAAGAATAGCTCCACCCGTTGTACCGATCTTACCATCTCAAGTGACGACCTCCAATGGAAGCCTTGAGTGCCGATGGGAATACGGCCTTAGCGCCACAAGGGTTAGTATTACCATCTATCACGAGTGACTACACTGAATGTTCTTTAGTATTAAGTATCGTGATTAGAGATGAGCGAGTATACTCGCTAAGGGCAATTGCTCGAGCGAGCATTGCCCTTAGCGAGTACTTGCCCCCTCGGGAACAAAGATTCAGCTGCCGGCGGCGGGCGGGGAGCGGCGGGGGAAGAGCAGAGAGGAATGGAGGGGAGATATCTCTCTCCCTCTCTCCCCCTTGCTCCCACCTGCTGACTGCCGCAACTCACCTGTCACCCGCGCCGGCAGCCGAACCTTCTCTGCCGAGCGGGGAGTTATTCACTAAGGACAATGCTCGATCGAGAAATTGTGCTTAGCGAGTATGCATCTCTAATCGTGATGTCATATATTTGAGTTTTTAATAAAACTTAATTTTGTTCATTGGAATGCTTAATTTTGGCATTCTTGTGGCCCCCTTTGTAAACCCTTTTTGGGTTTCTGACCCTTTCATATTTTCCCCTGTGTGCGTTGTCCTAAGCGTTTCTCTCTCGTTCAGCAAGCTGCAGCTTTGTAGGAACGCCCATGACTGGAGGTAACCTATGCAGATGACTGTGGGTGGATGTTGGAGAACTGTGGACGGTACCTCTCTCTCTCTCTCTCTCTTTCTATTTCGCTATCCCTCTCATTCTCTGTAGTGCGACACAAGCTTGCTACAGCAGGTCTGACTAGTTTTAATTGCCTGGAGGTAAATTTGCAAAGAGTTGCTAGACTGAAGTTTTTCAACAAACTTCATGACTTAAAATGTCATCTCTTTCTTAGGTTAGACAAAAAAAAAGGTCAGAAAGCAAAAACCTCAATAAAAAGAACTTTTTAATTTTATTAAATAGAAAAATATTAAGATATCAGAAGAGAGGAGTTTCCCCCCCCCCCCCCCCCCAAAAAAAAGAAGTAATCCATCAGAAAAGGGAAGGCATTTTAAAATTTACGCCGCTTGATCCTGGGCTTTAATCTCAGCAAATGGTAAAAATATGGTGCAGGATTAAAGCTCCTGCTTCTGCAATGTAGCAGGAGCAGGTCGGGTCTTCAGCTGTCAGTCACAGTCCAGGACCCAGAGGAGGAAGCAGAAGCTGTTTTTAGCCACTTCTGCCTTCTCCCTTGCAGGCTGTATAGTGATCAATGAGTGCTATGTAGAGAATTGTGAAAGTGGAAGTTTTACTTCTGCTATTCGACCGGGTGATCACATGACCGCTGGGTGCCCCCTGCCACCGCAGAGCTGCAGGGTCCTGGCAGACCTAGATCAACTTTGTTAGACACTACTATCACTACAGGAGGATATTTTCTCCTGTAACAACGGCTCCTATGGATGTCCCAGCTATAGTGTAAAAGTGTGAAATTAAAAAAAAATTTAAAAAGACAACATGAATGACCGCAGAGGTCTTATATGATATCACGGAGGACATAGATGTTATAAAAAAAAGTTACAAAAATAGGTAAAAAAATACATACATAAAAAAGAAAATGACGCCAACCAAAACCATCGCAATATGCACCCTGTAATCCAAGACTATAAAAATGATGTATCAAAACATCCGTAATTGTTCTAATTTTACAAATAAACGACTAAAAAATTTCAAAAAATTTAGCCTTTTACCCACCTATAAAGCTAAAGAAAAAGGGGGAAAAAATCTAAAAAATAGCCCTATTTGTCACAGAAAGAAAAAACCGCAAAAATCATTTTGGTTGCTCAAAAAAAACAAAACCTAGGGCAGTAAAAGCACTTTATGGGTAAAATCCCTAAAAAAAAAGTCTTGGGTCCTTTAGGACTAAAATAACCCTGGTCATTACGGGGTTAAAAATTTACAATCCGCAACTGAAAGCCGATATGAAAAATGCAAAAAATGTTTTAATTACAAAAAAAAATGGGTGGTATAGTCCCTTTTTAAGATGATACATAATAACTAGAGAAGCCTGCACCTTGAGTTCCCCTGTGCTCAGTTCCTCATATCAATGCGAATACACAAGTTGCTGTTAGATGTCGGGTTAAGTGGATTTCGAGACGTCACCCACTCTCTCGGCACTTAAAAGAACCCAGGTGGAATGAATAGGAATAACCGGGTGATTCTCTCGTTACCAAACCGAAATATTCCTCAGTAACTCCTTAAATTTTGTCCGGTCCTCTATGCAAATGGATCTGTATTGATCTTCTATGTTGTTCGGAGCGTCTACTGAAAATGTCCCCTCCAGCATCCGAACGCTTCTGTACGTGAGTCTGCATATTGACGAAGACATCTGCTAATGTTCCATCAGTAATGGCAGCATCCTCCCGCCGCATCGCGTCTTGGAGGGTGTCAGCCGTAAACAATATTTCTCCAAATGCGTTGGCTCTACGGACACACGTAAGGGCGCAGTTTTGCTTTTTTAGAAATTCTTTGACACGTGGAATAAGGAATGCCAGCTTCTTGCGGAAGTCAAGGATTTTCTTGACGATTCCGGTAATCGATCTTCATATCCTGCGCGGTGCAATCGCACACCTTCCGGCCAACTCTTTGTTGAGTCAAAACGCTTCCGATTGTCTCAAATGTTTTCACCAGTTTGTGGATCCAGGATTTTGTCAGTCACCTCCTTCACCAGACTTGAGGTACCTCTGCACGGTGGGCCGGAACGATCTCCAGCCTCTCTGCCACCAGACTTGAGGTACCTCTACACGAGGCGATGATCGCCTGATTGATCGCAGGAAACCACTTTTTTGGATGATGGTCATCCCATTTACAAGTGGCCGCCAACAGGGCACCGAGCGACAAATCACTTTCATATATGATCGACTGCCTGTTTACTTGCGAATGGAAGCTGGTGGGCTGGAACGATCTCCAGCCGCTCTGCCACCAATCAGTGAATGCCTTTTGCCCATGTAAAGCACAAGAGCGATAGTCGGCGGGATGGCACTTATGTGCCAGCATTCACGAACAATAAACACATGCTGTTCAACTGAGTACGTTTGTAGCAGTCAAATGCCTGTTGGCGTCACGTCTCGATGTCATAGGTACAGTCCACTTCATTGAGAGTGGACTGTACCTGTGACATTTATTTGATAGACACAGGGGGAGATTTATGAAACTCCCACTAGTTAAAGAGGTTGTCTGTCTGTAACCTATTCTTAGGATAGGTTGCCTATAGTAGATCATCAAGGGTCACTCACCTAAGACCCCCACCAAACGGCTGTGAGGCCAGCACACTTTGTGCACTGAGCTGATTTGGGCAGGAAGCAGACAGCTCCGTTCTTACCGCAGTGGCCAGGCTTGGTATTGCAGGCCAAGGCCCCATTCATTTCAATTATAGCTCTGCCTGCAATATCAAGCCTGGCACTGCAGTAAGAATGGAGATGTCTGCTTCCTGCCAAAATTATCTCAGTGAATGAGTACATAGGTGTAGCAAACAGACCCCTGCTGATCTACTGCCGTGTTTCCCCGAAAACAAGACCTTGTCTTATATAAATGTTTGGCCCAAAAAAGGCACTAGGTCTTATTATACTTACCTAGCAGGCTTGGTCCAGGTCCCTCCCGCTGCTCTCTGAAGCTCTGATGTGCTTCTTGCAGTCCTCGGCCGCCCACATTAGATCACTTCCTGGTTACAGGATTCATAAAGCCTGCCTCCCAGAAGCGATGCCTCTGATTGGCTGAGCAGTACTCGAGAACCAATCAGAGCCATCGCTACCTGGAGATGGGATTTATGAATTTGGTAACCAGCTATGGATCATTTTTGGAGTTGGACTTATATTTCAAGCCTCCCCAATAATCAGGATGGGGCTTATTTTTGGGGTAGGCCTTATTTTCGGTGAACTGGGGTATTGATTATCTGCCCTGAGGATAGGTCATTCATAGTTTACAAGTAGACAGTCCCTTTAATTAGAATGCAGGGGTCATGCAGGTACTTTGATATGTAATAGCATAAGGTATAAAGTCCCTATAATAAGGCAAAGCTTCCCTGATTATATATTTGGCACCCCAGTCCACATAGTAGGATCTCCGCAAACATACTGCAGCTTATACTGTACTCTTGTGGTCCTCAGTCAAAGACAATATATGGCTACCCCTGAGGCTAATATACATCCTATTGCACATGTATGGCATAATTATCGTTTATTAATTGATTGCTCTGATTAACCCTTTATGTACAAATTCGATTGTATACAAAACCAAGTTGGCACATAAAGGGTCAATCTAAGCGATCAATAAACGATAATTATGCCACCCATGTACAACAGGATGTAGATTTTGCTTTTAGCCTCAGGGGCAGCTATATATTGTCTTTGACTAAGGACCACAAGAGTACAGGGTCAATGTGTAGGCTCGTTCTGTTGCCTTTTGTTTTTAACATGTACACAATAAAGGATTCATCTTTATAATCTAAGCTATGTTCTGGAAATCCCAATTTTGCATATATCCTCCACCAACTGCCGGCACTCCTTGTAGTGTCTAAGAATCATGATAACTATATGCACTATCCTCCCAAAAGTAATTGGACCCCTGAGCAAGAATCAAAAGTAGTATTTATTTCCATGTGTTAATACTTAGTGGGGCTCCTTTGGCCCTAATTATATTGGATACTCCCTGTGGCATACTTTCTACTAACGTCTGATACACTTCAGTTGGTATTTCCCTCCATTCATCCTGCAAACATCTAGTAAGTTCTCTCAAAGATGGACACTGTTTGTATTTCCTGACCCGATGTTCCAGTTTGTCCCAAAGATGTTTAGTAGGGGACTCCGTGCTGTCGGTCCAATCGTGGAACATCCGTATCCTCAAACCAAGGTAAAACAGCATTGGATATAATGTGAATATGGAATAGCGTGATTCGTCACACCATAGAATGTTCTTCCATTGCTCAACTGTCCAATGACAGCGCTCCTTGCACCATAGTAGATGGACCACTACATCTTCATTGAAAGAACTCACCAGATATTTGCAGGATGAATGGAGGGAAACACCAGCTGAAGTGTATCAGGCGTTAGTAGAAAGTATTTTACAGGGAGTATCCAATGTCATTAGGGCTGAAGGAGCCCCATTAAGGATTAACCTATGGAAATAAATAATACTTTTGATTCTTGCTCAGATGTCTAATTGCTGTCGGAAGGATAGTATATACTGTATAGTGGATGAGATGGTTAAAAAACGTGTTTTTCTATTTTATTGCAGGCCAGTAATAATTAGACTTAACATTTGTAGCATAAAAATCTATAAATCACTTCTTTTTTTTTTTTTTTAGGTCTGATGTTATACAATTATTTTTTTTCTACTTTTTTGTAATCCTTCAGGAATGTTCCTTCTGTCACAGTCTGAACACCTTTATTTTTGAGTCACTGCTCTCTCCGGTGTGCGCCATTGTCTCATTGCATTGCAGTATTCTCCTGTTACAGGGAACGACAAAGCGTGTGTAATCAAGCACACTCACCTTTCTGTTTGCAGAATGGGGCAGATAAGTGTCTATTTAACTACATACTACCCGCTCCCGTTCCAGTCACCCATATAATCTAGTGAGGATCGGCAGGTTTGGAGGTGCCTGAAAAGCTATGTGGAGTTGTAAAAATTTCTGTTAATGTTCGCCACGTCCCTGGGCTGCTGTCATATTGGTGGAAATTAGTATTATGTATGAACGCCTCGGAATAGCTGAATAATAGTTGATCGGCAGGGGCCGATCAGCTCATTCTTAGCACCGCTGTTAGTGTGGACAGCGCTGGAAGCAGAGAGCGCTGTCTGTATTGCAGTAGCCTGGCTTGTTACTACAAGTACAGCTCCCATTGAATTCAATGGAGCTGCGCCTGCAGTACCAAAATGGGCCACTATAATGTTGACAGCACTATCTGCTTCCACATTGACAATGGGCGTGGGGATCAGTTGATCTGCAGGAATCCCGAGCAGATTGGCGGACCTCTGCCAATCAACTATTGATGACCTGTCCTGGAGATAGATCATCAATAGTAATAGCCCTGGACAACCCCTTTAAGGCTGTGCTTACATCTGTGTTGGAGCACCTTTAGGAGCCTCTGGTGCAGATCTGGTCCAAAGTGCTGGCCAAAATAGTCGCAGCGTGCTGTGCTATGTTGTCTGGACAGTGTTATGCTTGAGGACAGTAAGGACCCTTTAACATGGGCCAATCCGATTCTTGCTGGACCGCGGTAATCTGAAGGATAATCGTTCAGTGAATGATGATTGGTTCACTTATTGTTTGTCTTTAGTTTCTACACATAAAAACTGAATGATGATCGTCCGTGTAAACAGGCAGTCATTCATCTATAAACGACTGCCTGTTCACTGTGAATGGAGGCGGGTGGCCAGAATCATCCCTGGCTTGCTCCACCTCCATTCACTAAAAGATCTAAAAAAATCTGTACAAATGGTTTGTTCTAGCAAAACTTTTAGCGGGTGAATGGTGCCCCCTGGCAGCAACGACTGCCTGTGCATGCCACTGTGTCGCTGAGACCAGGATACATGCAACATGAGTCTCGCCCCTTCCTAGATTCATTGGAGGAGGAGATAAATTGCATACCCACCTGGGGAGGTTTTTGATATTCCATGCTTTGGATGAGTATTTGGATGCGAACAGACCATAGTTTGCTCTATTATTTTTAACTGACCCCTTGGTTTTTTGGGGACAACTATTGAAATTTCTAGGAATTGATAGAAAACTGACAGAAGTGAGGTTTTCTTGCAATTCTACATTGTGCTAAAATAGGGAATTCTGGGCAAAAATGCCTGTCTTTAAAATGCCCCTTTAATTAAACCGTACCCCTCTCTTTGTCTTCCGCTGACAATGGTGATGCCCAGAAGGAGGCACTGGTTTTCATTGGTGGTGTTCTCGACTGCTAGTTGGAGCCTACAGAAATGCTTGTAGACTGCCTTTTTTTATATTTTTGGGTTTAGTTTTTTTTTACATCTGCCCGCATTTTCTGTTTCCGTTCTGGAGGGACAGTCAGTCTTTGAGTAGGTTGCCAGAGACGCGGCCCATCAATGACTCGCCCATAATGGTTTCTCCTGGAAGTTCATAGGGTCTACCCTGATGGCATCTGCTGCCACTTCCCCTATATACATAGATTACTGTATATGAAATAGTTTTTGAATCTACACGTGTTTTGCTATCCGTACGCCTTCACATATTAGTGATTTTTATTTTTTTTTTGCTAATGAGCTTTTATCTCTGAGTCACCCGGAATCAGACCTAGAAAAAATTTGGTTATAATTTCCTTGACAAAAAAGTAATACTGCTTTACGAGTGAAGGACATCGGTAGAAAAGGAAATGCAAAACTTTAGAAGATGTTCTTAGTCTTAAAGAAAACCCATCACCTTGGGTATAAGTTATCCCCTCTGTGGGCCGGAGGAGCTGAGCACATTTATATACATTGTGAACAGTATTAAAGGGGTTGCACCAGAATTTGAAGTTATGCCCTATCCACAGGGTTGGTGATTGCTTCCCCATGCTCCTTACTGTGGGGTTACTGCACCCCCCCTCCCCCCGCAGTGAGGATTGAGCGCTAGTCATTAGCGCTAGTCAATTGAGCGCTAGTCATGTAAGTGCACCAGCTTTTAATTGGGACTGCCGAGATACGCGAGTGGCGCCCACTTACGTATTTCCGTCAGCACCATTGAAATTAATGGAGCGCTGACTGCGTATGCTTGGCCAGCTCTCTCTTCATTGTGACGTCACTGTGGGGGGAGTGACAGGAGAATAGGACAGGAAAGTCCAGTTCTCAAGATCTGTAGGGGTCTCAGCAGTGAGGCCCCCATTGATAAGCAAGTTATCCCCTATCCTATGAATAGGGGATACTTCAAATTCTGGTACAACCTCTTTAAGTATAACTTTAGCCATCACCCTATGGAACAGTTATTCTGTAATGTCTTAAGACGTCAGACAGTGGATTCAAAAGGGTTAAGAGGTGCACATCTCTGGCCTCCATGAACCATTAGGTCACATTTATGCCATTTATAAACTAGCCTAGGTACTGGTGTAAATTATAATACATTTCCAGGGTGCTAAAGGCCATGTCCCTCCCACCAAGCTCCACCCACTTTTTTAGAAAAGCGGTGAACGTAACATAAAAAGGAAAAAAGGTGCAAATTCGTATGCAAGACGGGTATGTGCCAAAATTTGTGACTTTTTTTTTTCTCCACCAGGGTAGGTCATCAATAGCAAATTGGTGGGGGGCCATCTCCAAGGACTCCTGCTGACCAGAGGTTCGCCAGGCCGGTCCTCTGAGCTGATTTTTGCAGGAAGCAGACCTCTCCATTCCCATGGCAGTGGCCCGGCTTGGTATTGCAGGTCAAGTTCCCATTCATTTCAATGCCTGCAATATCAAGCTGGACAACTGCAGTGAGCTGTCAGTTTCTCGAAAAGATCAACTCTGTACATTATACTGCAGGAGTGATCCAATGATCGCAAGTTCATATCCCCTATGGGGACTAAAACAAAAAAAAGTTTTTACAAAAGTTTTATTAATTTAAATTAAAAAAAAAAAGAAACATGACGATAAAGAAAAAAAAAGAAAGGTCGCAATCTTAACGAGTTCTAGACATTTATATTTGATCCTTTATTTCTATAGCCCAAATGTTTTCCCTCGTTCTGTAGAACATGGTACATACCCTTTTAGGAGCATATCAGTAACGAGATCCAACGGGAAACAGTCCTGCCCCTATGAGCTTACAATCAGAAACCAGTGACAGCCTGACGGAGAGACAACATGAGCGGCATAGCGTGGAGCGCTTACATACCCCATTACGGTACACATAGGAGAATACAAATATTTTAGCCCTTTTCCAAAGCTTTTAAGAACGTGGTACAATCTGCCAATTCCTGCTTAAGCCAAATAAAAATAGGAAATATCAATAGTTCTTTCTTCTTTAGGAATTTTTGTAAAGACAAGAACAAGGCGACTTTGTATTTAGCCTTTGGCTTCATGTACATTTTGGAGAACATTTAAGCTTTTTAACAGTGCACCCTTCCTCTGCAGACGGTCAGGACTGCCATTTTTTTTGGGTCGTACCAACGCGCAGCAGTAGCAGCAGACTTTTATGCACTTATTAAACTAAACTGGTGACTTCGGGGACCACTTTCCTGTGTGGTGAAGCAATAGATTCATTGAGGAAGGAATGCCTTAGGTATATTTGTAAAGGCAACAAAATAAGCGCTTGCACTCCCATAGTTACCGGCATTAAGGGGTGGGCTGTGAGCGATCTCGGCGCTGGGCATTTAAGGTCACCAACGTCATATCAACCACTATAGACATGAATCATTTAGTTTGGGTCATACTTAGTTCTTGTACTTTTTGCATGCAAGCGGCCATGGGCTCTTGGTGTAAGAGAGGGGACCCTGATTTTGCACCAGGGTTCTTTTGCGTATTTCTGCATCCTCATTGACCTCTATGGGGACTTTTTGTGCGCAAATGCGCAGGAAAATTCAGCATGCTGCGGCTGTTTTTGCGCAACCGAAATCTGCAAGAAATAACACAATCCATTGAAATCCATGGGTTATATGTACTGCGTATTGCATGCGCATATACATTTGTGTGAATCTGGTCTTACGTGTACAAAAAAAAACCCTTCCAAGTCAATGATCAGCAGATCCAGAATTTGAGCGGCTCGTGGATGACGTCTCCTACATTACCACGTCGCAGTGCTACGGAGGGACAGTGTTAAGGGCATATAGTCTAGCCGAGAGACAAGGTCCAGCCTGCCCAATGGACTGAACCCTGGGAGTTACCATGCAGTCCGGGAAAACTTTATAGGTTCTATTTAAAGGTGTGCATTGATCAAAAAGTATAGCAAAATGTATTTTGAAAAGTACTCCACTTCATTGTGGTGTAAGCTGACACTTGCCCTTTTGCCTTTGAAAGGAGGAGCACTGCCAGAGTCCTAAAAAAATCTTCTTACTTATTCCGCAGTACTTTAAAGTAATTTTTTAATTTATTACCCCCCACCAAGCTGGGTACTCATTTTACCAATCTCCGAAGGATGGAAGGCTGGGTCAACCGCGAGCCGGCTACCTGAACTATTCAGGGATGAACTTGCAACCTTCAGGTCATGATGGAGAGCTTAGGACTGCATTTCTGCTGCCTTAGCACTGTACACCATACGGGGCTCAAGATAACCTCCAGTGGGCTACTGACCCGAACTTCAGGCACGTAGTCCATTAGGGCCCAACGTCCAGTAGCAGGACCTGTGATCACACCCCAGCACTGTGCAGCTCGATTGACATTCGCCAAAGAACACCAGGATTTACGGGTTCTTCCTGGATGAGAGCAGGTTCACACGCAGCAGATGAATTTTATGCTGCCTGCAGTATCATGCAGCAAGACCAGTTTGGCAGTAGGTAAGTTATGGTCTGGGAAGAATATCCTTGGAGGGTAACACAAACCTGTATGTATAGCTAATGTACCCTGACTGCTGTTAGGTAACAGGATGAACTCCTTACTGCCATTGTCAGACCTTAGTCTGGTGCAGCGGGCCCTGGGTTCCTCCTGGGACAGGACAATGTCCAGACTCCTGGGGCTAGAGTATGTAGGTAGGTCCCGGATGATGAAGGCATTGATGCCACTGATCACCCCTCATGTTACCCAATTGAGAACCTCTGGGACATTCTGTATCGGTGCATCCGGCGCCATCAAGTAGCACCAGGAGCTCACCGATGACCTGATCCAGGTCTGGGAAGAAACCCCCAGGATACCATCTATCGTCTCATCAGGAGCTGCCCAGATGTTGTTCGGAGTGCATTGGACAGCACACAGACATCCCGTCTGCATTGTATCCACAGAAATATCATATGTGTACTTTTACCCTAAGACTGTATTTACATGGGCCAAAGCAAGTTTTGCCCGAGGTTCTCGGCGCAACTCGCATCGAATAACACCCGTCCGTGTGCTGTGTGAGATGCAGGACACCGTGCATTACGTGTCCGATTCGCAAACGGCTGTAGGGTGTATGTACACAGGCTAATACAATATCGGGCTGAGACACTTCTACTGGTATCCTACTTATGATTATTTCAAGTGCGATTTGTGTACATCTCACATTGCAACACACAGAAATCGCTCGTGAAACTCTAAATATGGACAAAAGACTTTAAACCTTGATCTTTTTACACATATAGGTGTGTGTGTACTCCTATATGAATATACACTCTTTGTCAAAAAAATTGCGCCACTAGAAGGAGTTGTCGTTTTACTGCAAAACTCTGCATGCAGTCACATCTCAGGGAGATATGGTTAGAGTTCTGGCGTGATTAGATGAACGGTCTTGTCACCTGACACCATAAAAGCCTATAAAAAGGCTCTCAGCTTGTGTAGAGCTTGTTGACCACTAGACGCCTCTACGACACAGAGAAGAGATTTCACCCCGTTACCAGAGTCTGAGAGGGGTGCATTATTGGGATGTGAGAAGCTGGATGGTCGTATCGGTGAATTGTCCCCCACCGGCCGTTCTGACCAGACTTTTAGGGGGTGTTGGGACCAGCGGATGTGTAAGGGCACACAGGGTGACCGGGCTCAGGACCGCCAACAGACCACCAGTAGAGAGGATTGTCTGACCAGACTGTTAGTGGGTGTTGGCACTAATGGATGTGTGAGGGCACACAAGGTGACCGGGCTCAGGATGCCCCCAACAGACCACCAGTAGAGAGGAGCGTCTGACCAGACTGTTAGGGGGTGTTGGGACCAGCGGATGTGTGAGGGCACACACGAGATGACCGGGCTCAGGACCCCCGACAGACCACCAGTAGAGAGGATTGTCTGACCAGACTGTTAGTGGGTGTTGGCACTAATGGATGTGTGAGGGCACACAAGGTGACCGGGCTCAGGACCCCAACAGACCACCAGTAGAGAGGACCACCTGAAAAGCACAAGCAACTTCAATTGTTTCGCTGTCCTCCATTCAGACCCCTGTGTCTGTCAAAACCATTTCCAGGTTCTTAGTCGACTGATATTTGGTCTCCCAGTACCCATTACATGTACAGCCTTTGTCACCCACCATCACCTCCGTTTACAATGGTGTTGTGAACGACAAAACTGGTTGAAGCTGGGTTTCAGTCACAAATCCAAGTTTAGTTTGGTCACTGACACCAATCATGTGTTCGTGTCTAGGGACCTCGGGGTGAGCGCCACAATCCTGCCTTTGCTGTGGAGCAGCCCACTGCCCCCAGCTGGTGTGATGGTCTGGGTTGGACACCGGATACAACAGTCGGTCCCCCCTAGTAGTGGTACGATGGACAATGACAGCTCAGCGATATGTTCAGGACATCCTGCAGCCACATGTGTTCCTCTCATGGCGGCTTCCAAGAGGCAGCAGGATAATGATCAACCGCACACAGAAGGGGGTCACAGGAGCCATCACAACATGGTCACACTTCTGTGGCTACCCGGTTACCAGAATTATCCCAATAGAACATGTATGGAAAGAGCTGGGATGCCAACTTCACAGCCTACAAGTTTACATGATTTAGAGGCTCAGTTATAGCAAATGTGAACCGATGTACCACAGGATACCATAAGAAACCTGTATGCCTCCATGCCCGCCTGTATCACATCTTGTATCCAAGCTAGAGGCGGTACAACAGGGTCCTAGAGCCTCCATACCCAGCCGTATCACATCTTGTATCCAAGCTAGAGATGGTACAACAGGATACTAGAGCCTCCATGCCCCCCGTATCACATCTTGTATCCAAGCTAGAGATGGTACAACAGGGTACTAGAGCCTCCATGCTTGCCTGTATCACATTTTGTATCCAAGCTAGAGATGGTATAACAGGGTTCTAGAGCCCCCATGCCTGCCTGTATCACATCTTGTATCCAAGCTAGAGGTGGTACAACAGGGTACTAGAGCCTCCATGCCCGCCCGTATCACATCTTGTATCCAAGCAAGAGGTGGTATAGCAGGGTACTAGAGCCTCCATGCCGACCCGTATCACATCTTGTATCCAAGCTAGAGGCACTACAGCAGGGTACTAGAGCCTCCCTACAAGGGGTCAGTTCTCCACCACAAATTCTCCTTTTGCTCTGATAATCATTACAATCATAACAGGGTACTAGAGCCTCCATGCCTGCCTGTATCACATCTTACATTTAAGCTAGAGACAGTACAATAGAGTGCTAGAGCCTCCATACCCACCTGTATCACATCTTGTATCCAAGCTAGAGATGCTACAACAGGGTCCTAGAGCCTCCATTCCTGCCCGTATCACATCTTGTATCCAAGCTAGAGGCGGTACAACAGGGTACTAGAGCCCCCATGCCTGCCTGTATCACATCTTGTATCCAGCTAGAGCCAGTAGAACAGGGTACTAGAGCCTCCATGCCCACCCGTATCACATCTTACGTCCAAGCTAGAGGTGGTACAACAGGGTACTAGAGCCTCCATGCCCACCCGTATCACATCTTGTATACAAGCTAGAAGCGGTACAACAGGGTACTAAAGCCTCCATGCCCGCCTGTATCACATCTTGTATCCAAGCTAGAGGCGGTACAGCAGGGTACTAGAGCCTCCCTACAAGGGGTCAGTTCTCCACAACAAATTCTCCTTTTGCTCTGATAATCATTACAATCACATATATAAAGTTTCATTTGAATCTGACATTTTCTAAGGGAGGGATTGTTTTTGGCAATGAGTGTTATATAGATATATATATACGCACACAGACCCACAGAGATCTAACTCCTGGTTCAGTGCTGGCAGTGACTGGCACGCTGTATATCTCCAGGTAGCTGCAGTAGCTGATATAGTGTGTAATATAAAATGACGCTATGAATAATGAAGGGGTTATTTTGGTGGAGCCGCTCGCCTGCTCATAGGCTGTACAGTCAAGTAGAAGGCATTTAAAGCAACATCACCTGTTCTACAGGAAGGGATTGTTAATGCGGCTAAAAATATCTCGACTTCAGAGTTATAATTACAGCCTAGAAGTTTTCTTCTGTAAATCGGGCGATACCAAAGAGCATTTCCACTTAAAATCCAAAAATCATAGCCGGGCCCCTTCACACGAGCCAACGGGTATTTGTGGCAGTCGTAGTGATCGTAACTCAGGTTTTCTAAAAAAAAAACGATAAGCTGTAAAAAAGAATTAGGAATGGCTTTGTCTTAACCCCTCGAGGACATGAACTTTTTTGTTTATTTTTCAATTTTGTTTTCTCCTCCTAACTTTAAAAAAAAACATAACTTTTTTTTTTCATCGACGTAGCTGTCTGAGGGCTTGTTTTTTGTGGGACAAGTTGTATTTTTCAATGTTTAATGTATCATATAATGTACTGAAAAAATTTCTAAGTGGAGTTAAATGGAAAAAAATACAATTGTGCCATTTTGGGGGTCTAGTTTATACATCTGGCACACTGCTGCAGTAATGACATTGGAGCTTTATTCTGTGGGTCAGTATAAGGATACCAAATTTATATTTTTATGTTGTACTACTTTTAAAATTGCCCTTTTCTTACATTTTTTTCTTGGAGACAAGGTGACTAAAAAAGCGCAATTCTGGCATTCTGTACTTTATTCCTGATGGTGTTCGTCTAGCGGGATAAATAATGCGTTATTTTTAGAGATGAGCGAACACCAAAATGTTCGGGTGTTCGTTATTCGGAACGAACTTCCCGCGATGCTCGAGGGTTCGTTTCGAACAACGAACCCCATTGAAGTCAATGGGCGACCAGAACATTTTTGTATTTCGCCGATGCTCGCTAAGGTTTTCATGTGTGAAAATCTGGGCAATTCAGGAAAGTGATGGGAATGACACAGTGACGGATAGGGCAGGCGAGGGGCTACATGGTGGGCTGCATCTCAAGTTCACAGGTCCCACTATTAAGCCACAATAGCGGCAAGAGTGCCCCCCCCCCCCCACTGTCAGCATAAAGATCGTCCTCCTCTGGCACAGCTGTAACAGCTGTAGCAGAGAAGAACGATGTTTGCCCATTGAATTCAATGGAGCGGCAATACAGCATGTTCCACTGAATGCAATGGGCTGCCGGCGATCGCAGGATGAATGGTCGGAAAGGGGTTAAATATATAACCCCTTTCCTGCAATTCATCCAGAAATGTGTTACACTAAAAATATATACCGGCGTATAAGGCGACCGGGCGTATAAGACGACCCCCCAACTGTCACCTTATACGCCGGCAATACAGTGGAGCAAAGAATAAAAAGCATTACTTACGTTTTTAGATGATCTGCGGCGCTCCTGCAGGCTGTCACTCCCTCCTAATCCACGGCAGACAAGCTTTCTCTATGAAAGGCTTTAAATCCCTGCCTCCAGGAAGACACGTGCCTTCAGCCAATCACAGCCAATGACAATGATGTCATTGAATGGCTGTGATAGGCTGTGTTTCTGGAGGCGGGGATTTCAAGCCTTGAAATCCCCGCCTCCAGAAACACAGCCAATCACAGCCATTCAATGACATCATTGTCATTGGCTGTGACTGGCTGAAGGCACGTGTGCTTCTGGAGGCAGGGATTTAAAGTCTTTCGTGGAGAAAGCTTGTCTGCCGTGGACCAGGAGGGAGTGACAGCCTGCAGGAGCGCCGCAGATCATCTAAAAACGTAAGTAATGATTTTTATTCTTTGCTCCACTGTATTACCGGCGTATAAGGTGACAGTTGGGGGGTCGTCTTATACGCCCGGTCGCCTTATACGCCGGTATATATTTTTAGTGTAACACATTTCTGGATGAATTGCAGGAAAGGGGTTATATATTTAACCCCTTTCCGACCATTCATCCTGCGATCGCCGGCAGCCCATTGCATTCAGTGGAACATGCTGTATTGCCGCTCCATTGAATTCAATGGGCAAACATCGTTCTTCTCTGCTACAGCTGTTACAGCTGTGCCAGAGAAGAAGGATTTGTCTTCTATATGTTCTCAATGGGGTCAGCGCTGCTGCCGCTGGCCCCATTGAGCGCATATAGAATGCATCCATAGCGAGCAGCGGAAGGGGCAGATTTCAATACTCGGGTGACACCTTATCTCCCCAGCCACTCACAGCAGGGGGGTGGTATAGGGCTTAAACGTTGCAGGGGGAAGTTGTAATGCCTTCCCTGTCTTTATATTGGCCAAAAAAAAGCGCTAACGTCTCAGGGAAGAAAGTTTAATTTACCAGAACACCGCATGGTGTTCGTTACGAATAACGAACATCCCGAACACCCTAATATTCGCACGAATATCAAGCTCGGACGAACGCGTTCGCTCATCTCTAGTTATTTTAATTCATGGCACTTTTATAGAGTTTTATAACGTTTTTTGTTGTTTATTTGATTCTTCATGGCAAATATAGGAAAAAGTTTTTCTTTAACCCTTTCCAATCCACTGTCTGACGTCTAAAGACATAATGATTTAAGGCTGTACAGCTCTGATGTTGGAAGACGTCCGTCGGGGTTCTCTTACTGTATATTGCCAGCCTCTCTGCTGTTGGAGCCTATCCAACGTGTTACCTCATGCAGTACTGGCTTTAGCCAGCAGATAGCGCCGTTGTATATTTGCAGAAAAAGAGTAAGCCCCCTAGGAAAACCAGGCTACAAATTGGATTGGAAAGGGTTAAAGTTCTAATATATTTTTATTTTTTTGTAATAATTAAAAAAAACATTATTTCACTTATTTAATTTAAATTTTTTTTAGTCCCTTAATGGGCAAAAATACATAGCAGGCCAAGAGGTTTTTATGCCCGTGTACGTGGGAGACATAGTTGTGGTGTTTTTGTCCTTGCAATAGGTACAGCAGTTTAAAAAAGTGTAGAGATGGGAATGGTCGGAGTGAGACCGCTGCTCTGGACCGGAACCTGGAAGGGGAGCTGATTTGGCAGGCTGCAGTAGGAGGAGCCTGTGGGACACAGCTGGATTTATGCCCTACTGGCGATTTTGGAGGCAGCACCAACTGTAAACCTGCATTACGGTGTTTACGGCAGCCGTCACTTCTTGAGCACCCCTCCGGCGTCGACTTGGCTTCATCAACGCTGGTAAGCGGTAAATGCTGAGACCAAAGAGACGTTGCCATTGGAACAAAGAAGACAAAGTTTAGGTTGCGCGGCTGCGCCAAAAAAACACGTTTCGTACGAGTTATTACGGACTTCATCTTCTCTAAGATTGCTGTGGTCAAATACGACCTTGTTCTATTATTGCATCCCGGAGTTGGGGGTTTGGTTTAGTTTACGGCCGGACTGACCATGTCAAAACTGTTAATAAATAAAGTTCTGAGCATTGCGCTCATGTCTGCATATGAGAGTTTGCCATGCCAATCCCATTGGGTACCCCTTCCTAGGGGACACTTCAACGAGACAAAGCTACTGCCCTGTTCAAGATCTGCTGTGACCTGAACCAGGACATGAGGGGTTAATGTCTTAGCTACGAGGGAACAATGACCCTTGGTGCACACAAACAGATGAGTCCGCCAGTTTCTTTGAAAGTAGGGGCTAAGGGGCGTCTTGACTCTACCAGTTGCCCACACTCTACACCGGCACGATCCGGACCAATCGTTCAGATTCCCATGATCCAGCAGTAATCGTTGAGTGTAAAAGGGCCCTTAGGCTCCATATGGACATAGATGTAGAATATGGACATAGAAATACAGGGTCAGCCATGGAAAAGTACTCCGGCACCACATTCTTATGAAAGGGGTCTAGAAGAAAGTCTTTATTGCCCATAGCAACCAATCACAGTGCAGCTTTCATTTCCCTCAGCAGTATAAAAATGACATCTGCGCTGTGATTGGTTGCTATAAGCAACAAAGGCAGATGTTCTTTCAGATATCTCCCATTAGGCCCCCCTTCACACGGACGCATTTGCATGCAGAGAATAGAACCTATTGATTTCAACGGGTTCGTTCACAAGTGCATATTTCTGCTGTGTATTTCCTTCGCGCCAAAAAAATATTTTACTGTACATTCGTGCAATAAAATTTCTCATGGAAATCAATGGGGATGCGCAAATGTGTGCAAAATGTGCCAGCAGATACTTGAAACACTGCGTGATTGCACATCTAGAACGCATTAGACTAATAAGCCATTTTAATCGGGGCGTATTATAGTATGAAAGTACGATTAAATACACTTATGCACATGCCAAAAAAAAGCATCATTCATTCTCCGTACGTATGCATATATACTTTTCTATAGGTCACCCTGTATCTTCATGTATACAGCATGCAGTTGGCTGAGGAGCAGAGG
Source organism: Eleutherodactylus coqui (assembly GCF_035609145.1). Taxonomy (NCBI): domain Eukaryota; kingdom Metazoa; phylum Chordata; class Amphibia; order Anura; family Eleutherodactylidae; genus Eleutherodactylus; species Eleutherodactylus coqui. The sequence continues at coordinate 36,320,554 of NC_089839.1, forward strand.
TGTAACTTGAAGCTCCTGGGCCCCAATGCAAAACCTGGAACGGGGCCCCCAACTATAATGCTTTATTCATAGTACTGGGCTCCCTATATGGAGAAGAGAGGCCTTATGGGCCCCCTAAGGCTCCTGGGCCCGGGTGCAGCCGCATCCCCTGCATCCTCTATAGTTACGCCCCTGCTGAGGAGCCGGGCTCCTCTGTGGTCATAAGCCATTGTGCTAAATGTTTCTGTAATTGCTACTAATTGCAAACTGAAATGGTGTAAACACAAAGCCTTGACCATTATTAGTAATATCCACCCGGTTCTATCACATAGGTGTGACTGATATTAACTCCACGCTGCCCATTTACGTTGGTGCATACATTAGAGAAGCTCTTTGTGCTTGCTAATGCTTTAAGCAGCTGTCTCCTCTCGCGTCTGGTCACTATTTGCAGAGAAAATCTTCCTGCTAGTCAGAGAACTTCCTTCCTCTTTCGCCCACTTTCCTTCGTCTCTTCTGCGAACTATGCAGTATTCATCTAGAAGTTTCTTTTTTTTTTTCCCCCACAGTAGCATTATACGTTTTCTACTCTACATTGAAAGAAAGATTTGCACACAAGGAGGAAATAAAATGGACATTGTTACCCCATTGGACTGTGAGGGGGTACCGGAAAGAAGCAGGAGTCTTCTTCTTGCGGGGCGAGTATTACTAGTACAGGCTTCTGTTGCTAGGTGAATGTCGATAGGACTCTTCTGATGCGATATGCCAGCTGAGTTGCATTCGGCGTTTTGGGGTTTTTTGTTTCATTTTTAACTTTTAGCAAGTTGTTACAGTTTTTCACCTATTTTGTGATGCCGATTCATAGTTCATTCAGTGCTTCACATTCCCTGTCACCTCTTTTGCCTAGCTGTGTCACTGGCTGGTGGCGGAGCTTACATCGACGGCCATTTGAGCTGCTGTCAGAGTGGTGGCCACTCTTTAAGTGTATGAAAGGAGCATGCAGTGATCCATCCACCCTGGTATATTCCCCTCTTCTTTTTAAGTTGCTGTCCTCGGCAAACTGATAACATCCATACACTGTCCCTGGGGTAATGGTTTCCCTACTGCATTCTACCTGCCACCAGTTGTACCATTCTGCCGACTACACCAAGATGAAGCAGGTGGGTGGTACATTATGGTGCAGTAGTGACAGATGGAGGTGGATCCTCCTATCCTCCTCCTGCCATCTCTCCTGCCAGGCTAAGTCACTAGTTGGGGACAGGACTTACATCAGCAGCCATTGTCAGAGTGGGGCTGCTCTGTAAGTGTGTGGAGGGAGCATGGAGCATCCCTATATCATGGGGCACGATCAAGACAATTTTCTTAAACTTCTGTATGTAAACCCACCAAACACAGATTGACTTGCGCCATTTTCTGAACATTTTGTCCTTCCACTTAATGCTCATTAGTTCCCGAAAACTCATAAACACATACAAGTGATCCTCAACTGAACAGTCCCTGCTGGTCTTTGGAAGAACACTCACTACTACGGTCTCTGGTTGGTTTGACCTTCGACAGAACTCTTGGTCCTGTTGCCTCTTGCAACAGCAATTGTTGACTTGAAGACCACTTGCACATATTTATATGTGTTGAGTGGACTTGGCACCCAATGAGTGGGCACGGGGGAGGAGTTAAAATTTCAAATACACACCCACCAAAGAATCTCGCACCCCCTAACTAGAGGACAAACAATATCTCGGCCCATGTAAATACTCCCCACAATTCGTTCAGTATTTGCGAGGAACAACATGCGCTCTGTGTCAACTTGCATAAACGGCAGTCATTCGTACACTTATCTGGCTCCCCGTTCGCGCACAGCCACCTGTGGAACCTGGTCTGTGGACATTGCAGTGGACTCGTCTGCACACACCCATAGAGAGCAGTGCCTATTCATTTTAGCAATTGGTGGGAGTCTAGGCACCCGGAACCCTACCAATCAAAACTTTTGATATGTCACTATCACCTATGCCTTAACCTCCCAACAGTCACATTAACCCTTTCCAATCCACTGTCTGATGCCTAAAGACATTCTGATTGAAGGCTGTACAGCCCCAATGTCAGAAGACGTCCGGCAGGGTATTCTTACTGTAGATTACTGGCTGCTCTGTTGTCGGGGGCCTCTCCATCATGTCCCACACCGCAGTACTGGCTCCAGCCAGCAGATGGCACCATTGTATAATGGCAGAAAGAGAAAGCCCCCTAGGAAACCCTGAATCCAAAATTGGATTGCCAAGGGTTAAACTCTCTTGAAAATCTCAGTTTTTTTTATTGTAAATTTTGGATTCATGTCTCACGTAAATATATTTGTTGCAGAACTCTGCCGCCTTAAAGTGCATTTTAACCCCTTTTTGACAAAACTAATTTCTGCAGGCGGCCTTAAGAGCCGGTAAAGCGTTCCCCCTTCTGTGTTACAGCGGTCATAACTTTTTTATTTTTTCGTCAATGTAGCTGTTTGACACCTTGTATTTTGCGGGACAAGTTCTAGTTTTTATAGGAACCAATTTCGGGTACATCTAACGTATTGAATAACTTTTATTAATTTTTTTTATTTTTGCTGGGGGAAAATGGAAAAAGGCAATTTCACAATTGTTATGTTGCTATTGATTTTTATGGCGTTCACAGTGGGGTATAAATATTATGTTACCTTTATTCTACGGGTCGTTACGATTACGACAACACCAAATTTATAGCGGTTTTATTATGTTTTACCACTGTTGCACGATATAAACCCTTTTAACGTCTACAAAAAGACTTTTTGTTTGGCACCACACTGCAGAACCAGAGCTTCTTTATTTTTCAGTTGACAGAGCTGTATCAGGCCTGTTTATTGTGGGACGACGTGTACTTTTTATTGGTACCATTTTAAGGTGCATTCGATTTATTAAAATTATTTTTTATTCTTCTTTAGAAAACAGGGTTTTTTTTTTGTTCCAGTGGAATTTTCCATGCTTCATGTAATATTTTATCGTATGGGTTGTTATAGATGCAGCGATACTAATGTATATGTAGAGTTTTTTTATTATTTTTATTTTTTTCTAAATTTAAAGCCTTGTGTAACAGGAGAAAAAAGTTTTAAAAATTTAAAAAAATGGAAAAACGTTTAAATGCCGCGGTCAGTAATGACTGCAGCATCCGAGAGGTTAACCAGTGTAGAGGAGTGATTAGATGAGCAAGTCCTCATCATTTTAGTCTTTTTCTGGGAAAAATCCCAAATGTGACAATCAGAGAGCAAATGTGCTCTCTAAATTTAAAGCCTTGTGTAAGAGGAAAAAAGTTTTAAAAATGTAAAAAAATGGAAAAAACGTTTAGATGCCACGGTCAGTAATGACTGCAGCATCCGAGAGGTTAACCAGTGTAGAGGAGTGATTAGATGAGCAAGTCCTCATGATTTTAGTCTTTTTCTGGGAAAAATCCCAAATGTGACAATCAGAGAGCAAATATGCTCTCTGATTGATGGGGGTGATAACATTAATAAAAATTCCCACTTCCCCCTCCTTCTCTCCTCTGCATCACAGCTGTAAATTCAGTATTCCCAACTCCAATTTAAATGGTTGTAGCTCCAGTTCTGTAAGGGCTATGAACATGCCTTTAGAGTCATTTTAAAGCCACAAATCCCAACTTTACATTGACTTCAAATGCATATTGGTAGCCCTGATAGAACCGGAGCTCCAACTGTTTAAAGTAGAGCAAGCTCTGTTCGTCCGAAACTGTAATGTCCTTTACCTGCGGAACCAACAGAGCTCGTCCTAAACTGTTGGGGAGCTAAGGAATTCAAAAATATTCCATGAATTGCTGATTGGTGTGGACTGCAGCAAAGGGCTTATGGCACTCTGGATTGTCACAGCTCCGAAATATTTCCTTTATGGCACCACAGCCTTCTAGGTAGGACTGAAACTATTCTCTTCAATAGGGTTCAGTTCTCTGCTCAGCATTGGGATAGGAATAAGCTGAAGATGCGCCAATCAGTCAGCAAGTAATGGCGAACCCCTTTGATATAACACTTATTTAGTAAAAAATAAAAAAAGCAAACTAGCACAATCCGATTTATTAAATGCGGTATTATTTTCTATTCGTTAAGAAGTGACCCCAGTAATCACCTTAGCTGACTCTGGCCTGATATTTTGGCAGAAACGATCCAAACCAAATGATCTGTTAACAGAAATAGAAATTCCTGGCTGCACATCTCTGGACACAGCTGTGTACCTGTCTATATCAGAATGTTGATCCTGGTTGACAGCCCTTATGTAGCTTTTTTTTTTCCCTAAAGATAACTTGTTTTTCCCAATACGTTGGAGACCGTAGGATGTTAGAGTAAAAATTCCAAATAAGGCACATGCAGAAATCTCTGCCAAAACACATGGTGGAGATAATGTTACAACCATTGTATCAGGCTCACCGGCGTCTCAGCCTTACGTTTGGCATGTATTGAACGTCAAGAAAGCCTTCAGACGAATACGTCAGACATATCCACAGAGCGCCATTTTGGCCTTCTTCTGACTAGTATGCTGTGTACAGTATGCTACTGCTTGCCTATACATTTGCCTATATCTCAGTGTTATGTTGGATGTATACATCAGAAAATCTTCCTGACCTATACCATTTCTGAAGGGTTCAGTCTTAACTTATCACCACCTATGAGCACCATATTTAAGTTTTGGTGCTCATATGGACGGTCCCGAAGAGTCCAGGGATGTATTTTTATATTCACCCAGCTCCCCAATCCCACATTGTCACCCATGGAAATCGGTACTTGGGGACTCGTCTCTACGGGCTTGTGCGTGTAGTCCAGGGATAGGTCGGACTCGGAACGTCTTGGATCGAGGGAGTCTTGACACTCATGGCCTTACCTCTGGGTGGCAGTAGGTCACGGCATGCTCTTGATGAAAGTTCCTGGAGTAGAGGTTTTGAATAAGGGATTGGTACAATGAGGTTGCCAATGGTCTTGACCACATCACAGCACTTATCTGCTTGCAACTCAACTTTATTCTAACTTTGATACGTACTCGTTACAGCATTTCTCAGAAGACAGAGGCGGCTAGAATAGGCTTCAGGTTTTCGCAGCAGCAGACTGACCTTTTGGTACTTGCGTTGGCTTAGTCTTGGTGCCAGATTAGCTGGCATATCAGAGATTCTGTGGCTCTCGGCATTGAGCAAATTTGGATCAAAGCGCATCATACAAGTGGACTGGTATCCAGTTTAACTAGCAGCCACCGAAGTAGACTGCCTGCACACCTGCGCAATAGGTTCACGCTTCCGAGTCTTATATCTCCATCTAACTCTCATGAGAGTCTTCCAGCTCCAGTCTTCCTTTACTTTTAACTGCCGCCAGCATCCCTTAAAGAACAGAATAAGACAGCAGTGATACACCCTCTTGTAACCGAGGTAGGTAAGACACACGAATACTCCCATAGAGAGCGGTGCGCATGCAGTTCTAGCCTGTGGAGATGAGTCCGCTGTTCACGCACACACGTTGTCCTCTATTGGAGTGCATGCACAGCCTGCAGAGATCAATCCCTGTCTGCTCACTAAGCAGAGGCCCATGCATGCATTCTTCTAGAGACTGCTGAATCGTGGGAGCAGGTGAGTATAAAATATACCTTAGGGCACATTCAGACTAACGTGAAAATCATGCTGAGGGTATCTTAAGGTAACTTATATGCGGTGATATTGCCCATTCACACGGTTAGGAGTTGTGTTGCTAAAAGCAAGCGCTGCTGCTGCATTAGAAAAGAAAGATGAAGGAAAGCCCCACGGGGCTCTTCTTCATTGCTGGAGACTCCCTTCATCTCAGGGGGACTGGAGGGATATCCCCACTACGGGGAGAGAGGTTCCCCTGCAGGGAAGAATAAGGAAATCCCCCGCTGCTGGGGAATTCCCCTGTAGTGGGGAGGGAGAGGGTGGTGCTAGAGAGTGGGCCAGGCTAGAAGGGTTCTCCCAGGGATTCCTCCATAGCAAGAAAAGAGAGAGGGCGGAGGCTAGAGTGGTGGGGCTAAAGAGTTGTCCCCTCAACCCCCGCTGAGACTAACTTTTAAAATGTGCTTCTGCGTTTAGCGGCATGGCAGCACTCCCTCCCCCTTATCTCCCTTCCTCTCCTATCCCCATTGTTTAGAAGGGAATCCGCCTCCCTTGTTATCCAGCTCCCATAGGAGTCTATGGAAACCCCTGCGCCTTGCACCAAAGATCGGTCAGGTTCTATCTTTTCATGCAGCAGGGAATGTCAGTTGTGGGATTATTTCAGTCAGGCATGTCTTATTATTGTAGGTGTGATTTTTTTTTTTTTTTTTTTTTTTTTGGGGGGGGGGGGGGGGGTTGTTTTCTTTTTTTTTCCCCACCTAAAATTCTTTCATCTCAATGTTTCCATAGGAATCCATTGGTTCTAATAGTTGAATTTTTTTTTGTAACTTAGCTGCGAGAATGAGGCCTTAACTTGTCACGTCCCGTAGTAGCACCATAACTTACTTTACAGTTCTTTACGTGACGGGTTCCCTTAAAGTAGTATCCAGTGGCCTTGGTCTTTCAAATTAACCGAACTGCCCCGTGTGAACAGAGCTTTAGGAAGGCTCGCTCCCGCAGTCAGGACCGGTGGCGTCGCATGCACAGTTACTCCCCACAAAACTAAATGGGAGTCACAGGCGCTACTAAGTTAGAACCCTTGGGAAAATGGGCAAATGGAGACCTAGCCCCCACCTCAATGTTAAGCCTCGCTGCTCAAGTTATCCTTGTTCTCCCCCCTCCTGTGCTAGCGCAGGTGAAGCAATTCATGAAACAGAGCAGTGGCGGAATCAGGAGCATTTCCAAACTGCAGCGGGCAGGGCACATTTTGTACCCTTTGGCAAAATTTCACCATTTCATCACCCAACGGAAAAAAAATTGAGCCCGCCGTCTGAAGAAAAGGGTGTCGATGCCATTTAATTTAATTTATTTTTTTGGCTTTATTACATTGTAGCACAAATTCCTCGTCACTGTGTCATATCTGTAGACTTTCCTTTTGTTGTACTCAAGGCCTGCTATTAATTTTGCCTTAAGGGTGCGGCAAAAGAAAGTAAACTCTTCAATTTCTTTTTTTTATTTCTGCCATGTTTAAACCTATTTCGGATGCCCATTATGTTGTACACTTTAGACTGCAGGCTGCTAGTTGGTAGTCGGATAGCAGACTATTATTTATGTGGTTCCCTGTTTGATGAAACCCCCACTACAGTGCTGTGTGACGGGACATGTGCTTATCTCTCCCTCTCTGAAGCGCAGTGCCAAGGAGTTCCTCCAACAGCAACCATACAGCTCTCCGAAGAAACACAAAACCCTTCATGTCCCGGGCCTCCGACCTGCAGTCCGTGCCACTAAGGCCGGCTTCACACGAGTGGAAGAGTATTTGCGTGCGCATGAGCGTAGGGTTTCTGCGGAATGAACAATGCTTTTTGCATGCACTTCAGTGTATTTTACTGTACTTTTTGCGCCCGTAAGGCATGCTTATATGCGAGTGGCAAAAAAAGGAGCATCGATTTAAATGCCAATTAGTTCCTTTCCCCGTGCAATTCTGCCGAGTTTCACGCATGTCCTTGCATATTTCGTGCGCATTTACATCCCCCATTGACTGCAGTGAGGACGTTTGGAGCGCAAATTTGCAGAATATACAACATTTTCTTTTTTCGCACGCTGTTAACATGTTACATGCTGCAATCAACATCGATTGCAGCATGTAAAGGGCTCATTGAAATAAACGCGAGCCGTGCCTGCAGTTACAAGTGCCGGCCACTACACAGAGGTCGGCGCGGAGACTTTTGCTGCTTCCATTCCGACCTCTGGGTATTTGTGGCGCTAACAGCATGCGCCCGCTCAGCTGATCGGTCGGGTTTCCGAGCGACGGACCCCAGCCAATTAACTATTGATCTCTCATAGACTTCTATGGGAGCCTCTGATGTGCAGAAAGAGCAGATCTGATTTTTTTTTCTTGTGCATGCAAGAAATGCATTCAAAAAATCGGGAAATAAGATCGACCCTATTGAAATCAACGAATTCTATTCTCTGTGCATTGCACGCGTAAATTTTGCTCCTGCAAATACGCCCACGTGAAAGACCCCTAAGTGCGGACTTACACAAGCGTATGCGCAAAACGCAAACTGCGACCATTCACATGGTGCGGGACGCAACCATGCCCCGAGTTAAAGGGCTATTAAACCTAATTAATCGCCAGTGTGATGTTTTCCGTGCGAAATTGCGCACCGTATTGCGTAATCACATAAATACCAATTACGTATCAGACTCCAACGGGGCGTTTGGTGTGCAAATCCGTACTAAAATAGAGCATGCTGCATTTTTTTTACTGCTCACAGAGCGAATTAACAGAACCCAATGGGTTGTATTCTCTGCGTATTTTTGCGCACACAAATACGTCCGTGCGATTCCACACTAGGAACTAGTATCAACGTGTAGTATATTTTTGGAATGAAGCCTAATACTGCCCCCTACGGAGGAAAAAATATACTCAAAAACTGTCATCTGTAGTGGCATTTGTTTCCCCCATCCCCGAAGTGATACAATGTAACAAATCGCCTTTTGGAATGTTTGTTTGTTTCTATTTCTCACATTCTCGAAGAATGTTTCACAGGGCGACTCTCCTATTAACCCTTTATAAAAGCGACCCATGGGAGCTGCTGGGAAGGCCTGGTGGCTAGACTGGCGTGGGTGCAGCGTACATGCCAGTCCTACCCAGTGTTTGAACATTAATAAGCAGCGAGAGCTGGCTCTGCCCTCTGGGCTCCAAATAGTACAGCCTGCAACAAGGGAGAGGGGAGCAGCACGCCGATGGAAACAGTAGTATCCGATTACAGTTTCAAAATATCGCTGGAACACATTAGCTGCTCTGCGCTATTAACTGCCTTTATAATTACACTGCTTATTTGTTAAAGAAGGTCTGGTCTTGCCTTCCAATTAACATGGATGTGACTGCTGGGACCGCGCGAATAGGAAACGTGCGGCGCGGCTTTAAATTCTCATCATTAAGACTTCATTCCTAAAAAGTTCTCCTATGGACTTGTGGAATATCCATCATGCCGGATGAGTTTCTTGTTGGCGTTTGTTACGTCGCTATCAGAAATTCGTCTTCATGCGACGTTCGCAATCGATGAGGATTTGACGTTTTTCTTTTTACTTAATGCAGAATTTTCCGTTTTTCAGCCCTGGTGGAATGATCCCCCTTTCTATAGATTCTTCACCCTCTGAGAGGTTCTGCCTGCTATCTCTGGTGTATGCTAACCTCTTGTATACGCCCTCTGCTGGACTCTGTAGTACATAACACGGGGAGGATGGAGCAGACAATGGCACGGCTTCATGCAGATGTTGAAGGTGTCATGAACCTGAGGGACTTTAATGCTGCATCAGGATCTGCAGCAAAATACGTAATGGCGGATTTGAACTGCAGGCGTATTTAATTTTTTATTTTTTTTTGCAGCTGCGAATTGAACCAAAGTCTGCGTGATTTGGTGCAGAATTGTCTTGCAGATGTCCCTGCAGATTGTTTTGAAGATTGCAATACTGATCTAGCATGTATGCACTTGGGGCTCTTTTACACGGCTGATAAAGGTTCCTTTACATGGGCATTTTTTCGTAAGACTTCTACTGCGCAATTCGTAGAGAATAGAACCCATTGATTTCAATGGGTTTGTTCACACGCACGTATTTTTCCTGTGCATTTCGCGAACGTGAAAAAAAAATGCAGCATGTTCAACTTTTGTGCAAACCAAGTATCCCCATAGATGTCTATGGGAGTGAGCGAATGCGCGCCCTATACGCAAGAAGATGCGCAATTACGCAGAAAAAAAGAATACATTTGGAATGTCTTCGACTAAATAGCGATTTACATTTGGGTGTGTTTGTTTGCCGCGTCTTGCGGGTAGGAGAAGTGCAGTAAAATACGCCAGCATGCTTACGAAAAAACTTGTGCAAGAACGTTGTGCGGAGGCATGCGCACTTGTGTATACACCCATGTGAGGGAGCCTGAAACTGTTCAGATTCCCGCATCCAGTGAAAATCAGAATAATTTTCGGTCAGTATGTATACATGCACCGATTGAATGACGAACGAGAAATCATTCGCTTCTCATTCATTGTTCAGTTTATGCATGTGGAAAACTGAATGACTGAGCGGCCCGCGTAAACAGGGAGTCGTTCGTCTATGAATGACTGCCTGTTCACTGTGAATGGAGGCGTGTGAAAGAAATCGCTGCATGTTCTATTTCGGTTTGATCCCGTTCGCACGAACGCATTTATACGCAGTGAATACAACCCATTGATTTGTCGGTTCGTTCGCAAGAGCGTATTTTGCGCGAACATTTCGTTTGCACAAAAAAATACGCAGCGTGCTCTTTTCCTGCACATCGCCTGTATGGAACTAATTAACTTAATTGCCCATTTCAATGAATGGGGGCATGTTGCACGTTTTATTGTGTGTACAAATTCACGCAATTTGCGCACACAAAGAATGCATTAACCTTTTCCAATCCACTGTCTGATGTCTAAAGACATTATGATTTAAGGCTGTACAGCTCTGATATTGAAAGACGTCCATCAGGGTTCTCTTACTGTATATTGCCAGCCTCTCTGCTGTCGGAGCCTACCCAACGTGTCACCTCATGCAGTACTGGCTTTAGCCAGCAGATAGCGCAGTTGTATAACGGCAGAAAAAGAGTAAGCCCCCTAGGAAAACCAGGATACAAATTGGATTGGAAAGGGTTAAAACACTCAAATGCACAGGCAAATAATGTAACGCCCATTGCACAAATGCGCATTTCCACAAGGAAACAGAACATATGAAACGAATTGGTCTAATTATGTATGGGGCTGTGGCTACAGGTTTTTGCGCTTTTAAAATCACGGCAGGAGGGTGTCCCGCGGCCGTGTGAGTGGGCAAAAATGCACGCATGAGCGCATTGTTCATGTCGCAAGTCTGCTTTTTGCACATACGCCCCTGTGAGGCCGCCTTAGGGCTCTGTGAACATCACGTTATCGCATGTGTAGCTGCGCATTTTGCTGTAGTTTTTGTGCTGTCAGGAACCGTTCACATGGCTGCAGGACACCCAGCCGCCTCATCGGGATTTAAAAGGCTCCAGGTGTGTTTGATTTCCTGCAGAATTGCGCAGTGTATTGTGTAATCACGCAGTTATCGGTTGAGCACCCCCAATAGGCTTCTTTCACACGAACATCATTTTAGCGCTCCAACAGCCGCGCTAAAAATTGCTGCTGTCGGTGCGTTAAATCGTGTGAATGAGGAATAGCCGTGACCAAGATGCAGCTATTTTTTGTGACTTTACCTGGCTGGCGTCTTGCAGTGCATTGAAGCCGCAGCCCTGAAATCCCTCTGCCACCAGAATGATGAAGGAAGTCCCTGCAGGGATGAAGGGAGTCCCCACAGCGTTAAACTCCCTCCCCCTCCCTTTGCGGCATCCAGTGGTGGATGCCCGCTCTCCGCCCGTGTGCATGAGGCCTAGATCTGTGATTAAAATCCACGACCGGTCCGCAAGAAAAACGGATGCAAAAGTCAAAACATTTAGGGAGGCTTCAGAGGGACGTATTTGCATGCATTTTTGCGCATGTAATGCGCTCACAAATGTCCCAATAGAACTCTATGGAAGGCGTGCAAATATGTGCACAAAACGCAAGAACATGCGCAATTCCGTAAAAAAAGCGAACACATCTTCACCTCTTTCGGCTAAGGAGACTTTTGAATCATGACCGGGAGGGGCGTCGCATGTGAACAGGCCCTGCGTGTGCAAACATTGCAGCACTATGCGCCTAGACATGCTCAAACCAAAGCTGTTCACTGCGCAAAAGCATGCGCAATTGTGCTTACATCTGCCTGAAGCCGCCCTAAAGGTGGATTTTGCTACTACTTATTTCTTGTGCTATGGGATTACTGCAGCAGAACGCCTACAATGGGTATACCATGTATGATGGCAGCCTTAAGGATCTTTCACGCGGGACAGAATATTGCGCAACAGCGTTTCGGAATACGCCCTCCTGCGGCATATTTAGCACCATAATTCGCACTGCTGGCGTGTAGATTTTGGTGCAGAATTGAAAATGGCAGTTTCAATATTCCGTCTAGTGTGAAAGGTCCCTAAAGGGGATTTCCGGGACAAGGAAAAGTAGAGTCAAGGAATGGGCTATAATATTAGAGCAGTAGGACTTGCAATGGGTCAGCACTGGATAGTTTAACACATCCATTCCCCCACTTTGTTCTTGGAAGCTCCTGCACGTACCATTTATCATTCGCGTGAATCATCTGGCTTCAGCAGTGATTCTGTGTTGTATGTCACGTGACTGCAGAGGCTGCAGCGATCACAGGAATGATAAATGGCACATGACAGCTGCAGGAGCTTTCGTGACCAGAGCAGTTGCAATGGAGCCGTGGATGAGTACTGGATAGTTTAGTTTTTGATTCCATTCCCTTAGCCATTTTTTTTTTTTAGAAGTCCTGGAAAAGCCCTTTAAATATTGCTGCATCAGCAAACCATAGTGTAGAAGCCATACAGGTGAATCTAGCTCCTGGTCACCCCCATGTCTGCACTGACATACCATAGTTTTAATTCCTTTATAACTCTGTTGTATATATGATTACATCATAGTCTATCATGTGTTATTCTGCATAAGCATGTGGACCTAATGAGAAAAAGACACTATTAATAAGTCCTTCTAATAGTCGGTGCATGAAATTCTGCATTTGGGGACTTCAATTTGTCAGAGAGCTCCTAATAGTCTGTTATGGGAATAGAAGCGATCAGGTCCTGTGCACAGTAGTCCCAATGGAACATCGTGCCGCTGTGCTGAAAGCCCATGATGGTCTGTCATTAGACAGAGGTCTCGCTGCTCCCTTCAGAGGAATGCCTTGTTCAACACATGTAGTGGAAATGTTGCAGATTTCTGGACAGATTTTTGTACCAGGCTCATGGATTTAAGGCCCAATGTTTTTTTGCACAGCGTATTAGGCACAAAAGATTGGCGCGTGCAATACACAGTGAATAGAACCCATGGGGCCGTTCGCATATTTTGTGCACGCAAAAAAAAAATACACAACGTGCTCTATTTTTGTGCACATTTGTGCAGGGAAAGAGCACATATTGAACTAGTTACACTTATTGCGCAATTCAGTAAACGGAAGCATGGCTGTGTTTTTGCTTTTTTTTGCAAATACGCACTCCTTGCGCACTGAAAAAAGGTAATAAAATGTGCACGTTCCAGTTGCACAAAGCGCCTAAGCCTGTGTCGCACGGGCGTAAATACTGCGGAATTCCTGCATTAGATTTTACTGCGGAAATTCTGTAGCATTTAGGCCACAGTCACACAGGGCGGATTCCCGACGGAAATGTCACGGTTTGGCCGCAGCGAAAAACCGCGACATTTCCGCTGGGAGAACCGGCGGCTTTGAAGCGGCCCGGCCGCTCGCTCTTCCATGGAGGAGAGCGCGTCCGCAGCGGAAAAAAAAATAGACATGCTGTGATCGGCAAATCCGCGCCGCAGCAGCAGCTTCTGCTGGCTTAGCCGCAGCGGATTTGCCATCCCGTGTGGACGAGATTTCTGAGAAATCTTGTCCACATGGCTGGCTAATCCCAGGATCCACTTTCAGGGAGGGTGTGTGTAGCAAGCTTAGCATTCTGCCAGTAGTTCACTGTCCTGACTTCCTTGCCCTCACTTCCCATGCTGAATTCCACAGTCTCCGGTCCAATCAGCAGGGAGGCGGTATCTGAATGTCCGCCCGCCTGCTTTCCCAGACCTTTAGAGACATTTTAGCCAAATGGTTAGTAAACCCACTATAGTGTGTTACCCACACTGTAACAGTGGGAAAGGCAGAGACTGTGGAGATCATTTTCAGGGTGTCTGTAGATCTGTTAGACTGCAGCCTGTAAGTGCATGAGGGTTGCTTGTGAAGATAGCCACGCCACCTGTTGTTATGGAAACATTGCTGTGTCCTTGTTACCTTGGAAGCTCTGTACCAAACGACAGAGAGTGGATTGCAGAGAAACTAGAAGGGAGACCCCTAGTGGCCACCACTTCAAATATGATTTACAGTGGTAAGGCAACGAAATTTTTAATGCAAGTACATTACAGATATGATGAGACCAACCGAAGCTAGTAGGTGAGCAGAAGAGTTGTCTGAAAAGTTAGTGCCCTTTTAAATCTGAAGTACTCAGTACACATTTAATAATAATATAATAATAATCTTTATTTGTATAGCGCCAACTTATTCCGCAGCGCTTTCAGGCATGGATAAATGCAAAACAATACAACAATTACAATATAAGGTACATTGGGTTAGACACAAATGGGTTGAGGGTGGTACAGGAGGTGCAGGGGGTGGGGAACACAGGCAATAGGGGATTTCATGTACAGATCATTTATCAGAAGGCAAACAGGGTGGGGCACCATAGGGAGGGGCGAGGGACTAGGTCAGGAGATTTGGTATGCTTCCCTGAAGAGGTGCGTTTTTAAGGCACGTCTGAAATTTCGTGCATCGGGAATTGTCCGGATGCCTTGGGGTAGAGCATTCCAGAGGATGGGTGCTGCTCTAGTGAAGTCCTGTAGGCGAGCATGTGAGGTTCGTATTACAGGGGTGTTTAGTCTGAGTGTGTTAGCCGATCGGAGTGAGCGCGCTGGGTGGTGTTCTGACAGGAGGGAGGCGATGTATGGTGGCGCAGCGCCATGCAGAGCTTTGTGAGTGAGGCAGAGGAGTTTAAATTTAGTTCTGTAGTGGATGGGCAGCCAATGCAGCGACTGGCATAATGCAGAGGCATCTGAATAACGACTGGATAGAAAAATGAGTCTAGCTGCTGCATTTAGTATGGATTGGAGCGGAGCGAGTCTAGTGCGGGGGAGGCCAATGAGTAGCGAGTTGCAGTAGTCAAGCCGGGAGTGGATGAGCGCAACCACGAGCGTCTTTAGCGTGTCCGTGGTTAGGAACGGACGTATTTTAGCAATATTTCTGAGGTGCATGTGGCATGTTTGGGCCAGAGATGGGATATGGGGGGTAAAGGAGAGGTCAGAGTCCAGTGTGACCCCAAGGCATCGGGCATGCCGTCTGGGGGTTATGATGGTGCCAGACACTGGAATGGAGATGTTGAGGTGAGGTTGGTTAGAAGGTGGAAAGACAAGGAGGTCAGTTTTACAGAGGTTTAGTTTGAGAAAAAGGGAGGACATAGTGTTAGAGACAGCGGGCAGACAGTCGGTGATATTTTGGAGGAATGGTCCAGAGATCTCACGAGAGGAGGTGTATAGTTGGGTGTCGTCAGCGTAGAGATGGTATTGGAGGCCGAATCTGTGGATTGTTTGTCCAATTGGGGCAGTATAGATAGAGAAAAGAAGGGGACCAAGGACCGAGCCCTGGGGTACCCCGACAGCAAGAGGAAGTGGAGCAGAGATAAAACCAGCAAAGGAAACACTGAAAGAGCGGTCAGAGAGGTAGGAGGAGAACCAGGAGAGAGCAGTGTCCTTTAGGCCAATAGAGCGGAGCATAGTGAGAAGGAGATCATGGTCAACAGTGTCAAATGCAGCAGACAGGTCAAGGAGGATTAGTAGAGAGTAATCACCTCTCGACTTTGCAGTCATCAGGTTAAATCTGAAGTACTCAGTACACATTTCGTTGGTTCCATGTAGTGTAAACTAGGCCAAAGCATTATGAACATGGATCTTTCCTTTTATTATGTAGCTCTATAGTACAAACATACCGTCACTAGGATCAAGTTAGTTTCTCTTCCAAATAACCAGGGACAGTCCCAGATTGAGGAGCCATGTCACTGGGACTGCCCTCGTATTGCACGGCTCCCGATACAATCTCTTCTGCACCTTGAATGTGACTTTCCCAGCTCTTTATAAGTTGCTATTTCCGATAGAAGAATATTTAGAAGCAAGCGGTAAGACAAGGGCTTCTGAGGAGGGGCATTCTGTTCCATGGGTGTCTGCATGTGTTGCATGGATGTAGCTGCCCGGCATCATACATAACTTTTTTTTATGTATAACAATGAAAGCTTATTCCCGAAAAAAGGCATTTTTGGAAAGAACTGAGATACCATTCTAATTCTGCATTTATAGACATTGGCAGGGACGTAACTAAAGGCTCAGGGGCCCTGATGCAAAACGTAAGCTGGGCCCCCCTCCCCTTTATCTGTTTCTGTACCCATACCCATACCTAAACCATGCTGCACAGAGACATAACTTGAAGCTTCTGGGCCCCAACGCAAAACTTGTAACAGGGCCCCCAACTATAATGCTTTATTCATAGTACTGGGCTCCCTATATGGAGAAGAGAGGCCTTATAAGCCCCCTAATGCTCCTGGGCCCGGGTGCAACCGCATCCCCTGCACTCTCTATAGTTACGCCCCTGGACATTGGCATGTCAAGCGACAATTACTAAGCATATTAATTAATACCGATGATCGGATGCCATTCTGGATTCACGCTGGCTCCTGACCAATTACCATTTAATTCAGAAACCAATTAATTGTTCCAATAATTGCTTAATATGAATGGCCTTAAAGCTGCCCGGAGCATGTGGGCTTCTAGCAGTGTCATCCAGCATTGGTTTGAGACTGTCATTACATGGCCACATCCATGGCTGTGTGTAGCCACATGCAACTCATGCAGGCACCCCGGGCGCCAGCCACCAACTTGTAGTTGGTGCACCAGGCAGATGTAGGCTGGAGGCAATCGCCTCCCATAGGCCCGTCTGGCTGGACAATCTTCTTCCTCTCTGCAGCAGCGTCTTATGGAGCCACACGAATCAGACTCCTCCTGTCTCTTATCTCCTGCCCTCTGATGTTCGGAAACACATCTGTCAGACCATTGGCACCCCGGCAACACAATCACTTAGTTCTGTTACTGTATTTTATGAACTTGGTTCTGGTGCTGTATTTATGTTAGGAGCTTAAAAGGAACAATATTGGACAGCGCTTCGCAGTTACAGGATCACAACGGAAAATCCAGAAAAATGATAGGACTTACCTGATGCTTGGTGGGGTTCTGGATGGAGTTCCCAACCAGCATCTTGAAGTCCAAGTTTGACATCAATAGTAAATAATGTTCCTCCAAGCCCGTCCGTATCCTAGATAACCAAGTGAGTCGCCAGGAGATATATCCCCACTACTACAGTGGGTATAGATAAAGATACAAGTCCAAAGAAGAAGATTTCTTCTCTCTCTTTGTATCGGGGAGTAGAGGTCACTTGTTATGTTATTAAGTTATGAGCTTGCTTCTTGTGCTCTTATTATCACTTAGTTCTGTTACTACATTTTATAAACTTGGTTCTGGTTCTGTATTTATGCACTGAGCTTGGTTCTAATGCTGTTTTTTTTTGTTATGAGCTTGCTTCTTATGCTCTTATGATCACTTAGTTTTTCACTGTATTTTATGAACTTGGTTCTGATGTTGTACTTATGTTAGGAGCTTGGTTCTGGTGCTGTATTTATGCACCGAGCTTGATTCTTCTTCTGTATTTACGTCACGAGCTTGCTTCTTATGCTCTTATTATCACTTAATTCTGTTACTATATTTTATGAACTTTGTTCCGGTTCTGAATTTATGTAATGAGCTTGGTTATAATACTGTATTTATGTGCTGATCTTGGTTCTGATGCTGCATGTATGTGCTGATCTTGGTTTTGGTGCTGTATTTATGTGCTGAGCTTGGTACTGATGCTGTATTTATGTGCTGAGCTTGCTTCTGATGTTGTATTTATGTGCTGAGCTTTGTTCTGGTGCCGTATTTATGTTATGAGCTTGTTTCTGGTGCTGTATCTATGTATTAAGCTTGGTTTTGGTGTTGAATTTGCTATGAGTTTGGCTCTGGTGCTTTATTTATTCCATGAGCTGTTCTGATGTGGGTATGCTGCTATCTGCAGAAGCTGAATACAGGCAGACTGCCTATCAATGCAATATGGAATGCAATGCAAAAACATCTCTGCACAGACTGCCATCCGACCGAGGATCGGCGCTGGCTGCGTGTAAGTGTTCCTTCTTCGGCCACAAGACTTCCTGCAGTGCTACTGAACTGAACTTGGATCACTATAAAGAGCCTATACTGTTCTACCTTTGGCTCAGCAGCAGTGTAGATTAGGAAGGTGTCCGGTCAGTTGTCCGGATGCTCTTAGAATCGGCTTCGACTTCATTCTGCCAAAGTTGTAGCCAAATAAAAAAAAAATGTACGAGTCGTGTTTACAAGTAAATGTATGCAATGCTGAAGATTCTGCATGTCTGCTCTTTATCAGCCTCTCCTTTTTACCGTCTATCTCTCTACATGAAGTGAAACCCGTTCTTGGAAAAATGACGACGATTTCATGAAGGTTTTTTGCAAAGTGGAAAAAAAAAAAGTTGACCTTTTGCCCATATGTACTTATGAATAGGCTCTTGTGCTCCCATTTAAAGCGACGGGCCTGCTTATTAAACAACAGCCCTGGAACACTTCAGTCAGCAAGCACAGTATGTTCATTGAGACGCTGAAGAAAAAAACGAGGCGGGGATTTAAACCTAGTAATTAATTATAAAGGTAACATAGAATGTATTTCTTGTAGATAGAAGATCGCTGGAACGGCGTGCCGAGAATCAGCAATGCCGCGGGAATCACCAGGGATCTGCAGCTGTAGGAGAACACAGAATAACACAAGATGGATTTGCAGAAGGCAGGGGGATAAATATCCATAGTGTCACCCCTGCGGTTCCCCAACCTGGGGTGTCCCTGCAGTTCCCTAGAGAATCTGAGTCCAATCTATTTGCTGGAAGTTACCCTGTTTCCCTGAAAATAAGACATACCCTGAAAATAAGCCATAGCATGATTTTCCAGAATTTTTGAGGATGCAAAATGATTTTTCAGGCTTTTTGAGGATGCTTGAAATATAAGCCCTACTCCAAAATTAAGCCCTGCTAACAGTTAATTAAAAAAGTCAATTTAAATAGTGTCCAGGCAGCTATACATGTAAAAAAGCTAAACCTTTTTGAACAAAAATTAATATAAGACACTGTCTTGTTTTCGGGGAAACACGGTAGTTGTTTCCTTTTAACACATTTTAAGTCTTTAGCTCACTCTTTGAGAATTTTTCTGCTATATGAAAACTTGCAAATTTTCCCCATAGCAACTGAAATGAAGAGTTGATCATTGTTTTTGGTCGATTCTGTGATCTGCAAGAGCTGAGAATGCTGTTACTGTAGTAAAGACCGCTAGAACGGTAGATACCAGCTCTACATGGGTGTTTTGCAGACCATATATGTGATTGGAGTACCATTATATCCAGTGATCAGAGGTGATGTCCTCTCTGACTGGAGTCGTTCAGTTTCTTTTGTCTTCTGTATCTGGCCCAGACCATCATGATGACTTCTTCCAGCAAGAGCTTGTCTCTGTGGAATTTGACACGCAGACATCTTTGGCGCTTTGCTTTTCCATCATCCTCCCTACATTATTTACACCTTTATACAATAGCCCTTCTATAGTATCCAAGATAGTAATAATGCCGCTGGTGGTACCCCATACAGAAGTACTGTCCCCATTTTTTGGCCCCTGCAGGCCCCACATGGTAAGAACTGCTTATAGTGACTCTCACACAGTAAAAGTGCCCCACTTAGCAATAATGCCTTATGTGCTCACTCAGTAATACTGCCTCTTTAGTCCCCATTTATTAATAATGCGCCCTTTAAGAAATAATGCCCCGATTGGAAATAATGCCCCCATTTGCCCACTTTCAGAAATAATGTCCAGTTGCTCATTTTTAGAAATAATGCCCCTTTTATTAATAATGCCCTCTTTTAGTAGTAATGCCCCCTTTCACCAGTGATGTCCCCATGCATATAATTTTTTAAAAAGCCCATACCCACCTGCCTTGTTGCCTCCCTGGCATCTGTAATAGGTGACAAACGCATGATCGCTGTGGATACTTCTGGTTTCACTTAATACTGAGGAAGGAAACTAACTAAAGCGATGATGAGAGGATGATCTTTTGGAGGGCACCAGTAGTAAATGCCCAGAAAACCTCTTTTTAACACCTTCATTCCCGCGATATTCTTTGCTTAATTTCCCTTTTTTTTTTTTCAACTCCTCGCATTCAAAAAATCACAACTTATTTTCCTATAGAACAGTGGGGTGAAAGAAAAAAAAACACAATTTTTGCTATTTTTTGGGAGGATCTCACTTTTATAGTATAGCAAAAATGACATGATAACTTTATTTCGTCGGACAGCGTTACCAAGTTTCTATAGTTTTTAATGGACTACTCTAAAAAAAAATCTTAGAAAAAAATTAGTTTCTGTTGCCATCTTTTGAGCTTTTTTTGATCGATACCCATTTACCATGCATGGAGCCGGGCGGCCTGAACAGTACACGTAAACGACTATCGCTCTTGTGATATTTGGTGGTAGCTCGAGAGTTGTCCCATGTAAAGGTACTTAAGCCCTGAGTCCGGCCTCACTTACGGATCTCCTACTGAGACTCAGACTGCAGTTTCTATATATAGTGATATGCAGTAGCTGCAGAAGACAAATGGTGCAAAATTCTTAATCAAACTCTATTGCAAAAATGATTGTCAGTGCAAAATACATATGTTTACGTGAAAACAAATTGCATGACTGTTAGCTAAGATGCTGCATATTATATTTTAGATGCAGTGGAGCACAAAAAAACTGATTGCTCGAGTGTACACGGCCTGTAAAGCTTTAACTCAGATAATGAAGCCCACAGCCTTCAGGTTCACCATTTCCTCTAGAGCAGGTGGATTCTGCATGCAGACGGCAAGTTGATGTAAGCACCTCCCGGGATTGTCTAGTCAGCTACTTTGGCTGCAGTTTAACTCTTGCTCGCCTCTACACAATTTGCATCTGTATTACTCTACTGGAGAATTCTTTCCATCTGCTGCTGAGCACTCCGCTGACCCACTATTGTTAGTCCATGTCTTGTCGCAGAGCTTTATGAATCCATTTATTGTAGGTATGTGTGGGAATTAATATTGGGATTAATATCACCAGCAACTGTAGGGGAAGCGGGGAATACTAGATGGAGCACTTCCTGGGTAAGTGCATCGTGGCACTGACTTGCACAGTAGTAATTGGGGTCATTACTACAAAAGCCTGATGAGAAGAAACTGGAATAGGAGGGGAAATGCTTTTGTAGATATTAACTGCATTGAGGATTTTATGGTACTTCATTATTCCAATATTATCTAATGTGCTGAAAATATAGCAGAATTATATGGAACCATTAAAGGGGTTGTTCAGTTGTAAACTATTGATGACTTATCCTTAGCATAGGCCATCAATAGTAGATAGATGGGGGTCAACTGACTGGGATCCCCTCTGATTTAGCTGTTTGCCTGGCCAGTGCACTTATTCACTGAGCTGATTTCTGCAGGAAGCAGACAGCTCCCTTCCTATTGCAATGGCCAGGCTTGGTATTACAGGACATTCATTTCTATTAGAACTTTACTTGTAATACCAAGCCTGGCCACTGCAGTGAGAATAGATCTGTCTGCTTCCTGCAGAAATCAATTCAGTGCATGAGCACACTGGTCCATTGAACAGCTGATCGGTGGGGTTCCTGGGTGATAGGTCATCATTAGTAGATCAGAGTGGGTCTATCCTGTGGCTGGGCCATTAATACTTTACAGCTGGATAACCCCTTTAAATCTATGAAACCTCTTGAGGTCGGAGGATGAGCTCATGTTGCCCCTATTCTGGGGCAATGGGAACTGGTACAAGGCTCTGCAGTCAGAGGTGCTTTTTGAAGATCCTGGGCTCCAATTCAAAATCAGTTACAGGGCCCTCTGACTATCATGAGTCATCTACAGTATTATTGTCCCTATATGGGAAATAGGGTTCTTTAGGGGTCTCTTAGACTCCAGGGCTCATGTTCAACTGCTGCCTAAGTTCTCTAGGTTAATATACTGTGAAGTACTAGGATATAAGTGTGGAGGATTGGGACAGTCAAGGTGGCACAGGCCAGGCTGGGCACAGGGACTGGAGTGGAGACCGCCAGCAAGGTAGACTCCTGTAGGGCTGTTGCTAAAATCCTGGCAAATGGCTCGTCTGAACGATGAATGGGACGCTAGACCTCCTCTACCGGTTTTCCCCTTAATCGGTATAGCTGGCAGCATATTGTTGGCAATGTGCATAGTCGCAAGAGACATGACTAGTCTGGTGCAAAGAAGTGTTGCATCTTGAAAACATTTATGTAGAACTGAATTTCAGCGGTAACCAGTCTTCCCTTTATCATGGCAGAACCACCTCTTGCATGGGAGTTGCATTGTAGACACGCACCACTTTCCTCCTTTTTTATTTGCTCTCGTGGCCTCCAACGTGACCAGCTGTGAACCGCGTTAACACGACCGTGGCCGTTAATGGATGTAAAGTGACACACACTTTTCTTTTATAAAATGCCTTTATACTTACATGTAAGGAACATTTATGTTAAACCAGCCATTGCAGACTCCATGACTCCTCTATACAAGAAATCCGGGAGCCTGTAGTCTAAAGGTCCTGATGAGAATTCTGACATGCGATTACGTATAGGTAATTTGCATTATTATGCCTGTTTCTATAAGTGACTTGCTAGAACAGACTGTTAGAGAGAGGGGGGAAAAGTGCCCTTAAAGGGGTTTTGGCATTAAAAAAAAAATCTATACTTACCTATTCCTTCCCTGTCAGTTTCCTTGGCACATCTTCTCCTAGCTGAGCTTTTGCAGTGACCCGGGTCAGCTCACTGCAGGCTGGGCCCAGCTTGTTATGAAGGCTGCTCATCACAAATTCCTTCCGGCCGGGTCAGTAAAGGTCACGTCCCTGTGCTGTAGCTTCACTGCCTAGGTAGGAATTGTAATCTATTTCAAAGACAGCTGGCATGAGCAATCTCTGAAGAAGATAGGCAGTCCTCCTGCTGGCCTGTGAACTGTGATGTAACATACACTGGTTGACAGGCAGAAGACTGACAACCAATGTACATAACCTCACAGAAAGGAAAAGAATCAGGCAGCTCA
This sequence comes from Eleutherodactylus coqui, assembly GCF_035609145.1. Taxonomy (NCBI): domain Eukaryota; kingdom Metazoa; phylum Chordata; class Amphibia; order Anura; family Eleutherodactylidae; genus Eleutherodactylus; species Eleutherodactylus coqui. The sequence continues at coordinate 36,343,555 of NC_089839.1, forward strand.
AGGTGAAGTGACCCCTTGGACTGCAGGAGAGAGGAGAAGATAAGGGAGGTGAAGATCTGGTAAGTAGACTGATGGGGGAGGAATAGGTAAGTATAGAATTTTTCTAGTTTAGTGACAGAACCCCTTTAAAGATTAATCGCTGGGTTCCTCGTTGGCTGCTTCTCCACTGGTCTCTGCATCGTGGCCTGCAGTGATGACCTGTTTTATAGGTACGTGAGCATTGCAGCCGATCACCGGTCGCAGCAGTCACATAGATCAACATGTCATCACTGCAGGCCAGGATGTAGAGACCGCCAGGGGCAAGACTCTGTATGGAGATAGTGAGGATGCACTTTTTATGGTATTCATCTGTGGGGGCAAATTCGCACCAAAGTGAAATTCGCTGCAGGTTTGCCCACTGTGACCATATCTTAAAATACCCCTCCATAGCTCCTATCTAGCTCTATCAGCAGTTTAGCATGGATAAAACCACTGACAGACTTGAAGGCAATACTTTTATGTGGGATCTCAAATTTAAAGGAATATACCAGAACTAAAAAGGTCCACTCCGGTGATTTTTTTTTTTTCTCATTCACTATGTCGCTATCCCCCCAGTCTATATAAGTGAGCTAGTGTTACTTTGGTTAGTTATTCCTTTCTATCAAAAACTCCAGCCTGTTTTTCCTCAGATGATCATGTGATCTCAGTTCTGACTAGCTCAGATCTACTTGGGCTTATGATGTCTGAAACCAGTCAATTTCTCAGTTTGTGTTATACTGTTGCATGGGCCCCACCACAGAAACAGCACAGAGGGGCACACAGGCACACAGTTGCTGATGATGATCACACAGGTCCAGTCAGTGGTGTAGCTATAGGGGTCGCATCTGCGACCCAGCCACTATGGCAGGGGGGCCCACAGGCCCCCCTTGCCACTGTAGTGCAGCACCCATGAGAAAGCCCTCCCAGCACACAGCCCACTGAACTGCAACTCCGGGCTGTTACCTACAGTAATGCTATCACCTCTTCTAGTTCCAGGCTTCATGGTGCTGCTTACTCCTCCACCAGCAGTGTGTTCTCAGTGCAGCACAAACTGGTGGAGGAGTCAGACGTTTAGCTACAGTATGAGGCCCAGAACCGCAAGATAACAGCTCGGACTTGTGATGCATGGGGTAATATGGAGCAAGCTGGTATAACCGGCATATGTTCTGTATATATTTATAAATGTACAGCTCCCTGTATATTGTGATATGGACCATGCCTAATGGGCTACAAACAAATTTTTGTAGACCAGAAAATGAGTCATGTTTAGGTATGTGTACAAGTGCAGATGACTGCAGGCTGTATGATTTAGGTATGGGTACAGGAACAGATGACTGCAGGCTGTATGGTTTAGGTATGGGTACAGGAACAGATGACTGCAGGCTGTATGATTTAGGTATGAGTACAGGAACAGATGACTGTAGGCTGTATGGTTTAGGTATGAGTACAGGTACAGATGACTGCAGGCTGTATGGTTTAGGTGTGGGTACAGGTACAGATGACTGCAGGCTGTATGAGTTAGGTATGGGTACAGGAACAGATGACTGCAGGCTGTATGGTTTAGGTGTGGGTACAGGTACAGATGACTGCAGCCTGTATGGCTTAGGTACAAGTACAGATGACTGCAGGCTGTATGGTTTAGGTATGTGTACAGATGCAGATGACTGGAGGCTGTATAGTTTAGGTATGGGTACAGGTACAGATGACTGCAGCCTGTATGGCTTAGGTACAGGTACAGATGACTGCAGGCTGTATGATTTAGGTGTGGGTACAGGTACAGATGACTGCAGGCTGTATGGTTTAGGTATGTGTACAGATGCAGATGACTGGAGGCTGTATAGTTTAGGTATGGGTACAGGTACAGATGACTGCAGCCTGTATGGCTTAGGTACAGGTACAGATGACAGCAGGCTGTATGGTTTAGGTATGTGTACAGATGCAGATGACTGGAGGCTGTATAGTTTAGGTATGGGTACAGGTACAGATGACTGCAGCCTGTATGGCTTAGGTACAGGTACAGATGACTGCATGCTGTATGATTTAGGTGTGGGTACAGGTACAGATGACTGCAGGCTGTATGGTTTAGGTATGTGTACAGATGCAGATGACTGGAGTCTGTATAGTTTAGGTATGGGTACAGGTACAGATGACTGCAGCCTGTATGGCTTAGGTACAGGTACAGATGACAGCAGGCTGTATGGTTTAGGTATGTGTACAGATGCAGATGACTGGAGGCTGTATAGTTTAGGTATGGGTACAGGTACAGATGACTGCAGCCTGTATGGCTTAGGTACAGGTACAGATGACTGCATGCTGTATGGTTTAGGTGTGGGTACAGGTACAGATGACTGCAGGCTGTATGGTTTAGGTATGTGTACAAGTGCAGATGACTGGAGGCTGTATAGTTTAGGTATGGGTACAGGTACAGATGACTGCAGCCTGTATGGCTTAGGTATGGGTGCAGGTGCTCCGCCTAGATTCACGGAACAACTATAGGTGCTGTGTGAAAGCCACAGTATCTAACTAAGGCCTCCTTTACACGACAGGGTCGGATCTGGCATGCAGGATCCTGGCTGGTTACCCCGCTCAACTGTCCAGATTCTTCTTTTCTTCTTCTGGGAGCGCTCATTCTCCTGACTGCATACCTATGGTCTGTAGCTTATTTAGGTGAATACTGAAGGTAATGATAATTAAACTGTCCCCCAAGTGGGCAGAAATGGTATAGCCTCTTGCAAATGCTGTCCTGATGTATCACGGGATGTATGTGAAACTGAAAGTAAAAAATAAAAGTTGTCAAAAAAGACGTATGTACCCCAATATGCTGCAAATAAAAGCTACAGCTCGTCGTGCAGAAAACAAGCCCTAACAGAGCTTCATCCATGGAAAAATAGATAATGTTATGGGACTATGAATGCAAAGAAAAACTAATTTCCCCCAAAAAGTTTGCATTGTGCAACAGTGGTAAAACCTAAAAAAAAAATAGAATTTTGGAATTGCATTTGTACCAGACCGCAGAAAAAATGTTATCATGTCATTTATGCTGCATGGTTAACGCGTTCAAAAAAAAAAAACAATGGCGGAATTGATGCGTTTTCTCACCCCGTCCTCCAAAAGTTTTACAACACATTTAAGCTGGGTTCACATGGGGCGGATTCCCGACGTAAATGTTGCGGTTTGTCCGCAGCAAAAACCGCGACATTTCCACCGGGAGAACCGCGGCGGCTTTGAAGCGGCCGGCGCTCCCATAGAGGAGAGCGCGGCCGCAGCGGGAAAAAAAAAATAGACATGCTGCGTTCGGCAAATCCTCGCCGCAACAGCGGCTTCTGCCGGCTTGGCTGCAGCGGATTTGCCGTCCCGTGTGGATGAGATTTCTGAGAAATTTCGTCCACATGACTGGCTAATCCCGGGATTAGCGTCCGCATGCGGATTTGCCGCGGCGACATTCCTCACGGAATTTCCGCGGCAGATCCGCCCCGTGTGAACCCAGCCTTATATGTACCCAAAAAGTGGTACCAACACAAACTGCAGATGAAATCCCCCCCCCCACCAAAAAAAAATGGTTGCGTCCTTATGGCCAAAATAGGTCATGCCCTTAAGGGGTTAACATCCTAACCTTTATGCGCCAAAGTCAGTTTGTTGGAAATCTTCAGTCATTACTCATAAGATGGCGAAGGAAAGGCTTCCTTGCAATCGGCTAAATGACCATATTCTAAAAATTTATAGGGCAAGTAAACAATATAAGGAAGGTCCGTGCCGGAACGCTGGAGAGAAAATATTTGTTTCCATTTACAATGGCCTTTGATTGGATGCTATTAAATCCCAATATACGCCGAGCGTCGCTTTATTTTATGATGAACTTCAGCAAAACACTTGACCTTTCTGTCTGACAATTACAGCGGTGTCACTTCGGAGCGATCTGCCGGTTTTATGGCGTGATTATATACACATGAATTGTTTTCCCATTATTTAATTTGCTTTAACTAAATGAACAGGATTCATTGACTGTCTCATTCTACATAATTCATCCCGCCGCAGCATATGCTACAGCACTGCATAGAGAGGGCCCTCGCACCAAACGCTTCTCCATTAGGGGTTCGTGGTCATACCTCTCCACCTGAATGGCCGCTTTATTACAGACCCCCATCTAGTAGCACTTCGGACCTCTTTTCATTCCAGAGCTGCAGCAATGGTGTAGATTCCACTAGGTGCTGAAATCATTCTGCAGGAGTATCGGCCCCTGTGGACAGGAATCTTCTTGCAGTTAGGCCTCATGTCTAGGGACACGCATGGTTTCCAAGTATGGAATCCCTCAGCGGTTTCCACCCGTGCCCGCAGCTAAAAATGACACTTTACTCACCTGGTCGGACGCTATGGGCCTCTTCTCCATCGTGGTTGGATTTTCTTTCTTCTGCCTGGTGGATGCGCTCGGCACGCAGGTGGCGTGCATGCACTGTGCTTTCTTTTTTTAATCTCCTGCGGATCCGCGGCACGGCCACAGTGACAGCTGTAACTGTGCCTCGGATGTGATGGCTTCCATTGACGTCAATGGATGCCGTACCTGCGGGATCCGCAGAGAAATGGAACATGCTGCGATTTCTTCCTGACTGGGAAAAAAATCACGTCCGCATGCATTAAATTGGTCTGCGGATGCTAATGTATCCCTATGGGCTTCTAGACCTGCGGATCCGCCCATGGACATTGGGCCATACTGCACGTGCTGACATGTTCTGAGCTGCTAGCAGGAAGGTTCATCAGTTCATGCTGCTTGCACCAAATTCTGACCTCCCATCAGCACAGAAATATGGATCCATCTGACCAGGTGATGATTTTCCACTGATCCAATTTTTGCACTCTTGCACATGGGAGTTTCGCCTTTCTGATTCTCTAAGACAGCAATGCTGCTGGAACTGGTTGTAGCCATCTGTAGAGCCTTGTGTGGTGCAGAGTGCTAAGGCATCAGAAATACAGTCCTAAGCTCTCACTCAAAACCTGAAGGTTGCAGGTTCAATCTCTGCGTGGTTGAGGTAGCCGGCTCAAGGTTGACTCAGACTTCCATCCTTCCATTACATGAAAAAGTCCCACAAGGTTAGCAGTGAACACTTGGCCCCGACTAGTCTAGTACCAATGGCCAGCCTTTGTTGAAAGTCACTCGGATTGCTCATTTTCCCATCTAATGTGGATTCACACTAAAACTGATGCATGAAAAACTCGTCACATGATTTTATGCTGCACTCCGGGGATCATTTCAATACTGGGAATCTCCAAAGGACCGGGTCTCTAATAAAGTGTCCATGCAAAGTATATCACACCGTTGTGTTCCTGAAGTCAGTTCTTTATATCATAACACTCAAAATAGTAGCAAATTCATTTGCATAGTCCCGATGGATAAATACAACAGCTAATACCGTCACAAGCAGCTGTGAGCCGCCTATCATCACCATTATAGGCACTTATTTATCCCTTTGTCTCTTCATTTTATATCTGAGCTGTTAAAATCCACTTGGCCTCTACTGCCTAAAGTAAAACAAAAACTTGTACGCTGATCACTTTATAAATTATAACGCAATTTTCATTTTTTTTTTTAAGATAAATTGAAATGTTTTTGTTGTTTTGTGGTAAATTCCCAAAATTGGTTTCAGTTCATTTATTCAGTTTTTATGCTGTATGTACTTTTTGAAGCAATTGACGGCCCTCTCTTCACAGCATGCAGGGGTATATTAAATGTACTAAAAGTAATCATCAGCCCTGCCTACATAAGCCTTCCTCTGATTGGGCTCAGTCTCTACTATCCTTACCTTTTGCTTTTGATGGTGTGAATCCTGCTTATCTTGGTCCGGCAGTACTGTCAATTTCTTTCAATAAATAACCCTCCATGATTATTGGTATTGAGCTAATAGAATTCAGTTTCGCTGTTGGCTATAGGATTAGGATCCGTTGGTCACAGATGCCTGAGAAGGTCGTCCCAGTGATGATCAGTCCCGTGTTTTCACATAGGGACGATCATCGCTAGTGAATGGAGGTGGAGCCGACAGACGATCGATCCAGCCCGTCTCGTTCAGTTGCGCGTGCATTTAGACTCGATAAACATTCATGTTCTCGCTAATTGCTGGAATCTTAACAATCTTACTTTTACTGTTTTAATAGTCCAGAAGTAATCAGTCTGATTGGTTAATAGATGTCAGCTAATCGAGTAACCATAATATAAAGGTAACTGATTATGCCTAACTTTCCTAAGATAGTTGGCTACACGGCCTTGTTAGGTTCACAACAATGCCATAAAGCAACAGTTAAAGGGGCTTCCTGGGACTTAAAAGGGTTTTTTAGGAGTATAGTATTGATGACCTATCTTCAAGATAGTTGATAGGTGAGGATCCGTCAGCTGGGATCCTTGCCGATCAGCTGATTGAAGCGGCACACTGCAATTCAGTCCATGCCGGGCACAGCACCTGTGCCAGGTACTTCTGCTCAGCCCCATTCTCTTGAATGGGAGAAAGCTGCTTTCAGGTCATGTGACCAATGAACATGACGTCACTAGCCAGAGAAGAGGCCGCAGCACTAAATGAGTGAATCTTCAGTCAACTGATCGGCATGGATCCTTCACCGATCAACTACTGATAACCTATCCTGAGGACAGATCATCAATGGCTTAACCCTGGAAAACCCTTAAAAATTGATTAGCTATCCGTAGGATAGGTCATCAGTATCAGACCTATAGGGATCCTACATGGTATCGGTGTCTCCTCTAAACTGGGCAATCTGAAAATGGAAACGTTAGGCTATTAATACATGAGTGCTGTTACCGCTCGTGTAATAGTGCTAATTGCTGGGTTGGACCTGTGCTTGCACCTACAGGTCGAGAAAACCCGAGCACTTGCAGCAGCCGCTAGCACTTGTGAAATAGCAGCCTTAAAACAACATACTAAAGATTTCAATGGGCCCAATTACAGATATACCTGTCATTTCATAGGGCATACGTAGAGGGAACAGTGCCCAACACCCCGGCTAATCAACTATTTGAGCAGGCTGCAGTGCTTAGGCAAGTGCTGCGGCCTCTTCCTTGTATACCAGGCACTGCGCGATACATTGTGTAGTGGTGGGGCCTGGTATTGCAGCTCTATCCCACTCACTTGAATTGGACTGAACTACAAAAAGGTCATGTGACTGATCAACATCATATCGCAAGCTCAAGAATTGACTAAACATTGAGGGCTCTTCAAACAGCTGACCTGCGGGGGTGCCAGGAAATGGACCCCCACCAATCTGATACTTTTGTATAATGAGGAGTGAACTTTTAAGAATTAAAGTTTGGTCTGAATTAGTTTGAACTGAAACAGAACTTTACCAGTATCCCTAAAACTGCTGTCTAACACTGTACAAGTGTCATAACAGCCCTTAGGGTAATAGGTTTCTCACACGAGTTTTGTGTTTTGCGAGACGCAGAAAACTCGCACTGACATAAACCCCATTGTTCCATTTTTCTGCGAGTCCACAGAAATCTTGTGCATGATTTCTAGTGGGTGAGAAACAAAAACGCATTGCATTCACATGTATAGGCGAGTGCAAATTAAAATTTTTCCTATTGAAAATATATGCGATTTTCACGCTTGCCTGTGTGAATGCACCCTCAGGTCACTTAGGAGTTCATCAAAGTACTTTTGAGCTTTTTTTAGGTAAAGTTAATGAAGAAAAAAAAGAAAGAAGAAAAAGAAGTGAACAAAATAGAAGGAAAAAGATTTTTTTTCCTTTTTATCTTCTTTTTCCTTCCTTATCCATCTGCGCTTTCAAAAAAAAAGGAAAAAGAAGAAGAATTTTAGCAAGTTCATGTGAGATGAACCTCCGGAGCTTTGTGTTTGGCCCAAACCGAACTTTCAGCAGAGTTTGACCCGAAATGGGTTTCTACTATTTCTGTTCACTCAACACTACTTTTGTATGAGCGTTCCATCCCATAAAGTTCATAGAATGTTGCGATTGATGTGTTAGTGTAGTAATGCAACTTTTGATCTGCCATTGACTTTCTGAAAATATATGCATTTTGCTGAATTGAAAGAGTTTAGTGACCTAGTTGTTCTGTACAGGAAAGAAGAAAAGTATCCGGAGGTACGCTAGTGTCTCTTATGGAATACATTTAGACCATAGTAACATCCAGCTACATCATGGTAGACGTTTCAGTCATTTTTTAGGATTTGAAGACTTTGTATACTTTTGGACAATCCCTAAAGCAGTAATTTTTTTCCCCTATTGTTCAGTTATCCCATCCTTGCTGTAAAAGCGATAGCTGTTGCTATATTCTGGGGGCTATTGGTTGGAGAAACTGTTCTAGTCAAAAGTACGTCATGCTAGATTTTTTTCACTGACTGAAAACCACCTTCAAAGGGTTCTCCACTTCGGACCATCCCTATTTAAATAAATAAATCTTGTTTTTTGTATAGTGCCAACTTATGCCATAGCGCTTTCAAGTAATTTATTTATTTTTTACCCCCCACCACCAAGCTGGGTACTCATTTTACCGACCTCGGAAGGATGAGTCAACCTGGAGCCGGCTACCTGAACCTTGTGGGAATTGAACTCACAACCTTTAGGTTGTGAGCAAGAGCAGGGCTTACTCTGTGCCACTCTGCTCCTATTTGTTAGTAGGGTCCCTTCACAATCACAAAATATTCCCCTGCTGAGATTTCCGGCAATCAACTGTAATCTGTTGGTAAGTATTCAATTTCCCTGCAGCGCCACCACAGGGGAAATTAAGTATTACGCAGTGTTAATTCAAATCAATGGGTTGTCTGTGTAATACCAGACAGCGCAGTCCTCCAGAGCGAGAGGTGGTCTTTGTAACTGTTGTTCATTCTTGCTAAGAAAGATCTTGAACCGGGGCCTCCCCTATATTTTCTTTGAGTTCAAAATAGGGTTTCTAAACGGAATGATTAAAAATGGTAGGGATTGCAGGATTTGTTTATAACAATAAGGCTGGCCTCACACGGGTGGATTTTAATTGCGGAATCTGTGACTCCCGTCCATGCTGAGGATCCACGGTAAAACACGGGCATTGAAAGGCATGCATTTTTGTTTTTTCGTTCACACTCGCAGATACGAATTTCGTATTCCACAAGCGGAAGAAAAACCACAGCATGCTCTATTTTAGCGCCGATTCCAGGCAGACGGCCCCCATTAAAGTCAATGGATGCGAGTCTTCCATCACCCATAGGAATTAACATTGCGTGTGAGCGGTGAATACACTCGCAACTTCAGAGGAAAATAGATAGAATAGCCAAAATGCCAGCTGGAGAGCTTTATTCCACACGTACGGAACGATGTGCATAGCGTACATCCACATGGAAAAAACTCCCTTCCGCAATCTTCCATGATTATTTGCAATTACTTTCGGCCTATTCGTGTGATCCCAGCCTAAATCTTGTACTTGCCATTCAAAGAAACCCACACTGATGGGTAGTAGAACTTTCTTTACCCCTGAACCCAGTCACTGAAAGAATTCTAAAACATAACTTTTATGAATATTCTTTCAAAATTGTAAGCTAGCAAAAAAATAATCTCTGAATACAAATAAACACAAGGATTGCCCATGGCATAGCTAGCAACCAGGCAGCAACGAGGAGGGAGAGGCAGATAAACCTACAAATATATGAACACATTTTATGGACAAGGAGATGTCAGAACCTTGCCACTATCTCTTTCTTTAGATGTACTTCCCAAACCAGAAGCGTAACTTGAAGCTTCCGGGCCCCAATGCAAAACCTATAACAGGGCCCCCAACTGTAATGCTTTATTCATAGTACTGGGCTCCCTATATGGAGAGGAGAGGCCTTATGGGCCCCCTAAGGCTCCTGGGCCCGGGTGCAATCGCATCCCCTACACCCTCTATAGTTACGCCCCTGTCCCAAACCCCTTAAATCTCACTGCATGGAATAATAGTTTCTCTACGTGTGACTATTGATGTAGAGAATATCCTGCTGAAGTAATCACTTAATTTAGTTGACACTCAAGGGGTATCGTAGCCTTTTCAATGCCTAATTATTTATCGATGCATTGGAGAAAAAAACAATGAGAAACACTCAATTGATGTTTCCAAGCTCTTCTGTTGTATTGTTCCAATGCAAGAGCTTATATAGTGTGGCACATTTCCCACAAAGTCAAAAAATCTAAGTCTACAGCATGTGTGATACTTCTCTCTTAGTAAAACATTACAAAGGTTAATCATGACAAATCTTCATGCTTAACGTCTGATACCCTGTTAGTAAAAGTTTACCTACTATGTGTGTCTCTAGCACACGTACTTCTTGCTACGCATACGGCACAAATATTATGCACATGACACTACTGCATAAGATATAATTCAATACTTTCACAATACTAACCTAAAGAGAAAATTGATATGGGCCATACATAAATACAGGGGCCAGGAAAGGTCTCAACCTGAACCCCACAGCATTTCATAGATGGCCCACAGACAACAGAAGTAGGGATAGAATTGAAAGAAGCTGGCATTAAAACAGCAGAGGGACTAGGAGAGTTAAGTGTATCCAGCTGATCACGAAAACACCACTATCCGCTTGTACCAAGAGGCCCTCCTGAAAAGCAGCAACCTCACTCTGTATACAGCTGATGCTCAAATATCTGAATAAATAGCTAGGAATATACCGGCTTTAATGACCTTGTGCTCTTCAGTATATGCAGTGCTTCTTGTTCTGGTAAAATGCAGGGCAACTGAGTGGAAACTGAATGGATCCCATTCTAGTCAATGGGGTCCATTTGGCTCTGCTCGGTTCCATCATAAGATGGACCCGTTTGACCAGGGGATTCCCCTTTCCTGCTCCATAAATGGAGTAGCAAGACGAAATTCCAGAATGCAGATATGGAAGCAGCCTGAGCAGAGGACCAGAGTCACCTAGAAAAAGTCGCTGATGATACTATTTCATTCATCCACCTTGTGGCTAACTAGAACCACAACATGCCAAAATATTCCACCTTGCATTGCCGGATAATAGGATAGACAGACATGACTATTTATTGACCTAGAAGGCCAATTCCCAATATCAGATAGCACATAAGCCTAATATAGGCCATACAAAGAGCCAGAGAAACCTAGATGAATGGCGCAAATGATAGCATTTCATTGATTCCTTTCGGATGGCAAGTGTCGAGTGTGAAAATCCATCTTGTCTCGTTTCTAAGTAGCAACTTCAATGTCCCCAAGACGCCCATACGGTCTTAGCAGTTCAGTGCCCTAAAAACTGAACTGATCCATGATGACCCTAACATGAACTGCCAATGGTGTAGTCTCATTCTGCTGAATATTACCAACATATGCCAGGATGGGTGGTTTTCCCCACATAACTCATTGGACATGAGCGTCTCATAAAGTAGACTAAATCCTGAGACCAGCAGTTAATAATTTGCTAAAATTGTATTTGTATTCAGAGATTTATTTGTGCAGTTCTCTTTTTTGAAGCTCTGTTGTACCTACCGTAGATGTGGTGACCTTTTGTATTTGCTAGGGTATCTCAGTAGGCATTTTCGAGTTTAGGTGAAACTTCAGATTTCGTTTCATTGATTTGTTGGTAGAGTGTAGCCGTGGAAAAATATAACCGTAATGTCACGTTTCATGATGGAAATTTGGAGTTATTGTGCATTAGTGCTAGAAAACATGTGCTGAGTAAGACCGAATGTGACCTTGATGGAGGCTGTTATGTCTAGTGAAGATACTAGTCCCTTTTTTACTGAACATTTTCTTTTTAACCACTTACCTACTAGATGTTCATGCAACATGCTCTGCGTAAAACAGATGATTTCTATCTCCTTTCCTCATGACAGAATCGATGAACAACGTTGTCTTCAGTAGGATCTGAGAGTGGCAGTGGGGCATGTTCCCAATAGGTAAAGTTATACTGTCAATCTTGGACAGTGCCAATATATTATATAGGCAAGAAGGAAATCAAATATAAACTAAAGTATCATGCTCATAGACAAATTAGGGAACTATGTTGTGCTGAACTGCTAGGTGGCACCTATCATTGATCCAACAGCTATTTTCTCTGGTTGCCCCATAGTCATAAAAATTCGGTTCTGCCAAATGTTCGTATGTTTAGGGTGGTAAGGTGCAGCCAGACACTGTGGCTCTAGCTTATCTCCTGGGGAGCAAAATGATTGGACATGGAAATTCAACGTCCCTGGTCCTTCTTCGGCGTCATCTGGCATGGTGAAAGTTGAGCAAGTAGGGTTTGTTTCTTATGAGTTGATTCTCAATTGACACATGGGACCTTATTAATATACATTGGTGAAAATTGAAGTGTTACACCCAGAAGGAGTTGGTGGAATTTCATAAACATGACATGTACAGAGTCGTACCCAGTATGAGTAAACAATAGCAAATTGGAATCAATCAGACAAAGTATATTTCTGCTGTGTACAGGTTTCCGTAAGAAGTCTGCCCACCATGAACACCTATATACACTTGAAGCCCTACAGGCATTGAATCAATAAGGCCTCCTTCCCACGAACGGATTTCCGCCGCGTAATTCGCGGCGAAAATCCGCTGCGTTGCACGCAGCTATTAGGTTCTATTGAACCTAATAGCTCCATGCTCACGATGCGTAATTCCACCGCGGAATTACGCACCGCGATTTCTCCCGTCCTCACCCGCAGCATGCTCTATTTTCTGCGGGTGAGGACGGGCTGTACGCACTGACGGCTTCCATTGCAGTCAATGGAAGCCGTCCATTCACGCTATCTCCCGCTGTAACCAGCGGGAGATAGCGTGAAAAAACGCTTTCCCGCCCACCGCCGAGCGTCATATGACGCCAAATGACGCGGCCCGGCCGCGTCACGTGACACGGCTGGTGACGCGAGAGCGGTGGGCGGTGACGAGCGGTGACGAGCGGTGACGCGGCGGTGGTGGGCGGGGAAGCGATTTCACGCTATCTCCCGCAGGTAAGTATAGGGGCTCTGGGGGGCGCCGTGACGGGCTTCACAGCGTAATATTACGCTGCGGAGCCCGTCACGCTCGTGGGAAGGAGGCCTAAGTATTCGTATATTTTGTTAGAGTCTCTCCATACCTGCATGACTCATGCAGTCAATTGTTGTACCATTTTTGGTGGGTGGCCATGTGACGTAATGCGTTTACCTATGGTTTCCCAAATATGCTCTACTGGGTATAAATCTTGTGACCAGACGGGCCAATCCATGGTTGTATCACCTCATAAGGCTTGTTTTGTGATGACTGCAGTATGTGGATGGGCATTATCCTGTTGGAAGATACCATTTTGGGTGGTGGTCATGAAGCGTATGACGACTGTTAACAATTGTTTGTAGAGTGAAACTGACTCTAAGCACTGGCTGGATCTGTGTTGCAGTTCCCTGTCTATCAACAACTGCCATCCACACAATTTGAGGTCTTCACATGGCGTTGTTCTATTATGTGGACCTTTGCCAGGTCTTTGAGTACTGGAGCCATCCTTTGTCCACGGAGTAACCACTCTCTGTACTGGCATTGCACTACGGCAAGTCCTTAAGGAGATTTCACGATATGATGCCCCCATTTTGAACATGCCAATTATCCAACCTCTCTCAAAGTTAGACATTTGTGTGTACGGGGTTCAACCTCTATATTTGGCATACCTGGTCACCGACAATGTGTGGACAAAAAAGGACTTTCTTATAATTTACGACTTCTAAACTAATACAATGTAGCATTTTGCATAACAAAGAGCCCCATAATTTACATACAAATACACATAATTCATCAGCTTTTTAACTATCCAATACCCTTCATAAAAATACTTATTTAAATATGTAATGAAGCCATTCCTAAGTGGCAAAATGTCAAACATTTTTGGCTTTTAAGAATGTGCAGGAGAAGTAAACTAATCTTTATTTGCTGTGTTCAGTCCCCACATAGTCCTTTTGTGAAGTACTGTAGATGACATTTCATTTGTGAATACAAGGATCATTTCTGCAGATAATCTTTTTGAAAATCCTCTGGGAACCTACAAGTGCAGTGTCAGGATCATGCTAAAGCTTCAACTACAAGAGGAATATCTCATCTAATGGAGTGCCTTCCCATTCCCATGACAGAACTAGGACTTAATGATCATCAGCCTAACTTTTTTCTTTCAAAATGCATGTAAAACATATACTCTATTTGACACGACTGGCATTTTTGTACTGATGCTTGTAATTCCACAGGTGGGCATGGAGACTTACAGGTTCTGCATGGCATCCTGCGGCATATCGCTCCACATTTTCTGTAACTGAGCATCTAGATCATGCAAACTCTTAGGTTGTCGAAGTTGGCGTCCACAATGGTCAAGGGTGGAACAACTTTTAGGGCCAAACATGCTCATTGCTAACGATGAATTAACAGTATAGTCAAATTTAGACATTTGAGTACTATAGCCTTTACTTTTTCTAGGTATGTGCTGCATTAGATACCTGCCATGTTTTTCTTGGATCTAGAGTATGGCCATGTCCATGGTAATTTTACGTCTAGACCCAAAAAAAAATACAACGCTGGTACATTTTCATTCACTGTATATCATAGCGGATTATTGTGTTAGACAGTAAAATACAGTTTAAGTGACTCTTCAGTCCCGAGACAAATTTTGACCTGAGCCCAGAGAAGAAGGTACATTACCTGGTGCCCTCTGTTATTTCCCTATTGTCGCGGATCAGTCTTTCCTGGGGCAACAGCAGTCTTCCATTATTCTAGTGCTACTTCTTAGACTTCTCAATGTATACTGAGCAACAGTAGTCAACACTGCTCTGATTGGCCAGCACAGTGTGCATTGACTAATCCAAGACGTGGCTTGGCCATTTCTGAAAAGCCACCTAGCTGACCTAGCAACAGATGGATCTATAGCAGTATGAACTTAGAGGAGGGCACCAGGTAGAACTGCTCTCCTCTGGCCATCCTGCTACTGGAAGGTTGCTTCAGTAATTGTACCGTATTCATTTTAAAGTGTCAGTTTTGTTTATAGAAGAAAATCAGACCTTGTCAAGGGTTGCAACTTGATGTTCCTCTGTCTTTTGTCTTTTAGATATATGTTGGCTAAACCGGGAAAGCGAAAGTTTGACGAGCATGAAGATGGGCTGGAAGGCAAAGTGGTGTCTCCAACAGATGGGCCATCGAAAGTATCTTACACTTTACAGCGCCAGACTATCTTCAACATTTCCCTTATGAAACTCTACAACCACAGGCCACTGACGGAGCCAAGCTTGCAGAAAACAGTTTTAATTAATAACATGTTGAGACGGATACAGGAGGAGCTAAAACAAGAAGGCAGCTTGAAGCCTGTTTTTATTAGCACTTCCCAGTCTTCTGATCCTCTTGGCGACACGTACCAGGAGGCTCAGCCTGCTTTCAGCCATCTCAACTCCCAGCCTCTTCAACTCACTGACTTAATAAGCACTACACCACTAGAGTCTTGCCTCACTCCTGCCTCTCTGCTTGAGGAGGACACATATTGCACTTCCCAAATAGTCCAGCAAAATATTTCTAGCAGCAGATTACCACCACCGCCTCCACCTCCTCTTGTCCAGCCAGTAAAAGACAGTTTCTCCTCAGCATTGGATGAAATCGAGGAGTTGTGTCCATCGTCTACCTCCACAGAGGCAGCTTCAGAAGCGGCCGTACATCTAAAAGATGAACCTGTTGCAGCAGGAACCCTTAAGCCTGAGGGAACACAAGAGAATAGAACAAGTGAGCCAAAACTAATGGATTCTCTTCCAGGGAATTTCGAATTAACAACCTCCACTGGCTTTCTTACAGACCTAACTTTAGATGACATCCTTTTTTCTGACATTGACACGTCCATGTACGATTTTGACCCTTGCACATCCAATACCGGAGCAGCCTCTAAAATGGCACCTGATGAACTCCTCAAAACTTTGTCTCCTTATAGCAACCAACCGGTAACCCCAAATCAGCCTTTCAAAATGGACCTCACGGAATTAGATCATATAATGGAGGTTTTGGTTGGTTCCTAAAATAACTCTACATCCTTCTCAACTCTTTACCCCACAGATTCACAGCACTGTGCATGCATACTTTTGCCTTTTTTTGAAAAACAAAAAAAGGATCCTGTTTAGATATTGCATTACGCTGTATTGGAGTGCCTTCCGTATGACCACTTTGGAGATGCTTTTGAAAGTCCTTCTCCGGGAATGGTTGTACCACAGTCCACTGAAGATTTCATACAAACTCTCAAAGTGACAACTTAGATATCAATTTAAGTTGTCCATGTATAAGCACAAGAATTACGTTGGGGAACGCTGTAAATTGCATGTGCATAACTGTCTATTTTTTCAATAAGGTTTATTGCAAGAGGTAAATTTTATTATTTAGGTAATCAGAACCCCCTTTTTGGCATTTTAGATCGGGAGGAAATAAAATTGGAGGCATTAATTACTGCTTTTTCAGTAAGAATTGCATATACCTGGCTGCTTAGACCCCCACCCCACTTCCCCTTTGCCCAAATGTTTTTTTATATTTTTGTACAGATTCTGTCATTTATTATATTGTTTTTTTTAGAAAAGGGAAAAAAAAAAGAGAAAAAAAAAACGTGTCGAGACAAGTAATATTTCAAGCGACAAAGTAATTTTGATAGGATTTACGTATGAATTTACTTCCTAATTGAAATGTACAATAATGGTCCAAACCTTTTTATACCTAGGTTCTACAGTCCAGCGAAATTTAAGAAGTAGGTTCTGATCAAGCTGTATTTTAAAGGAAATGGGCTAATTGCCCATTGAGGTGCAAAAAATACAAACCTAATTAGCAAATATTCTGCTCACCCTGCAAAAAGTATTATTTTCTAACTTCCCTGAGTATATAAACACCTGACTGGGTCACAGGCTTTCACTAATTTCTCTAATTCTTTCATTATGTTACCTGTCGATTTTATATAGAAAATTGAACATGCATAGATATGTACAGTTAGAATGTGGCTCCTTGTAGGGCAAAAATAGTGCGGCGCCATGTTAGCCAGAAAAACCTATAAAGTTAAAGACTCTTGTATAAAAAAAGACAAAAGTATTATAGAAAGGATACCTTTATTGACCAATCAGAAAAATTATACATACAAGCCTTCGTTTCGGGGCTACTAGGCCTCTTCATCAGGGTGGTGCATATGTTGTTACACCAGCCTGATGAAGAGACTTAGTAGCCTCGAAAGTTTGTATGTATCATTTTTCTGATTGGTCAATAAAGGTATCACTTCTATAATACTTTTGTCTTTTTATACAAGAGTCTTTAGCATCAATGTGGCTCCTTAAAATGAACAAAAGGTTAACATTTTCCCCCATCTATGGTAATCACAGGGACTACAGCTTCATGGCTGTATGCTCAAGGACTAGAGATGAGCAAGCACACTCGGTAAAGGCAGATACTCGAGCGAGCATCGCTCTTCTCGAGTATCTGCCTACTTGTCCGAGCAAATGCGGGGGGGAGCGGCGGGGGGGAGAGAAAGAGATCTCTCTCACTCTCCTTCCCGCTTCCCCCTGCTCTCCACGGCCGCCCCCCGCATTTGCTTGGACAAGTAGGCAGATACTCGAGAAGACCGATGCTCGCTCGAGTATCTGCCTTTACCGAGTGTGCTCGCTCATCTCTATAAAGGGCCATTGTCACCGCTACACTCTTGATAACCATTTTGGTGTCTAAATCAGTGTTGTCAGTACATTCTATCTAGGAAACAATGACCGTTTCCAGAAACATTATGGAGACCCAGTCATGATGCACACAATGTGGTTCTGCTATTAAAAAGGTTGTCCAGTTTGGTCAGTTCCTTTGTTATCAACTTTTTGTCAAGGGGCTTTTCTAACAGTGTCCCTCTACTGAGAACAGTGGGGAAACCTGGCATTTGCTTTCCCTATAGTTCCACCACAAGGGAAATGAAGTATTACACCATACCTGTTTAAATCAATGGGTTGTATGTGTAATGTAGGACAGGGCGAGAGATGCCCTTGGTAACCGATCTCGAGTCTGGCCAAGAACTGGATTTTCTAAATGGACAACCCCTTTAATACTGTGTGTAGGTGATCTCTTTGGTCAACCATATCTTAATGGGAAAGGTCATTGGACACGTGCTAAGTTTACTAAGTGAAGACATGGAGTGCCCACTTTCAACTGTTATTTGTAGCCCATTTTTTGCCATGCCTCCCACTAAGAATGTCTCTTCCAATACATTAAACTCCAGCTCCATATTAGACATTATAAATCACTGAACTGTAATTACATGTCTTGAAAAACCTGAACAACAAAATGATGTAGTGGAAATACAGCCATGCCATCCATGTGTTTATGTATATTTGCTCCCATCATACGTTTGCCAGACATGTGCCTTTTCATTCATGTCCAAAGTGTATAACCTTGTTAACAGGGACAAAAACCAAGCTGTTACCAGAAAGGTATCCTCTGAAGTAGGACCAAAGACCATCTGTATCGGAAAAAAACCTATACCATATTTCATGGTAAACAAGCTTGACTTAAAATATTGTCCCTCAACATTTACAGCTTGGAATAGGCAACTCGTTAGCAGTGTTTCATTGATACATACATTTCATGGTATGTGAGCTCAGATACAAACATGGCCTAGGACTAAAGCTGACCATAGATAGAGATGTTATTGTGTCTAATGGTAGACGCCCAATGTAATACGATTGGATTTCAAGCCATCTGATCCCATGAGTTGCTTCTCTCAACAACCTAATGAAAGGTACAGATACTCCATGGGAGATCCAGCTAAGTCATTAAGGCAATGCTTCATGGGAAAAGTATGTAAATTAACTGTCCTTGACCAATAAAATGTCCATCTAGCCGCAAAATAGATACATTTATGGTGAAGGTAGGGAAGCTAGCAGTCCTATCAAGTCTTTGGCCAGCTTTGGTGTGTTTAGACTTCCTTTCCATATATTAAATCCCTATTCATTTTAATCCTTCCATGCAGCTGATAAATATATGGAAGCAGCAAAAGATGGCGGCCATGTTCCTGTAATCATAATACCATATTCTTCCTCAGAATAACGAAATTTAATTCAGTTAATATCAATGACCGAATGAGCTAAAAATGTTTGAGTTTTGAAATGACCTTTACATACGTGAAGGGTGTTGTGTTTACACCACTTTACATCATGCATTGTTGTTCCAAGTGTAAGTCAAGAACAGTATGTTTATACGCACCAAGACATGGCAGAAGTTAATGAGGTTCTCCATGGTTGAGATGTAAGAAATCAAAGTTGTCGAATAAGAAAGATAAAGCCATGACTTTTTGGCCAAGGCTTTATAAGTACCAAAGTTGGAGTTGTACACTAATGGGCGTCCTTCTCTGCAGACAAGTCTTTACTATGGTGGGCACACTTTTGAAAAGTTCAGTTTGGAGGGTTTACCGAACTTTTCGGAAAAGTTCGGTTTGGTCTGAATTAGATTAAACCGAACCTGCAGCTCACGAAAACCCTTAAAACGTGTGCATAACACTGTCTAAGAGTCATAAAAGCCCTGTATACCACTTTGAGAGTGGTATACAGGGCTTTTATTGCTCTTACTGTTATACACCAGTGTTGAGGACTAGTGTTGAGCAAACCTAACCAGTAGAACCTTGCTAAAAGTTTATGTTCATGCTGAATAGAACTTTTAGCAAAGTTCGACCTGTAATAGTGTTCTTCTACTGGTTCGGTTTGCTCAACACTAGGAATGAGCGAGCATACTCGCTAAGGGCAATTGCTTGAGCAAGCATTGCCCTTAGTGAGTACCTGCCTGCTCGAAAGAAAAGATTCGACTGCCGTCGGCGGGCGGGGAGCGGTGGGGGAGAGCGGGGAGGAACGGAGGGGAGATCTCTCTCTCCCTCTCTCCCCCCTGCTCACTGCCGCAACTCACCTGTCACCCGCGCCAGCAGCCGAACCTTTTCCTCCGAGCAGGGAGATACTCGCTAAGGACAATGCTCGCTCATTTCTACTCAACACTAGTCTTTACATCAAAATTGTGGCGAACCCATTCAATGCAAATTCCTCCTCTAGTTGAATGATTTTTCCCATTAAACTTTTTGAGCTTTCTATTCAGTTTTCATGTAACTCTAAACACCTCCCAGCTACCTCATAAGAGTCATTGCTGACCCACCCAGTTCTGTAGGGAACCCCTTCTAGATTTATATTAGTTCTATATCAGTTTTCAGTATGGCTCATTCATACTTTTTGTAGGGATAAAGGGAGCACAATTGAACTTTAGTAGGCAATATTCTCCTCTCCGTATTTGGTGTCAATATTGAACCCCAAAACAAGAAAAAGATGCAATGCTGTATTCTAGGAAACCTTCAAATGCCATTTTGCTTATCTATCAGATACGGTAACTATTATCGGAACCATGAATAACCCATTACTGGGTTTGTATGCAATTTTTATACAGTTTATCATCCTTATTCAAAATGGGCTTACGCGATCAAAAAAAAAATGTTTTGGTTCCCAACAAATCTTATCAAGTGACTCCCATCTGCTCGTACTGAAGGGAATAGTGGTACATTAGTTGAACAGGAAAATGCTGTAAGAACCAACTGGACATTTGCGGTCAGATGAAAACTACCGATATTACTGGTTGCTATGTAATAACGCATTCTATTACAGTACATGTCTTGCCTTCATTTGGGTCACTACTTTTTCTATTGTATATGAATAATCCTCAAAGTTTGTCTTCAAGCAGGAAGTAGTCCAATTTCTCCATATTTAATGGGCTTGTCGAGAGTGACATCATCACTTGTCTTTGCTGTTTCAGTACTTTTATATCCGTTTGTTGTATATTTGTTCACTCTTAACCAATACTTTATGTAAAAAAAAAAATAATGTTCATGGGTTTCTTTAATTTATCCTTCCTATTTAATTTTGAAAACTTTTTGTATGTCTTGAGGCAGAGGCAAGTCAAAAATGTCATTTGGCAGCCACCTTAAATGGGTCACCTTACAATATCTTAAGAGTCTTGTGTCAACGACAAATGCAACTTTGTGGCTTTATCAGAGTGTTGCCGATTTTTCTAAAAGGAAAAGCAAACAAAAATATGTCTCCGGACCTTTCTCCAGACTCTGTGCAGTATTTCTTTTGCTTTCTGTATGGTACTTTTTTAGCTGTTAACTACAGATTGCAACCTACTATTTTAAATGTGTATGGCTTCTTTTAGAAATTACTTTTATATTAATTTATTTAAGAAATTTTAAATTATGTTTTTAATGTCATCCGGCGATTTTTTTTTTATAAAAGCGGTCTCTGCTCACTTCTTGCCGTTGATCAGCTTGGGTTTGTCTGTGATAGGCACTTTAAGGCACCACACTGACAACTTTTACAAAAGGGTCTACAAAATGGTAAAGGTGAAGAGGAGGGTTTTACGATTGTGAAAGGCTTGTATTAAAGTTTGCTTGATAGTTTATATATAGATATATATGTGCACGGGAAATGTGAATTTACTCCGCTTCCGATTATTTTGCTAAACAAAACCTATAGATTTCTTTGAAGTTTATTTATTTTATAGCATGTATGATTTAATTATAGAAGGAACATATTTGAAGTTACAAAATGTGTTTACAGACAGACAACACCATGCTGAAATGTGTAAATATATCATTAAAAAAGAGAATATTAATAGTCTAAGTAGTTTTTGTATTTCCTTTCCTACTGAGGCCCGAGAAGGTAGCCATTTTGTATAAAGGTAAATTTTAAAGTGAGTTTAAATAGTGATTTTTTTCTAGAAATTGTCTAATTTATAATATTTATTACTTTTTTGAATTCTCTTAAGTAATCTCCAGAAGAAAATGGTCTCACTTAAAAAAATTGTCATAAACTGGACGGAGATCATTAGATGGATGTAGGTATGTGAAGTAGTTAATGGAAGAGCGTCAAAGTTAGAGGTGAGCGAGCACGCAAATGCTCGGGTCCGCGTTATTCGAGTTGAGCTTTTCGTAAAATTCGAGAGCTCTACTCGAGTAATGAACCCCATTGACTACAATGGGAGACTTGAGCATTTTTGGGTGCCGAGCTTTTTTTTTTTTCGTGGTTTGTGTTCTCTCTCTCTCTCTCTTAAAAAATTTGCCATTGACGCGCACTGGGGAGGAGCCAAAACAGGCACGTCACAGTGGGGAGGGGCCAAAAACTGGGGCGGGATCGAACACGGCATGATGCTCGTTCGAGTAACGAGCACCATCAAGTACGCTAATACTCGAACGAGCATCAAGCTCGGCAGAGTACGTTCACTCAACTCTAGTCAAAGTTAATTTTTTTAGAGCCACTTATTGTCTAAGGAAATTGTGATACTCTACTGTGTCTTCTGGTTCATGCCTATTGCAAATGGGAGACATACCACTAAGGCTTGGTTCCCACATAATCTGCCGGATTTTCTAAGCAATGCATAAACTTACCCTAATAGTGCAGAGCACCTACAAGCAAAGCGAATTTTTGCTTCCTTGCAGCCTCAATTGGGGGTAGTATAGAGCTTATAGAATACTGATTTATGTTAGTGCTCAATGCCAGCAGTATGCAATAAGCTCCCAAATTTTTAGCGCGTATTTCTGCACTATTTTGTGGGTGAAGTCTTTTAAAAAAAATTGTAGAGCCTACAAAAATAAATACAAAATGGCTACTTTTCTGATTCTTGGCAAATTCTAATGATGAAATTAGCATTTTGTTTGTTTTTACTTTTATTAAATTAGATTTATTGTTTAGCATATCTAATATTTTCTGATGCCACGTAAATGAATCCAGTCCTTCCTTTTAATATACATTTATGTAAAAAAAACTATTTTGGGAGAAAAGAAAACAATTTAAGGTTTAAAACCGCAGAAGAAAGATCTTATACACACTCATGTGCAATGATATGACAAGAACTGAGCAGAGCCGATCAGCTATGATTTTGAAGTGATGTTTCCCTAAGTTATTTATACCTTTTTTTTTTTCAGTTTTTGTTTTTTCAGTTTTTTTTTTTTGTAAATATATTTATTTTATTGTGAAGCTAACATCTGGATTGTAACATGTACAGAATGTATGGTAGGAATGTACTCTGTTTAGGAATGTACGTCCATTTCAAAAGTGGGTGTGAGGCAAGGATAGGAAAATGTTTGCCATACCCTTCCGTAGTTGGAGAACTAAAGAAAAGATCCAGTTTGGTGTTCCAATATTCGAAATCTGAGAGTTAAAGGGGTGGTGCAGAATTTGGAAAACATGGCAGTTGTCAAAAACAGCACCACACCCATCTACTTCAATGGAGCTAAGCTGCAATACCAGACACAACCCAAGGACAGGTGTGGTGGTGTTTTTTTTTTCTTTAAAGAAAGCAGCCATTTTCTTCTAACCCCTTTAAGTTTATTCTTCTTACTTTAGTTTTAGCCACAGAATTTTCCCATACATCTACTGTACACTGTATTGTTTCAAGACAATTGAAATTTCCAAAGTATTACCTGTTTTCCAACTTTCCTATACTGAGTGCCCATTGTCCAACCGTGTCAACAATTCTCTACCAGTAGGCAACAAATGGATGGTGTAGTCTATAACAATGTGGTGCATTTTGTACATATGGCTTCCTACCACCATGTTGCCCATCCGGTATTTGTTTTTCAATGAGCCCTAGAAGTAGATTGGTTTACTGTAAATGATAAAGTTATCAATAGTTGATCAGTAGGGATCCGCCGCTTCGGCTGATCGAAGAGGCCATAGCACTTATGTCCATGCCTCAACCTCTTTACAAGCCAGTGACTTCACATTTATCGGTCATGTGGCCTGAAAGCTGCTCAGTCCTATTCAAGTGAATGAGATTAAATTGCAATACCAATGTATGGCGCTGTGCCTAGTATAGACTGAAGTGAGAGCAGCGCTCACATCAACCAACTGATCGGTATAGATGTCAAGCAACAGACCCCTTCCGATCAACTATTGATGACCTATCTTGAGAATAAGTTATCAATAGCTGAGTCCCGAAAAACCCCTTTACAGAAAAGTCTTATTAATAGTGCAGATGGACACTGAATATGCTACAGCTTGACTGCTGCCAATTCTTCTTTTTGTCTGGGGTCATTCCTGGTGACGAGTCAGCCTCAGATCACTCAGGCTGAGTTGGCATTGAATTGTGGATATAGGAGAAATATGTTTTTCCAGTGCCATTTTTTTTAATGCTATGTTAAAACGAGATCAAACAATAAATTTGGATGGCGTACCGCTATAGAATCTTAGCCAGAGGAGTTAGTATTCCAAGACAGAAAAGGCTTGATGCACTTAAGCAGTACAAAGGCCTCCATGCACATTAGGGATTTCGGCAAAACTGGATGACTTTTGTGTATGTAAGGGGACCATTGACTCTCCCATAGCAGATGTTGTCGGGGGAAAAGAAGGATCAGGTGCATTGAATTTCAACCCCTGATCCTTTTGTTCTCTCTGGAGATACTCCTCTTTGTTCATTAAAACACATGAACTCTCATCCCAACCGACCACTCATGTATATGCAGGAGCCAAGGAAATAGTTGTCAGCCGAATGAGCGTTCGGCCAACAACTATTGAAGGTGTGGACCTCCAATGCAAAATCTGAAACCGGGCCCCTCACCTACCATTTATAATACTGGTGTTATCTTCTGTGGCAGAAGAGCTTAAAGGGTGGCTTTACATGGGGCTAACAGTCATCTGAAAAAATTCTCGAAATAGTGTCCATTTACCCAAGATGATAATTAATCAACCAGTGGCTTTTTTTTTAGTTGAGCTGAAACGAAGCAACCAGGGAACCAATTCTCGCTCATCACCCAGTTGTTGACCATCCTTATATTGAACAACCATCTCTTACATTCACTCTCTTAAGCGACTAATGGCCAACAGTCTTAAAGCCCCCTTTAGCCACCATGGCCTGGATCTGACGGCCCCTATTGTACCCCCTGAATTATAATATAAGACACTCTCTCCGAAAAACCTTCCTTGTTGCTCATAGCAATCAGTGAGTCAGATCGTGAATGCAGAACCTTATTAGTGGCTGCGGTCAACTTCTTCTTCTAGACATTTTTGATACACAAGGCTTAAAGTTTCCGTGAGATTTGTGATGCAGCATATTAGTTCGTACATTTCCATCTTGCATGGAAACTAAACAAATTATTTTTTTTTTATAGTCAATTACATGCTAGAAGCAGTAATCAGATTTTTCCTTCTGCTCACAGCTGCATTAACATAGACCATTTTTCAATCCAGAGTACTGAGATCCTTGTATAATATATCACTGGGTAGTTTTCCAGTTGGAGTACATTAGAAGTCTTGATTTATGATGACAGGCCGACATAAGCTTAACGTACAAAAGTGTTTTTATCACCTACTCACACCCCAAGCAATCATTCTATCGGATGGGCATTTTAGACCACAGTCTATTAGTACATTAGCAACCGTTGACTTTGCTTAATTATTCTCCGCACTAGAAAAAAAAAAACATGGGCGTATTGATGAAGCCTAAAGTGTTATACACATTGTAGTGTTAATGTCCAATATCACAATACTGTATTATATTTCTATAGGTGGACAGACCTCATATATGAATTGAACCAAACTGCATTGTGCCTCCCTTCTACCGGACTTTAGTTATATGTCCACAACCACTAGAAATATTTTCTGAGTTTGTAGGCTTACCTTTATATGTATTATGTATCACAAAGATCAAATTAGACTATATGAAAATTGGGAAAAAAGTGCCTCGTGTATTGACCTACAGGGCCAAAAGGATAACGGATCACCTGAAGAAGCTGTGACTACACCCGTAGTAACTGGTGGTCACCAGCTCCCTTGCTGTTGTAATGAATGAGGAGGAACTCGGAACTCCAATTGGCGCACACCAGGGGACCAGGAAAGTTAGTATAAAACTTTTTGAACTTACAGAATACAGGCAACACGTATCACTACTGGACTTACAGCTTCATCAGATCATGACAATGTCCCGATGAAGCTGTCTAACAGCGAAACGCGTTGGTAGTTTATTGTATAGTAAAGAAATTTCGTACTATTCTTCCTCGTTCGTTGGTGTGTGCCAATTAGAGCTCCGAGTTCCTCATTCATGACAAGGATCAAATTGCCCCATCATGAGTAAGAGCAATAGAAAAATGGATCTGCACTATTCGAGAAACAGCTCCACCGCCGGCTATGCCTGGTATTTCGGTTCAGCCCTATTCAAGGGAATGCAGTTTTATTGCCATACCAGACAAAGCCACGGATGGGTGTGGCTGAAGAAAAATGCCAACCAATCCTGCGGTCTTAATTCTCACCCCTTTTTTCCTTGACCTCTTCATCGTGTTGCACTGCCACATCTCTCAATGAACAAATACTAACAAATTCACAGGACTTCTCATCCTATAAAGTGTTTTTCAGATATTGGAACACCAAACTGCTCACTTTTATGCAAATTTCCTGATTTTTGTCTTTGCAGAAAATATACATTTTTGGTTTTTTTTTTTTTAAATCTGGGCAATGCATGAAACTTTTACCGTCTAAACGAAGGCCGCATTTTCCTCCTACAGACCTTACAGCTGTGCCTTTTCTATGCAATACGACAGACACGTCTGATATCAAATTACTGTATTCACTTGTAGGTATGGGCTGTAAAGCAAACCAATTGGACAAATGTACATGGAAATGAGCAGTCTTTTTGTAGTTTTATATTATACAATAAACATTTAAAACAAAGACTTTGGGAAGTTGTATTTTTTTTTTTTAGTTTATGTCTGCAATATATGCTAAAGGTAAGGCAAAAGGACCTTCTGTATAGAAGCTTCATAAAACAAACGCTTTTGGATTGGAAGGCCAGATTGTACTTTTCCTACACACCGCTATAAACATTGCCTACTATATATATTGGATACCTACTGTGTACTCACCAGAGAGTGCGTGACATAAAGGGACTCCCTAAAGTGAACCTGTCATCAGATTCATGCCGCCCGAACCCGAGGCAGCATGAACTTGGGACAGGTATGCCCATTGCCCCTTAATGTGTTATTTTGAAAAACTCCAAAATAAGCACGGAGTGTGACTCAGAATGGAGCTCCAAGTCAAAGCAATGGGCCGTGCCAGCCTTACCCAACTCACATCATATTGACTGACCCCTCTCTCTTTGCTTGTGTATGGGGTGAGAGTTGTCCATACATATGCTGCGGGTGAGGAGAGGCTGGCGCTGCCCGCCTCTGTGACTCAGAGCAGAGTCAAACTTCAAAAATATATTTATTCTGAAACGCTGCAGCTATGGCGTAGGGTTTGAACAACCCAGGAAGAAGATAAATACATTACTGCGCAAGCGGTGAGCATAGTTGTACATACTGCCATGTGAAATCAGCAATTACGCAGTGTTTTACGCAACTCCTATCATATTTTGCGCACATTTGTGTATCTCTATTGACTTCTATGGGGGCTTTTGGTACAGAAATGCACAGGAAAATAGATCATACTACATTTTTTTTGCATGACCAAAATGCGCAAAAAAATATATGCGCATGTGAACAAACCCCGTGTGCATTCAAAATATGTTCACGGAATACACAGAGAACCAAACGCATTGATTTCAATGGATTCGTTGTCACTCATTTTGGGCGTGCAGAAAAAAATAGGACATGTTCTATTTTTGCACACTAGGATCCCCATAGAAGTCTATGGGAGGTGAGCAAATGTGTGCTTAATGTGCGGGCAAATGCACAATACGCTGCGCGATTCTGTAAAGAAAAAAAATTGGACCTCATTAGGCTAAATAGCCTTTAAGATCATGATGGGGCTGTGTTCCTATGCCAACATGCACTGAGTGCGTAAAAAGTGCGGTAGGAATGCGCCAATATGCGCACCAAGCTACCTCGTTCATAGTGCATAGTTCATAGATGCTCAGCTGTCCGGCATTTTACCGGATGATTGCATGCAGCATTTTTTGCTTCTGGTATTTCGTGCCGGATCTGCGACGGACCTTCTGATTCTGAGGTGTGAGAGCGGCCTAAGATGGTGTAACTAAGGGGGAATTGGACATGGGCAATAAGGATTAAATATTACGAGGTTGCTTAATGCGTAACGCGAAAAGACAATGCTATTTGTATCGAAGGAACATATTAAATTAATTGCTTTGTGAAACTGATGTAACTTATTTAAATAGGCTACATAAAGCCAAAAGCTGAAGGCAGCAAACCGTGCCCAGATGTGCAACCACAAATAGTACAGTATTGGCAAACTTGTAAGGGTGTCATAGGAATGTCTCCAGAAGAAAGTTTAACCATTGAAGTGGAAATCCGGGACAACTCAGTTATGCATTGCCTGTGCATATGTATTTGTAGGCTCTAAACAGCTACTACATCGTCGGGCTTTCTCATATGGTGATTGCCAATGTTCTGGAGACATGCCTATTTGCTCCTCACAGAGACATAACTTGAAGTTCCTGGGTCCCAATAGAAAACCTGTAACAGGGCCTCCAACTATAATGCTTTATTCATAGTACTGGGGACCCTATATGGAGAAGAGAGGCCTTATGGGCGCTCTAAGGCTCCTGGGCCCGGGTGCAACCGCATCCCCTATAGTTACGACCCTGGCTCCTCATATATATGGATGCCTTTTTCTAATTTCATTGAAGCTCTTTAGGCTGACTGTCCAACCTAGAGAAAATATGAAGAAAACCTAAAGAATGCAAACCAGCAGGACAACTGTGTGATGCCACCAGTCCTTTCTATTTCAGAAGAAACCCTAATAAAGGAGGCAGCAGAACTTTAGTTTGCACCAAAGAGGATCCCGGTGTGCGGTCTCGGTGCTGGTCATCTGCTGCTGGCGCTCTTCCTCTGCCATGGCCGTTGGATCAGGCATGTGCTGCCGCTGTCCTCCCGATGTGTGCGGTGTTGGTGCTGATCATCTGCTGCTGGCACTCTTCCTCTGCCATGGCTGTTGGATCAGGCATATACTGCCACTGGCCTCCCGATGTGTGCGGTGTTGGCACTGGTCATCTGCTGCTGGCGCTCTTCCGGTGTCGACATATTACACTAATACCTGAGGGTAATAATTTCCGACTATAAGAGGGGCAATTGGCTTCTGCAACCCTGTGCTCTTCATCAATGTATGGGAGTTTAAAAAGAAGTGTAAAACAATGGTAACATTTTAATATGTGATAGAAGATGTTGCAAGTTTTCCTAATACCTTAGTAATGCTTGGAGCACCTTTCTCCTGGAGCATAGCATGTGCAGGTTTGCAGCTAAAAACTTATGGACCCTGGTTCAAAGGTTCAGCTTTGGCCCTCCCATGGTGCCATGTTGATTATTTCTTCTTCTGATTATTGTAGTTGTTCTGTTTCTATATATTATTTGAGACTGGGCCCCTGAGTGCTGGTAAGGACAACCCGCCAAATTTTCCCCATCACCCTGGTAACCAGGGTATGGTATATAAGAGAGGGTGGTGCCTGCCCCCTGGCGGAAAGTAAGTGATAGTGAAACAAAAAGTAGTCTGGTGTGAGGCTGAGAGTAAGAGGACCGGGGATGTCCATAGATTGTCCCCCCAGGACTCAGGGAGAAAGCAAGCTGTGTTGACTAAATCAGTTAATTGCAAGATGGATGCAAGCTGCATTCATTCCGCGTTGGTGAGGCCATGACTTAGAGCCGGAATGAGAAGCGGTTAGTACCAACAGGAGACAGAACAGTGACTGAGCGCCCAAGCCTGAAGAGCTGGAGCTGGGCTGATGATGTGGATGCAAGGTTTTTCTTGGACAACTCTGACATTCAGATTACAGGTAGGCCTCTGACCTCCCCCCATGGACTACACCATCTACAAGCCAATACCGATCCTGGTGAGCTGGATACTGCCCCGCACCAGCTCTTTCAGAACTTCATAGATATGGGAAGATGGAACAATGCCTCTATGGCACCACCTATGAGAAGGCAATGTCAGACATTTCAAAAACCTGTAATAGTGCTCCCTCTCGCCCAGTAATAGGGGTCCGCCATGCTCCTGCTGCCCCTTCATCCCCAATAATAATGTATTTGCTCCTGCTCCCCATCCCTACCTCAGTAATAGTGATCTTTAATAATGGTCCTATTTGCTGCTACCTTCATGGTTTTTAGAGGCGGCATGGACACGGAAAAATCCATGTCCTAATCTGCTGTCTGAAGGGTGTGCCCAGACGTAGTACAGATTTTGTCGTAGATTTTGGTTCGGATTTCACTCCTTCAAGTTAAATTAAGTTAAAATCAATGGGTTCTCTTCTCTGTGTTTAGCGCGCAAACACAGTCGTTTGAAGGAGCCCTTAGAGTATGTCCACATGGGTTGAATTTTGAGGAAATGTCAGCAGTAATCTGAGGCTGGCACTTTAATTTCTGCTGAGGATGTGCAGTGGCTCTCATAGGGATTAGCCCCTTTGTCATCGTTACCTTCGGCTTTTCTGTGCAGAATTTTTTCAATGACGTAGCCGAAAGTCCATGGAGAGAATTTCCATATCATGTGAAAGAGATTGAGGATACTCCATTCACATACATGGGATGCAGATTGTCATCAGAGTTGACACGGATTTCAGCACGCCGAAACCCGTGTCAAATCTGACGGGCGTAAAAGGATAGTAAGTCTGACCATGGATGAACGGTTCTGTTACAAGTTAGGAGGATCTCCTGAAGATCTCGGATTTACATGCCCAGGACTCCTTATTGTAAAGAACAATCATATATAAAAGATATTTGGGGGCTTTATATTTAGTATATCCTGCCTTGACTCGCCTTGCACACTCTTTAGCGCTCACACTGCGGTGAGGGTTATGGAATTCACAGCCGGCTGTGGCTGGTACTGCATATAGGAAGCTTGTAGCTCTGTCTCATAGCAGCTGCTGCTAACATTGCAAGTGTTGCTCAGCCATGAGAACAAATGGCTTGGAGACACGGAGGACACAGATTGAGGAAACTAAAATATGGCAGCGGCCCTGAAATAGATCACCTGCTAATTCACAAGGCTCTGCTTCAGAATAGTTTTGCATGAGCTCATGCCCCCGTATGTAGGTGCCCTTCTCGGACGGGTGAAGTGCAAGAACCGTGGGTAGTAAGATATTGCATGTTTGATTCCGGTTTGGAAGGGTATCGTTTCTCCATAAGGAGAGCAACTAGAAGTGAATGAGGAGACTTGCATGCTCCTCTGGGAAATATGCAAATAAGGAAGATAGAACAATACCTCTGCAGTGCCACCTATTAGGAGTATAGATGTAGTTCAAGAAGGGTATCGTTGGATGCTGCCTTCCAATAGGTGGTGTTGCAGAGGTATTGTCCCGTCTTCCGTATTTGCATGATTCTGGTCTGTGATACGGACTAGAATAGGGTCAGGAATGCTATCTTTTCTCCTTAGGGAGAGCACCTAGAAGGTGGGTGAGTGAGAAGACTTATAAGGCCATTCATGCTCCTCTGGGTAATATGCAAATAAGGAAGATGGAACAGTACTTCTGCAGTGCCACTTATTGGAAGGCAGCATTCCCGCAAGTCAATGTTAGACTCTTTATACAAGCCTTGCAACAATTACTGAATTGCAGACTAGAATAGGACATGCTGTGATTTTTCCGGTGGACCGTGTGAAAAAAAGGCCCATGTATATAGCCTAATTGTCATTGCATAATTGCTGCGTGTTCTCGCTTGGCACAACCGCAAACAGGGTCCTGTCAGCCCAGCCTTAGTATGCACAATTAGTCTAAGACATTATACCTGCTCTGATTTAATAGCGCTGCCCCACGTGAGCAGCAGTAGTCAACGAAAGCATGTGTAGTGTCTTATAGTAATTAATGATGCATACTAATATGCATCAGGCAGTCAAAGAAGCAGTGCGGCCATCTTTGTTTCTCCAGGATCAGAGGGTCGCTTTAACCATGGCCTCAGTTACAAAGAACTCCCAAAAACTTTGGTTGATTTCATAAATGCACATCTACACTAAACTGCCATTTGAATAGAGACCCTGGATCTTTCTCGATGGAAGCTTCTCTTTGTGGAAATTAGAGCTTACCTCCTAACGTTTTAGCGGTGAAAGGACAGCAAATTTTTATGACAGGCCACACCCCTCCATATCCTGTAATACTGCCCTTCGGTGACTGCTTCACACAAAAATAGGACTTCCAATGTGCCACAGTTAGCGGCCACCATAGTAATAGTGCCCCCGATAATAGTGCTCCCATTAGCGGCCCCATGAGTAATAGAGACCCCATGTTAGCACCCCCAGTAGTAATAGTGCCACCCTGTTAGCCGCCCCAAGAGTAAAAATATCCCCCGTTAGCTTATCCAGTAGTAATAGTGCCCCAGTAGTAATAGTGATCTCTGTTAGCGGCCCCAGAAGTATTAGTGACCCCAGTCACCTCACCTTCTCCGTTGCCTCTCTGTTCGACTCACTGTCCCTCCAGATCCTACTGACCTCCCCTCACCTCAGTCCCGACAGCCAGTAAACTTTCGGCGTCATGGTGCTCAGCATGTGAGGAGTACGAGCAGTGACGCTGCAGCCTCTCATTGGCTGCAACATTCACCTGATTTTCTGTGACATCATCTGTCACAACAAACACTGGGACCACAGCGGGACTGCAGCTCTGGATCCTGGTGGTGCTGGAAGGGTAAGTATAGCTCTATTTATTATTTTAATACAAGCAAGCCTATTGAAGTGGTGTTGTCTTCTGTAACCGGACAATCCTTTTAACCCTTGATCACCCGGGTGCTGAATAAACATAAGTTACTGCCTGGCTCCTTGGACTCTCTTCATCTGGACGACACTGCACTACACCAAAACAACACACCAGGGAGCAGAGGACGGCCTTTACCATCAACCCCCCCCCCCCCCCCCCCCCCCCCCACACACACACACACACACATTTCTGTTACGGCACTCTGCCCCCCGAGCGCCAGTTGGGGTGCCCTGCTCTCCCGCACCCCCGCTGTCCCTGCCTACTTGCCTCGGCCCTGGCTAACCCCAGGCGGACAACTGGACGGCGGTCCCTGCCCTGGCTAGGGACCTGGCGACTGACAAGCAGGAACCTACCTAATGGGGGGAACAGAGTGCCGACAGAGGAGGCAGATGAATCAGACCAACAAAACTGACAAGGCTGGAGATGGAACTCGCAGGCCAACTGGCAGGGTGCTGGCTAGCAACTAGTGCTGACTGGGCCAGACTAGATTAGAGGCAAACAGAACCAACAAAAACAGACTGAGTAACAGGGGACCAGAGGGAGCTGACCGACAACTAGGGACTGACTGAGGAGAACCGCAGACAGACTGGCTAGGTGCATGCAGAACCAATAACTGGCAATGAGCTCAGTTCACTGCCAGTCTTTTAACCACAAGGTTCCGCCCAGGGGCGGAGAGTGGGAGGAGGCAACTCCACCCACTGCTGTATAAGAAGCACAGAGGAGTGCGGGCGGCACCCTACGGGCGGGCACGCCCACGCCGCCGCCCACTGGCCAACCCAAGCTGCTGGGATGACCTCGACACAGGGCTCCAGGCTGCTGGAGCCGACGCCGGAGCGACGCGCGCCGACCGCGGGACCCCATGCCGCACTGTATGGTAACATTACCCCCCCTCTGACGGGGGACCTACGGGCCCCCGGAAACTCGACCAGGCTTATCCAGGCAAAGGCTGTGAAAACGCTGTACCAACCCGAGAATGTGACCCTCCTGAGCGGACACCATGGACTGATCCTCAGGTCCATGACTTCGGTAGTCTGTGGCTGCCCCATTTCCTTCAGGGCCAACCGTTGACATATCGTCATGTTTCAGGTCGTCTTCCGAGTCAATGTCCAACCATTCGCCACTGTCTTTTGACCCATCCTCGCTACCAATGACGCTGCCTTCAAAATCTGAGGCATCTCTAACTTTAAAATCACTGTCATCTGAGCTATCATACTCCAAAAAACTCTTCCGGGCCCCCAAAAATTGTACGGTTTCTGGACCCCGGCAAGAATCCAGGACCTCCTGGGCCTTGTGTTCAACTTCATCACAGACCAGGGTGGGCGGCGGGGGACCGGAGGTGGGCATCACCGAAGAGACAACAGGTTTCGACAAAGACTTATGGCACCCCGTGCGACCCCTCCTTTTGCGATTTCCAGAGGACCGGTACCCCTTCTGTTCGACTGAGCAGGGGGGAGGGGGAGCACGATGGCTATGGCAGGACGGCCCCCACTGGGTTAGCTCCCCAGTGGCCCAATCGAATTGGGGGTTGTGCAACGCCAGCCACGGCATCCCTAGTACCATGTCTACCGACATTCTCTCCATCACCAGGAATGATAGACCTTCCGAATGGCGACCCCCCACCATGAGTTGTAACACTGGGGTCCTCCATCGAACCAAGCCCGAAGCAAGAGGAGTAGCATCAATGGTAGCAAAACGAATTGGCATCTTCAGCGCCACAAATTCAGCCCTCAGGGGCTCAACGAGACGCATGCTTATCAGGTTAGCAGCTGCTCCGGAATCAATAAACGCCTGCCCTAGGCGGGAGAAGTTCCGGAATCTAACCTGGCAGGGTATCAGAAGTCTAGGACGTACCTGAGGTCCTAGGCGACCCTCCCTGCAGTCGCCTAGGACTGGAAGTCTTTCTGCCGATTCAGACTGTGGACGCTGAGGCCTCCAGGGGCAAGTTATCACCCGATGTCCAGCTTTCCCGCAGTAGAGACAGAGATTATGTAATAACCGAATCCGGCGTCGCTCCTTGGGGTCCAGCGGGTCCAGTTCCATAGGTTCGGGAACAGAGACTGGTACGGACGGAGAGGGAACAGGACAAATGACCTCCCTGACTCTATGGGTCAGTCTATCTTGCTTCCCAGCCCTGAGCCTCCTATCTGCCTTCACTGCTAACTCCATAGCCTCCTTTAAGGACCCGGGAACGGGATGGGAGATCAACAGTTCTTTGACCGCGTCTGAGAGACCTTGCATAAAAACGTCTTTCAGGGCACTATCGTTCCATGCAGTATCACCCGCATAGCGTCTGAAATTGGAGCAATAATCCTCCACACAAAGCGACCCCTGATGCAGCGCCAGCAACCGAGAAACCGCCAACCCCACTCTGTCCGGTTCATCGAAGATGCCCCCAAGTTCCTGAAAAAAGGAGTCCACCGAATGCAGGGAGGGGGAACCCTCGGGAATGGAAAAGGCCCAAGTCTGGGCAGAGCCCCGCAGCAGGGACATTATGAGCCCGACCCTCTGGACCTCCGAGCCGGAAGAGCGGGGACGCATCCGAAAAAACAGGCGACACGCCTGTTGAAAAACAAAAAACTTGTTCCTCTCCCCAGAGAACACCTCGGGAAGAGGGTACTTGGGTTCGGGACTGGTAACGGCATTCTGCTCCTGCGAAAATGCCCACTGCTCCTGGGCCACCATGCGAGCTGACAAATCCCGGATCACCGGCACCAGGTCTTGCAGCTGGTTTGCGAGGGCGCTGATCGCCGCCATGAAAAGAAAAACAGTATTTTAAGGGCCAGTTATTATGTTACGGCACTCTGCCCCCCGAGCGCCAGTTGGGGTGCCCTGCTCTCCCGCACCCCCGCTGTCCCTGCCTACTTGCCTCGGCCCTGGCTAACCCCAGGCGGACAACTGGACGGCGGTCCCTGCCCTGGCTAGGGACCTGGCGACTGACAAGCAGGAACCTACCTAATGGGGGGAACAGAGTGCCGACAGAGGAGGCAGATGAATCAGACCAACAAAACTGACAAGGCTGGAGATGGAACTCGCAGGCCAACTGGCAGGGTGCTGGCTAGCAACTAGTGCTGACTGGGCCAGACTAGATTAGAGGCAAACAGAACCAACAAAAACAGACTGAGTAACAGGGGACCAGAGGGAGCTGACCGACAACTAGGGACTGACTGAGGAGAACCGCAGACAGACTGGCTAGGTGCATGCAGAACCAATAACTGGCAATGAGCTCAGTTCACTGCCAGTCTTTTAACCACAAGGT
Source organism: Eleutherodactylus coqui (assembly GCF_035609145.1). Lineage (NCBI taxonomy): Eukaryota > Metazoa > Chordata > Amphibia > Anura > Eleutherodactylidae > Eleutherodactylus > Eleutherodactylus coqui. Next base: position 36,379,452 of record NC_089839.1, read on the forward strand.
TCCGCCCAGGGGCGGAGAGTGGGAGGAGGCAACTCCACCCACTGCTGTATAAGAAGCACAGAGGAGTGCGGGCGGCACCCTACGGGTGGGCACGCCCACGCCGCCGCCCACTGGCCAACCCAAGCTGCTGGGATGACCTCGACACAGGGCTCCAGGCTGCTGGAGCCGACGCCGGAGCGACGCGCGCCGACCGCGGGACCCCATGCCGCACTGTATGGTAACAATTTCACTGGTGGAAGAAGACTAGGTGGAAGAAGACTAGCCACCGTGACCCTAACCTCCCACTCTGGCACACTGCACGACCCGTGACCCCCGGAGTTGTGTGACCTGTACAAATGTTGCCGCTGCGTCCTATTGACTACATAGGAGATGTGAAGGGTGTGTTATGTCTTTCATCTTCGATTTATTAGGGAATGCAAAATTGCAAAGTGCTGCAAAATCAGTTCCAGAAGGTCCCTCCAAAACGCATCGCCACTTGATAAACAGTTAAGAACTTGGATCCTCCTCCCAAAGAAGCAGCGAGCGAGAGTGGCTGGTTGTGCAGAGGAAGATGGTGTAACAGTACACATGGGGACTGGGCGCGCCGCCACGGATCAGCAGAAGATACATATGAAGTACACACAACACGTTTCACTCTGTACAAGCGCTTGCTAAATGCTGACTAGTTTACTTAGCACTTTTACAAATGTTTGCCCTTTTCTCTTATGGAACAAATTCTTGCCTGCACAAGGAAATACTTACATGACCTTCAAGAAGAGTGAAAAACTACTTCTATTTTTAGACGGAGTTGATCAGAAACAGGAAACAGCAAAGAAAATAGACGAGACAAACTCACTTCTCCTCCAGCGCAGACCTGGCGATATTCGAGGTTTCCTTACGTCGCTGTAGTAATGCAGAGATTTAAGTAAAATAACAATCTGCTGCTGGGTAAGATACATTGTAGATAGCGGGAAAAACAAACTGTGCTGCCCAAAGTAACCGGACACCTGAGAATCAAAAGTGGTATTTATTGCCATATGTTAACCCTTTGCGATCCAATTTTGGATTCAGGGTTTCCTAGGGGTTTTTCTCTTTCTGCCATTATACAATAGTGCCACCTGCTGGCTAGAGCCAGTACTGCGTTATGGGACATGCTGGAGAGGCCCCTGACAACAGAGCGGCTAGTAATATACTGTAAGAATACCTTACCGGACGTCTTCCGGCATCGGAAGCTGTACAGCCTTCAATCAGAATGTCTTTAGACGTCAGACAGTGGATTGGAAAGGGTTAATATTCACAGAGAATATAATCCATTGGGTTCGTTCACATTTCCGTATTTTGCACACACGGTTCGGTGGCGCAAAAAAAAAATGGAGCATGTTCTATTTTTCTGCATATTTGCACACCAAAGGTCCTCACAGAAGTCAATGGGGCTGTGCAAATGCGCACACAATACACAAGGAGATGCGTGAAACGCAGCATAATTCCGCTATAAAAAGAAAGCAATGTATTAAGGACTTGTTATTTGCATAGCACCAACTTATTCTGCAGCGCATTCAGGTAATTTATTTATTACCCCCCACCATGCTGGGTTCTCATTTTACCAACCTTGGAAGGATAGAATGCTGAGTTGGCTACCTGAACCAAGTGGGGATTGAACCTGCAACCTTCAGGTTGTGAGCAAGAGCTTAGGACTGCATTTCTGCTGCCTTAACACTCTGCGCCACACAAGGACCCAGTATTAGGACTAATTAGCCATTTTAATAGGTGCGTCTTTGTTTGCCGTGCGCAAATGAACATGCATTGCGGGCGCAAAAAGTACAGTAAAATATGCCAAAGCGTGCACACAAAAGCATTGTTCAGTGCACACACAAATGAGCACATGCTTGTGTGAAGGAGCCTTCAGTGGGGCCCTATTGACATCAGATACTCTCCGTGGCATACTTTCTAATAACGTCTGATACTCTTCAGCTGGTATTGCCCTCTATTCACCCTGCAAATGTACGCTACAAAGAAAATCATTAGTGCCCTCACCTGCACTTTACTACCTTACTTTTGATGGGAAATATCAAAGCAGCAAGAGAGAAAGGAGTGAGACATCAAACCTACGTACAAGTGCAATACACCGCAATGTGGTCTTACTAGGGATGTGGGTTTGATGTGAAGGTAAGACTATAGCTGGCCAAAGGCAATGAGTTTTTGCACGTGCCGTCAGAGACAGACATATTTACACAGACTGGCCACTTTATTAGAGACCCTGGCCCTTTCACGATTGGAGCTTAACCTCTATGGAAATTAGACATGTGACCCTGGCATAAAATCATGACAAGATTTCTGAAGATCAGTTTCAGTATGAATCCACATTAGAATGAGAAAATCCAGCGATCTGAGCGACTTGCAATGAGGCCTGGTCATCCCTACAGGCGGCAGTAGTATATCCTGACTGTGGCTAGCTAAGGCTTACCAATATTGCTTTATGTGCCCTAGGAAAAAATATTTCACACTTCGTATAAGATGATTACAATGCCGGCAACACAATATTATTGAGTCTATCATAGATTAATGGGGCAGGAAATCATGGGTTAACACACACAGCTCGTGAATAACAAAATACCCTCCACCCACACCCTGCAGGACCCTGAAGCAGTTTGCAGAAACTCTATTACTAGTGTCCATACGTATCTAAGTTCAATCCCAGTAACAGTTCACTAGTACTTAGTCGAGCCTCCGTGAAATCTGCACTGTCCCAGTGATTAGTGCTCAATTGCTTTCTACACCTTTATGGGTTTGCACACTACTCAGTTTTTAATGAGGCTGGCCTCACTTACGGTAGTTGCATGGAAATACCTGCATTGGCTGGCCCCAATGATCGGGAGGTGAGAGCATTCCTTGACCACAGTTCCTCACAATCAGAGCAGTTATTCAGATGTCCTCTTGGGGGTTGAAGGCTCGGCATAGACTGTTTTTGTTTTGCAGATTGTCTTCCTCTGTAGTAGTCTCTCTGCAGTGCTGGGCAGTTTATCTTCCCCAGTCCTGGGAACACCAATGTTTTCCAAGAGTTCCTGCTACTATTCTCCAGCCTGGTAATGAGTTGCACCTCTACCTGTGCAGCCAATAGTCTCTCCTGCAGAATATCGCACATTTGGGGACACCTGCCCAGCACTCTCAGCTCACCCTCTGCCAACTCCTTCAGCAGCACTTCTCCATATAGTCCATCCCTGCCTTTTATGGGATAGGGATCATTATACTTAGATTACATTCCGGGTCCAAGAAAGGCTAGAAGCATCCCTGTTGTTTCATGAATGGACTATGTGTTAAAAGTAGCTACATTCAAGGGTGTAACAACTACTGTCATTGGGGGTGCGACTTGCAACCAGACCGGAGGGGAAAGGGACCTGCTGGATCGCAAGGTGAGCACTCCTTTGCAACTGGATCTGTAGCCTTGGGACATGGCTGAAGTTGAAAACTAAGGTTGCATAGAGGTATTGACTTTCTGTCCCAGCGCTTCCAGTGGCTGGGACTTGGAATATCACACATTTTGGACAATGCTTTTGGCATGATGATGTCTCTGCATCGGGGTACAGGTAGATGAAAGTGAACTTCTGGTTATTGTCACGGAATGGCCATTATGTGAGATTTTTAAATTTCGATTGGCACAAAGGTGGCATTTTCTGTATATAGGGATTGTATCTGCATTTGGGGGCACAATGGGAGCACTATCTGTTATGGGGGCACTATTACTATATGGGGTTCTATCACTAAATTAGGGCACAGTAGGGGCAATATTACTATGTGGGGTACCATAACTATAATAAGAGCATAATGGGGACACTATTAGTATATGGGTTAGTATCACTACACAAAGGCACAGTGGGGGCACTGTTACTAAATGGGTACTATTACTGTATAGGCACTATTGATTCATGGGGTACTATTGCTAAATGAGAGCACAATGGCAGCACTATTACTATGGGGAGTACTATTACTGTATGGGAGCACTATTATTGAATGGTGGCAAACTGGGGCACTATTACTATATAGCATACTATTACTATATTGTTGATCAAATGGGACGCTATTACTGTATGAGGGCACAGTGCAGTGCTATTAGTATATAGGTTACTATAACTAAATGGGAGCCCAATGGGGGCTCTATTACTATATGAGACAATATTACTGTATGATAGCACAGCGAAAGCATTATTGCTGTAGGGGTGAACACTGAAGGCACTATTACTATATGGGGTACTATCACTAAATCAAGGTATAAATGGGGGCACCGTTACTATGTGGGTACTATCACTAAATGAGGGCACCGTGGGGGCACTATTACTGCATGGAAGCACAAAGGGAGCACTATTACTGTAGAGGGGCACAATGGGGGCATTATTACTATATGGCATACTATTAGTGTATGGAAGCACAAAGGGGACACTATTACTATATGGAGTACTATCACTAAATGAAGGTATAAATAGGGGCACTGTTACTATATGGGTACTATCACTAAATGAGGGCACCATTACTATATGGGGTATTATTACTGCAGGAAAGCACAAAAGGGGCACTATTACTGTAGAAGGGCACAATGAGGGCACTATTATTATATGGCATACTATTAGTGTATGGAAGAACAAAGGGGACACTATTACTGTATTGGGACACAATGTGGGCATTGTTACTGTATGGTGGCACAAAGGAAACGAGTCTGTAGGGACTATGTGTCTCTAGTTATGTCCCTGGCTACAGTATACAACAACCTAAAAATATCAGAAAGATCTCCATCACTGACTGTGAACTCCATTGATTCTACATGATATCCAGGCCATGTACTCCAAGAATGCCCGCACATCCAACTCTCTGTGTCAATCTGGATGTTAGCAATTGCGCGAAAAATGTATCATTTATTCATTTTAGGTCTAAAACCATTTATTTCTGGAGCTTTATAAGTAAAGGCTTTTTTTTCTATTGTTGTAAAAAATGCATAGTCAGTGGTTTCCTGGCTTGGGGAACACATGCGCTGAGGAATTGTCAGTGAGTGCGTGACGTTAACGTAACATTAAGCAATAGGGCGCTGTTCATATTTGAAAAAGTGAAGAAAATGAACAAGCAGATGTATTGCACATAAAATAAAATGCTTTTAATCCAACACTGGCGGATCTGATGCTCTGGATTATTGGAAGGTCATGAAGAATATGGAAAACCTGCTTACAAAGATAGAACGTTTCCGGTATGTTGTCCTAACATAACATGTTACAACCCCTTTGTCCATCACTGTTATCAGATTGGGATGCACAGAAACTTCTCAGAACCTAAATGTGCTCCTCCAACATTTGGATAAGTGTTTTCAGAAGTGGTTTTCGTGGAAAATTAGCCATGAAATTCATTCTACTAAAGTGAATGCAAAGCCAAGAAACAGAAAAACATTAGGACTGCTGCTGAGCAATGGAAGGGAGTGCTCCGGACCGATGAACCAAAACGTTCTCTTGTAGATCTATTGGAACCTTACGCTAGATGGACTATGAAGATGTGCAATAACAAGAGCAGCTGTGCCCAAGGCGGGGGTCTTGGAATGTGCCCTCTACCATTGATTCCAAAAGTTTCAGTATGATAGCTGCTGGATAGATACTAGAGATGAGCGAGCGTACTCGCTGAGGCAAACTACTCGAGCGAGTAGTGCCTTATGCAAGTACCTGCCCACTCGTCTCAAAAGATTCAGGTTCCGGCGGGGGGGGGGGCGGGAACCGGCGGGGAGAGCAGGGAGGAATGAGGGGGAGATCTCTCTCATTCCCCCCCCCCCCCCCCGCACCCCCCTGTTCACTCCTGCAACTCACAGCTCTCCCCTGCCAACACCCGAATCTTTAGAGACGAGCGGGCAGGTACTCGCATAAGGCACTACTCGCTCGAGTAGTTTGCCTTAGCGAGTACGCTCGCTCATCTCTAATAGATACTCATTAATTACCTCCGGTTGTTTACCGTTCCCCACCAGTCTTTAGCATTTTTATTTACACCGAGTGGCCATTGAGGCACCCACCCTGTCATGATTGGAGCTTCCCTGTATGGAAATTAGAGTTGACAAGTTTTCGTGAATCAGCGATCTGAGCAACACCCAACAAAGCCTGGCCATTGGTGCTAGACTAGCCAGGGTCAGGATCCCACCGCCAACCATGTGGGGTTTTCTCATGCAGCGGTAGGACGGGGGTACGGAAAATGGCGTGATCGAGAAAAAACATCCAGCAAATGTGGATGCAAACAACTCATCAACAAAAAGGTCCAGAGGAGAACGTCAAGTATCATTCTGACAAACAGGCGCAGCACAGTCATGCAAATTGGAGCCAAATACAATGCTGGTATTCCGACTAACATGTCACCACGCTAACCCTGGCAAGTGTTAGAGCCCTTGACAACCTGAGTTTCCATTGCCAACCAGCACCTCACACTGCACGCATTAAGGAAAGAGCCAAAAGCCCAATTCGGGACGGCCCTTTCTGGATGAAGGTTGATCACCGGGTACCGAGAACTGACCTGCGTTCAGTCACCTATTTTGCCACATGAAATGTCCTTACCCTGAACGGGACTGGGTTCTAGGTAGCACTCATCAACGAACTGGCTAGATATAACATCACAGTAGCCGGCATCACCAAAGGTCGTCTACTGCATCATGACCAGCGCAAGGTTAATGGCGTCACCATATTACACTCTGGTGGCTCAGACCACACCCAGGGAGTGGAACTGATCCTTCGCCCTTCCATAAATCATTCCACGGTAATGTGGCATCAAATCTCACCGCGTTTGCTGTACGCCAGGTTCATTCATCGTCACGGTCACATGTCCATCATTGTGGCATATGCACCAACTGAAGAACACACAGTTGCAGACAAGAAATGCTTTTTACGACCAGCTTGCTGCCACCGTGCAGTCCGTCCCTCTGCATGATGCACTCATAGTGCTTGGCGACCTGAATGCCAAGCCAGGTCCCTGGACTCCTGGCTACAAAGACATCATTGGACCCTTTGGCGAAGACCCAACCAACGACAATTCACATCGGATACTGTCATTCTGTGCCTCAATGGGCCTCACAGTGGCAGGGTCATAGTGGTACTATAATGCTCTGGCTGATGAAGCTGAGGAGGGTCTGAAGTCTAACCATCTAAGAGCAGCATACAAAGCAGTCGCCAGAATCCGAGGGTCTTCAGGGACCAGCCGGTATACGCCAATCCACAAATCTGATGGTAGCCCTTGTACCAACCATGACGAGACACTCCGATGCTGGCATGAACACTTCTCATCTGCCCTAAACCATCCACTGGCTAATCCGTGCCACGACCACAACGACCTCACATCCATTGCTGTGGCTGACCATTCTGTGCCTAAGGATGCCCTATGTGATTGTTCTCAGCAAGAGAAACGACGTAATCTTGTAGATATGAGACCTTTTAATGGCTAACAAAAATACATGATGTAATAATAGCGAGCTTTCGTACCAACGCAGGGTACTTCTTCCGGCTTAAATGGATTGGATCTGAAGAGGCATGCATATTTATACACACTTATAACATACATACTTATGACAAGGCACAGATATGGATGTGATTGGTTCGCACTTAAAAGGAATTCTGCAAACCAGAAAACAAACTTTTTTTGTCTAGGCACTGATAGCGGAGTGAAAGTTTTATGGTCCCTATATTACTGTTGGAGGGGGGAAAAAGGTCAACAGGCTCGAATTGTTATAAGAGATACACAAACATTTTTAGCTAAATACTGATAAGGGAGTGAAAGTTTATGGTCCCTGAATTACTGTTGATGGGGGTCTTATCTGTGCAATCAAGTCTCACACTTCCCATTCACGCATAAATCCTGGGGAATAGTTTAACCCAGTATTCAGCGTGTCAAAGGTTGTTATCAATTTATATTCCCAAATTCTTCTGTGGTTTTGTGACTTGAAACCACCCTTCAATATCAAAACTCTCATATCTCCTATGTCATGTCCGTGGTTAGAGAAGTGTTCGGCCACAGGTAATTCTCTTCTTCTGTGTTCAATCGTGTGGCGATGAGATCTCATCCTGGCTTTGAGTTTCTGTCCTGTTTCTCCAACATAAAGACCCCCAACAGGACATTTACTGCACAGGATCAGGTACACAACATTGGACGAGGAACATGTGAATGTCTCCGGGATCTTATAGTCCTGCTGTGTGTTGGGGATCCGTATCCTGTCCGCAGTCAGTACATGTGAGCAGGTCTTACAGCTCCTTACATTACAGGGATAAGTTCCTTTTTGTGTGTCAGAGGGTAATGCACTCCTGATTATAAAGTTCCTCAAGTTAGGAGGTTGCCTGTAACACAGAAGCGGAGGGTCCGGGAATATGGTTTTCAGACGGTCATCCTTGTGCAGGGTATGGTGGAGTTTTCTTGCGGTTTTCCTTAGTACCTCTAGTTGCGGATTGTAGGTCACTACTAGAGGCACACGATTGTTTCTTTCCTTCTCCTTGTATTGGAGTAGTTGACTTCTGGGTATCCTGGTGGCTCTGGTGATTTGGTCATCAATTGAGGTGGGATGGTAGCCCTGATTTATAAATGTTCTTTTAAGATGGTACAAATGTTCCTCTCTGTCTGTTGGGTTGGAGCAGATCCAGTTGTATCTGATGGCCTGGCTGTAGACAATGGACTTTTTGATGTGTTTAGGATGGAAACTGTCCCATCTGAGGTATGTGGGCCGATCGATCGGTTTTCGGTACAGGGATGTCTGTATTGAGTTATTTGAAATCTTTATGGTGGTGTCCAAAAAGTTGATTTCTGTATCCGAGTAGTTTAATGTCAGGTTTATGGTGGGGTGGAATGCATTGAATCTTTCATGGAATTTTATTAATTCTTGTTCGGTGTTGGTCCAGATGATCATGATGTCATCCATGTAGCGGAAGTAGGCCAATGGTTTGCTGGGGCAAGAGGCCAGAAAGTCACTCTCCAGTTTTGCCATAAAAAGGTTGGCATATTGCGGTGCCATTTTACTGCCCATGGCAGTCCCTGTGAGTTGCAGGAATTTCTCTTTGCCAAAGGAGAAATAATTGTGTGTGAGAATGAATCTTGTGAGTTGTAGCACTGCATCAGAGGCGACCCCATTGGCAAGGATGGTAAGGACCCCATTGGTAAGGATGCCCTGTCACAGGAAGAGGTCCGCTCTGCTATTCAGAAACTTGGACATGGACATGCCTCCGGCTCAGATGGCATTACACCCGAACTGCTGAAATGTGCAATTGAGCCAATAAGCACTGCTCTACATCAACTATTTCTGCGCTTCTGGCCCTTTGGGAAAGTCTCCGTCGAATGGAAAGAGGGCATCATCCTCGCCCTGTACAAAGGGAAGGGTCCAAAAACTGCATGCTCTAGCTATAGGCTGATAATGCTCCCTTCGGTTCCCGGCAAGGTCTTTGCGCACAGTCTACTCTAAAGAGTACAACCACTCCTGACCTCCAAGCAGAGACTCCAGCAGTCAGGCTTCACGGCAGGCCGCTCCACCGTGGATGCCATACTCGCTCTTAGGCTCCTCTCAGAGATACACAGAGAATTTAACAGACTGCTCCTTGTCGCGTATGTCGATCTCAAGGCGGCGTTCGATTTGGTTGACAGAGAAGCCCTCTGGAAGGCCTTGTGTGGCATCAGTGTCTCTACATCCCTTCTAAACCTACTGCAAGACATGCTTCAGAGCACATCCGCCAAAGTCCGTATCAACAGTTTAACCTCTGCTAGTTTTGAGACCTTGTCTGCTGTTTGACAAGGTTGTGTCTTGGCTCCCGCACTCTTCTGCAGGGCCATGGACTGGATCCTTCAGCGTATTTTGCAATGTAATGGGGTCACTCTTCTAGAGTACCACTTCACCGGCCTGGACTATGCCGATGATGTTGCACTCCTGGATGTCGCATCTAATAACCTGAGACACTCATTGGAACAGTTTGATTCTGAGGCGTCTTGTCTTGGGCTCCACATTCCCTGACAAAAAAAACAAGCTGCAGAATTTAGGAGCCAGCGCAATCCCTCCGGACCTAGACGCAAACAGCCAGAGGGTCGACACTGTTAGTGAGTTTGTGTACCTCGGAAGCATGCAGCACACAGATGGGAGGGCACTTCCGGATATCCTGCAGAGAATAGCACTGGCAGCCTCGGCGATGAGGTCCCTGGATAAACTCTGGTGGAGGCAGAACATAACACCCAGGACTAAGATTCGATTCTACCAGACCTGCATTATGTCAATATTATTGTATGGCTCAGAGACCCGGACCTTGCTGTCGCAAACCACTGAGCGTCAGGAGTCCTTTCACATGCGCTGCCAACGCCAGATTCTCCATGTCCATTGGTCTGACTTCATCAGAAACAGCGAGATACAGGCTTGCATGGGCCTTGAGTCAATCACAGAAACAATAACAAGGAGACGACACACATTTTGGTCATGTTGCACGCTTGTCAGCCCACGGTGCTCTAACGGCAGTAATTCCTAACAAAATCAAGAGCCGACCCCCTGCTGGATAGCGGAGGCCTCCTGGTCATCCGCGGCTCTCGTGGGTGCAACAGATAGGCATCGGTACCTCCTCCGACATCTACACTGAATGGAACAATGCTCTTGGTCGTGGTCATTCTAGATTGGTGCTATGGACCCTCGTTGTCCAAGCAAGATAATTAACTCAGTGTCTTCAATGTAGCATCCATTCTTCTAGGTACACTTGCACACAGTTTTTGAAGGAACTTGGCCAGGGAGGTTCTTCAAAACATCTTGGAGAACTAAGCACAGATCTTCTGTAGATGTCGGCTCGCTACAATCCTTCTATCTCTTCATGTAATCCCAGGCAGACTGGATGTTGAGATCTCTGTGTGTGCCATATTATCACTTCCAAGATTCCTTGTGCTTCTTTACACTGAAGATAGTTCTTAATGACATTGGATCGATGATTGGTATCGTTGTCCTGCTGCAGAATAAATTTGGAGCCAATCAGACGCCTCCCTGATGGTACTGTATGATGGATAAGTATCTGCCTGTACCTGTCAGCACTGAGGACACCATTAATGCTGATCAGATCTCAAACTCCATTTGTTTAATGCAGCCCAAACTTGCAAGGACCATTCACCATACTTCACTGCTGCCTGCAGACACTCATTATTGTACCACTCTCCACCATGCTTCACTGCTGCCTGCAGACACTCATTACTGGACCGCTCTCCACCATGCTTCACTGCTGCCTGTAGACACTCATTATTGTACTGCTCTCCACCATGCTTCACTGCTGCCTGCAGACACTCATTATTGTACTGCTCTCCACCATGCTTCACTGCTGACTGCAGACACTCATTATTGTACTGCTCTCCACCATACTTCACTGCTGCCTGCAGACACTCATTATTGTACTGCTCTCCACCATGCTTCACTGCTGCCTGCAGACACTCAATATTGTACTGCTCTCCACCATGCTTCACTGCTGCCTGCAGACAATCATTATTGTACCACTCTCCACCATGCTTCACTGCTGCCTGCAGACACTTAATTGTTGTACCTCTCTCCACTATGCTTCACTGCTGCCTGCAGACAGTCATTATTGTACTGCTCTCCACCATGCTTCACTGCTGCCTGCAGACACTCATTATTGTACTGCTGTCCACCATGCTTCACTGCTACCTGCAGACACTCATTATTGTACCGCTTTCCATCATGCTTCACTGCTGCCTGCTGACACTCATTATTGTGCCGCTCTCCAGTCCTTCATTAAACAAACTGTCTTCTATTAAAGCCAAATATTTCAGATTTTGACTCATCAGTCCAGAGCACCTGCTGCCATTTTTGTACCCCAATTCCATTGTCTCATGCATAGTTGAGTTGACTGTTTCTTTGTGCTGCTTCAAAAGAGCTTAAACAGCACATCTTGAAACCCCTGGTCTGCTGTGAAATCTTTGCCTGGGGTAGACCTTGCTAATGCAGTATCACTACCTTGTGTCATAGTAACATAGTATGTAAGGCCGAATGAAGACAATGTTCATCTAGTCCAGCCTGTCTATCCTACTGTGTTGATCCAGAGGAAGGCAAAAAACCCCAAGGCCAGAAGCCAATTAGTCCTTTTGGGGGATACTTCCTTCCCGACTCCCTAATGGCAATCAGACTGTTCCCTGGATCAACCCCTAATAGTTCCTACCTGCCTATATACCAGGATTGACACTTAACCTAATATTTATATCCTGTAATATCCTTCTTCTCCAGAAAGACATCAAGTCCCCTTTTAAACTCCTCTATGGATTTTGCCATCACCACTTCCTCCGGTAGAGAGTTCCACAGTCTAACTGCTCTTACAGTAAAGAATCCCCTTCTATGTTGGTGATGAAACCTACTTTCCTCTAATCGTAGCGGATGTCCTCTTGTTACCGTCATGGTCCTGGGTGTAAACAGATCGCGGGAGAGATCCATGTGTTGTCCCCTCATGTACTTATACATGGTTATTTGGTCGCCTCTTAACCTTCTTTTTTCTTGTCGCTGTGCTTAGTCTTGCCATGGTGTATGACCTGTGACATGACTTCTCCGAACAGTGGATGGGTTTACCTGGTTTACCTGTACTGCTTACCTGCTGTAGCTGTTCCAGTTTCTGCCAGTTCTCAGCTGATGGCACTGCTAGACATCTTCCAATTTCAAAGAGAAAGAAGCATGATGTGTTTTTCATCTGCTGCACTAAGTTTCCTTGGCCGATCACTGTGTCTACAGTCTTCAATGTTGCCCGTTTCCTTGTGTTTCTCAAAAGAACTTTAACAGAGCATCTTGAAACCCCAGTCTACTTTGAAATATTTGCCTGGGAGAGACCTTACTAATGCAGTATTACTACCTTATATCTTGTTGCTGTGCTCATTCTTGCCATGGTGTTATTACCTGTGGTATGAAACTGTCTTCCACAACCTCGCCTTTATAGCAGGGTTTGGCTGTTCCTCAAATTTTAGCCTCCTACACAGCTGTTTCTGTTTCAGTTAATTACTCTGTTTCAACCTACATATGAAAATGACAATCATTATCACCTCTTTGGTATAACTGGTTCATCATATACATAACTACCGTGTTTCCCCAAAAATAAGACACTGTCTTATATTTTTTTTTGCCCCCAAAAGGTCGCAATGTCTTCTTTTCAGGGGAGGCCTTTTATTTACCTGGTCCGCGGCATCCTGATTCCTCCCGATGGTGTCCGGCCGTGGCGCGGCGTCCTCCTGGTCTCACAGATGCCTTCTACTGGCGACGGGGCTTTGAATACCCCGCCTCCAGCAAAGCGAGCGCTGTGATTGGCTAATCGAGCGCTGGCAGCCAATCAGAGCCGGCTCTCGATGAGCCAATCACAGCCATTCAGTGATGTCATTCACTGAATGGCTGTGATTGGCACATCGGCCGCCGGCTGTGATTGGCTGCTGGCACTCAATTTGCCAATCTCAGCACTTGCTTTGCTGGAGGCGGGGTATTCAAAGCCCCGTCACCAGCAGAAGGCAGCTGTAAGACGGAGGAGGACACCGCCGCTGCCGACACAGCCACTGCCGCCGGGACACAGCCACTACCGACGACGCCGGGGCATCGCCGCTGCCGACGCCGCCGACACTGCTGGGACGCCGACACGCCGCCACTGCGACACCGCTGACCATGTGAGGTTTTTTTTGAAGTGGGGCACTCAAGATGGGTCCTATTTTCGGGCGAGGCCTTATATTTCAACCCTTCCCCGAAAACCCCGATAGGTCTTACTATCGGGGTAGGATCTATTTTCAGGGAAACACGGTATAATCCTACAAAGTCCTTGACTTTCTGCGAGTGAACCTGCAAAATTGATGCTTTTCTGAAGGCCAAGGACGGTCACACCAAATATTGATGCGATTTAGATTTCTCATTTGTTTACCCACTTCGCATTTTGTTAATTGACGAAAATAAACTATTATCCCTTCTAGTTTTGAAAGCATTCTTACTTTGCAGCATTTTTTCCACACCTGCCTAAAACTTTTGCACAGTTCTGTATAGCACACAGTCGCATTGTGCTGCTCCTCTATGTAGCATGTAAAACTGTCCCTTTAAAAAGAAGCGCCAATGAATGGAGCCCGAAGGAAACCAAACAGAAGGACAAAGAATGTCAGATATCACCATGTTCTTCCGTGCTGTAATGCCTTTTGCATTGTGCTGAAGGTATAGGAATGTTTTTTTCGGCTGTCAGCCTCACATTTTAAGAAAAGGAAGGAATGGAAGAGAAAGGTCCTGACTCCTCCGTGTCGCAGCCATGCCATTTACAAGCCAGCTTTTAATAAAATAGAGCAGGATTTAACAAATTCTCACAAATATTTGGTTACCATGGAAACATTACACTCCGTATTTACAAAACTGTCTTGTGTTACCAGACGTCTTACAGCAGCGGATAACTTGTATTTCATTCACAATCTGCAAGATAGACCTCATCATCTTAACTGTGCCCTGATACATTAATATGATGCCGTATGGTCTAGGTGTGACGGGGTGGACAAGCAGCAGGGCGTACAAAGAAATGCCAAGAGATCGTTCACATAGGCGTTTCGCTTTCCGATTTTATGGAAAGCGACCATTTCTATGTTTCCTTCTGTTTTTATCCGTTTGTAATAGTACCGTATTTTCTCCTTTCGTTCTTCTTCTTTTCTGCACATGCTCATTTAAAAACTGATCCATTAACCCCTTAGTACCACAGGACATATATGTACATACGGGCGCACAGGGTCTACATGGAACAGGATCAAATGCCGAGCTGAATCCATCAAGTGTAAGCTGTAGAGATGAGCGAGTAGTGCCTTAGCCGAGTACCTCCCCGCTCGTCTCTAAAGATTCGGCTGCCGGCGGCGGGCGGGGAGCGGCGGGGGAGAGCGGGGAGGAACGGAGGGGAGATCCCTCTCTCCCTCTCTCCCCCCGCTCCCCCTGCTCACTCCTGCAACTCCGCTGTCACCCACGCCGGGAGCCGGATCTTTAGAGACGAGTGGGCAGATACTCAACTAAGGCACTACTCGCTCGAGTAATGTGCCTTAGCGAGTATGCTCGCTCATCTCTAGTAAGCTGCCTTTGAATACTGACAGAAAAATTTAAATGCCCCCCCCCCCCACCTCTTCGATGAGATCAGGAGATGCCATTTGGTTGTCATGGCTGCCCAGGCCCTTCTGAAGGCTGCCAGGGCTGCCATGCATTGTTGCCTATTAAAATGGGTCTTCGGCCTGTCTTCATAGAATGCTTGCAGAAATACCAGATACTGCAATACTGAAGTATTGCAGTGCATGACGTAATTGATCAAACGATCAAAAATTGAAATCTCCCTTAAGGGCTACAAAAAAGTGAAAAAAAGTATTTTATTATTTAAAAAAATAAAGGATATTAAGTTTAACCCTCCCCCACGCCTACAATTATTCCATATTTATATTTATTAATAATAAGAAGAAAATAATTTTTAAAAATCAAAGCAAAAATAAAGGAAAAGCATATTTGGAATCGCCGCATCCATAAAAGCAGAGTCTATGAAAGTAACACACTCACAAGGTAAATGTTGTCAGGGAAAGAAAATTACACCAGCACGCCAGAATCGTGCTTTTTTGGGTCAACTCATCTCCAATAAAATAAATTTGTTAAAAGCTATCAAAAAGTCATATGGACTCCAAAATGCTACCGTACCATTAGAAGCTGCAGGTCGTCCTGCAAAGAACGAGCTCTTACACAACTCCATTGAAAGAAAAAGAAAAATCTTATGGTGGGCGAAAGATGGTGGTAGAATTTTGTTTTAAAGGTTTTTTTATATTTTAAAAGCAGTACAGCAAAATAAAAAACTCCATACATGTGGTATTGTCCTGGGTAGGGCTTATTGAGATGATTGGATATTGGCCAGGTTTTCACGCCCGGCTGATATACGACGTCCCTCTCTGCAGGGGGAGGAGGCTGGAAGAGCCGGGAGCAGTGCTCTGAGCTCCCGCCCGCTCTCCGCCCCTCGTCACTATTTACAATGGGGGGGATGGGGCGGAGCTAAGTTCCGAAACCTAGCTCCGCACCCTTAGTGGTAAAAAGGACTGCAGTCTGCGCTATTTTTTCTGTTTAAAAAAACGGAACGCGGGCAGAAGAGAACTGAACTGAGTGTAACTGAAGCCCTGAAAATCCCTATGAAATCAATGGGAAGTTAAATAGAACTGTCCTTTTCCATTCTGTTGCTCTTCTGACAGTACAGCCGAATGGGAAAACAGAAGCGCTGATGTGAACGAGTGCTACATTTTTTGAACTTCTCACGGCTAACCGTTATAGTCGTACTAATATGTGTCAGGCTGCAAGCTATCTCTGTAGAAACCCCAGAAGGAGGAGAAGTTGGCTACTTCCACCCTCACTCCTCAACACACTGGACCCTCGTTCATAGGATCAGTAGTCAGACCCCCCACTACTTTGCAAGGTCTGCCCTGTCCTGTAGATAACATGCTTTTGTGGGATATCCCTTTTAAAGGGAAATGGGTTTACCAAGCTACTTTGAAAACTGTTTTAGGGTGCATTCAGACGAGCGTGTTTATGTGCATACATATGTCCCCACAAAACCACGTATCTATTAGAACCATTGGTTCCCTATGGTGTGTCACATGTCCGTGTTTTACAGGCGTGCACACGCGCGTACCTGCAAAACATAGGACATGCATGCACCATAGGTCCGTGCTGCCGCGTCAATATTCCCCAGTGGGGAGTCCCCTTGTCACTGAATACTGTGACAGCACTGTGGGGAGTAAAGAATCCCCAGCCACAGCTGTCTGTGATTGGGTGAGCGCTGTGACCAATCACAGGGAGCGATCAGCTGTGATTCAATGAATAACTGAGCACTGCCTGTGATTGGCTGAGCGCTCAGCCAATCAGATACAGCCCTTTCAGCAGTTGGGGATTTTACGTCCCTGCCTGCTGAAAGAACTTCATTATAGTGCCGGGACCCAAGCGGCTGGATGCGCCTGAGCCCCGGCAGCGACGGAGAGGTGAGTATTTTTTTATTTTAATTTTTTACACCTGCTAGGGATGATTTTCAGGGAAGGCTTTATATTTAAAGCCTTTCACTGAAAATCACTGCAGGGGTTGCTGGCAGACTATTGCTTTCAATGGAGCCACCGGCAGCAGCCACGGCCCCATTGTGGGCAATGCTGCACAGACCTATGTTCACCCGTGTTTGTGCACATAAGTGGGCACGCCGGTTTTCTTGGCGTGTATGTACACACCGGCACAAGCTCGTGTGAATGTGGCCTTAGTGTTATATTACAGGTGGTGGCTGTTTATCTAGATATTACACAACAGCATAGAAAGGGTTAATTTGCTCAAGTGCAGTCCATTGGCAGAAAAACACACAAAATCAGACACACACAACCCCCTTTCCCTCCCGTCCCTGTCCCCGTCCCCAACTAGACTAATGGGGAAGACCAAAGGTTATATAAGTTAGCCACAGACTACAATTTAATGGAGTAGTAGGGCAGTAGCCCAATGATCAACACGTTCATGTTTCCAGTTGTGTTCTAGGCCGTAGATGCAGATGTGAGGCCCACTTCTGAGTGAAGGAAACAAAGCCCAGGCTGTTATCTTTATTCCTTTTATCACTTTTGCTTTTTCGCACAAGCGTGTATACGTAGCTAATTTACCCACGTCAAAAAATTGCGATGATCTGAAGCATTGGCCTTGCAATATCTTTTGCGAAATACACTGCAGGCTCCCATAGGCTTCTATGGGAGCTGAAAAAAAGGGAGGTGGAAAGAGTTTAGCAGCGTCCAACGATGGAAAAATATCGTAGCTGCCACTATTTATCCATTAAAAGTCATTCCGAGGATTTCTGCAGACCAAGGAATTTCTGCGCTGCTGCGTATATCTTCGCTAATACGTCACAGCTGCCCCTGTGAACGGACGAGAAAACGCGTATTCAGATCAGAGCTTGATTGTAGCTTTTTTTCTTTTTGCACGATTTTTGGGGGTGAACGTAAAAATGCATACGTTCGTGTGAAAGAGGACTAATAGTGATTTACTGTGAAGCAGCTACTAAAATCCCATCTACACTGCTCAGTACTGCTGTATAATATCCTGTGTGCTGCTTTGACTTCTCTGTGTATGCTAGTGAGTAGAATCTGCTGTTTTCTCCATATGAAGTGTATATAGAGCCATCATAGCAGCAGTCTCCTCCCACCAGCTCAGAGAGAACTGAAAATTAGAGATGCAGCCTTCAGTGGGAGAACTGCCCAACATATACGAAAATCTAGTTTTCTCATGTGTTATAACAGATGGTAGAGATTTTGGCTTGAGTTTTCGAATAAACTCGGGAATGTTTTCTTCATTTCTCAGGAACACAATCTCTTTGGTTCCTACAAACTTACTTTCTATTTTTGCACTTTATGCAGCCAGTAGTCCTTTATAATCTGGTTGGACAACTGATCCATGCTGCATCAGTGCACCGAGTCCGTACTGGGAGCCAAAGACACCACTGGTCTCACCGTATAGTGCCTTTGTTACTGCGGTGTATTATGTAACACCGCACCTGAATGCACGCGGCACATTTTTTTCTACTAATAAGGTATCCAACTGAGAATAAACTCTGAATGCCTCGGCTTGAAGGCTTCCAGAGATGCAGTAAGGCAACATACGTCTTTATGGTTGCCGTATCTCGGCTCTGTATTCCAATCTGTAATCCCTTTCAGTCTGAAACAGAAAGCATCAAACTGCAGTATTAGAAATTAATTCCATTTTTTTTTCTTCCTTAATAGCTCGGCATAGTTAGAATTTTTCATGGCCGATGACACATCTTTTGTGATTGGATCTTTGCGCTGTTCTTACTGAGCGAGTAAAGCACAAGAGAGGTCTGTAATATGAGACGCTCCCATTAGGAAGGAATTTATTCAGAGACTTTGGTAAATTGGGGAAATGTTTGTGCCACTTGTGTACTACTTTCAAACCGTACAGTGAAGGTTTTACAAGGCTCTCAAGTTCCCGGGCACGTGCTGCTGCTGACTAGGAACATGATGAAGGGACGGATAGACCTCGTACATTGTTGGTTACTATGACAGAGTCTATTAATAGGCCCTCTCCGGGTACTTTCGGCTGAAGTCACTCGTGAAGTTTAGTTACAGTTCATGTAGAATACCTTTTATTTTCCTTGATACGACAATCTACAGTATACACACTATTCACAATCTGATGGCTGAAAATTATTTTAACACGTTCATTCCTGGTGGTAAATCGTATAAAAACCACATCTAGGGATTCTGTAATGCATATTTATTCTGAGCTGTGATATATATACACTAAACTACCAAAGGTTATTGGACACCTGAGCAAGAATCAAAAGTAGCATTTATTTCCATATGTTAAAGGGGTGGTCCAGTTGTAAATGGTCTATCCTCAGGATAGGTCATCCATAGTAGATCTGTAGGGTCCATCTTCTGGGACGCCTGCCAATCAGCTTTCGCTAGGTTGATGCACTTGTGCACTCAGCTTCAATGGAAACTTTGCCTGTAATACCAAGCCTGGCCACTGTAGTGAGAATGGAGCTATATGCGTCTTGCAGAAATCAACTCTGTGCACAAGCACTCTGGCAACCTCAGCGGAGATCATGGGTAGCAGACCCTAGCGAATCTACTACTGATGGCCTATCCTGAGGATTGTCCATTAATAGTTTACAACTGGATAACCCCTTTAGTACTTAGTGGGGCTCTTTTGGGACTAATGATATTGGATACTCACCGTGACATACATTCTTCTAAGGTCTGATACACTTCAGCTGGTAACTCTCGCCATTCATCCTGCAAAAGTCTGGCATGTTCTCTCAAAGATGCTTCACCCATCTACAATGGTGCAAGGAGCATCATCATTGGACAGTTGAGCAATAGAAGAATGTTCTATAAAGTGACAAATCACACTACTCATTTAATCAAGAAAGCTCTCCTTCAGCCTCATCCATCAACAAAACATTGTTCCAATAGCCTTCTGGCTGGTCCAGGTGATATTTAGTAAACTGCAGATTGCAGCAATGTTCTTTTCAGAGAACAACAGCTTTCTCCTTGCAATTCTGCCATGCACACCATTGTTGTTCAGTGTCCTCCTGATGGTGGACTCATGAACATTAACATTAGCTAACGTGAGAAAGACCTTTAGTTGCTTAGAGGTTTTCTTGGGTTCCTTTGTGACCTCGCAAACTATTATACATCTTGCTCTTAGTGTGATCTTTGTTGGTTGACCCCCTCCTGGGGAAGGTAACGTGGTCTTGAATTTCCTCCATTTGTACTGTTAGCGCAGTAAATATGTAGCCATTTTGTACTGTGTATCCATCCTGTGTGCTTCAGCCTGTCATATTATATTGTTGACATTTTCCTTCACAAGAACTTTGCAGATACACATCTAGTGCTTGATCAGTACACCCCGTACGTTCAGTACTTTGAGACAAGAGAACCAGGCTGCACAACCGTGGTGCTATCACCACCAGTTCTCCAAGAGAAGGCTATTTTACAGAAGTCTCATTAGAAATAGTTCCAGTTGTACTGAGAGAAGTCCTGTTTCTAACTAGAACATGATTGTTCCTGTTAATTTTAATAACCAATGATAATAAATGACAAATAAAGTTTAATAATTACAAGTGAGGCGTGTTCGAGCCTCGTTTTAAATGTTTTTATATATATATATATATATATATATATATATTATAGACTTCTGCTTTCTAATTGAATAAACAGATGACTTTCAATCACATCCAATGCGTGTGTGGTTTGTAAGCTCGAAGATTAATAATTAATTTGTATACTTAAAAACATACCAATTAGCAATATTTGCGCTAAACAGTACACAATCTGTCTGACTGTGGATTGGTGGAGTCCAAACTCTTTGAAGATGGTTTTGTAGCCTTTTGCAGCCTAATGAGAATCAACAACTCTTTCTGAGGTCCTCAGAAATCTCCTTTGTTCATAGAATAATACGCTTCCACAAACTGCTGTGAAGCTAAGGCTCTAATAGATCCCTGTTCTTTAAATAAAACAGGTCTTCCATTCATACCCGATTTTCATTGATTGTGGATGATTCACAGTTAAAGACGCCCAGAAGTAAACATGGGCATCCGCAAATGAATTAAAGCATGGTTTGATATGCGGACCTTTTGGTCCGGAAAACAAATCGCAGCATGCTCCATTTCAGGGTGCCTACCCACTAGTGTCTTTTTTCTGCTACGAATTCGCTGCGTTTTTTTTCTAATTGTCAATGGGACTTTCAAATGTTAAAAACGCAACGTAACTTGCATTTTTGGTGCGTTGCCTTTTTAACATTACAAAGTCCCATTGACAATTAGAAAAAAAATGCAGCGAATTTGCAGCAGAAAAAAATGCTTGTGGGTAGGCATCCTCAGTGTGATTCCCACAGGGACAGTTTCCATTGAAGTCAATGGAATCCATCTGACCCGCGGCCCATCCACAAATGACATTGTAGACAGGCCGTGGGTTCCGCGGGAAAAGCAGGAGATTTAAAAAAAAAAATCTATACTGCGAACGTCCAACGGCGAGTCGTGCGGACCATCCACAGTACAAATAACCCGGAAGAAAAATGGGGTCCGCGCAGACGCTGCTGCCTGCATGCACAGGTAAGCAGGGTTTCCTCCTGAGGTCACAGGCCAGATTCTGTGTCGAATCCGACCCGCCCGTGGACATGAGACCTAAATATAGCAGAGGTTCCATTGTCATCTCACTCTGTTGGTTATAGTGGCAAGAACCATGAACTTGGAGGTGTACCCTGACATATAGACAATAATGTGCTGCCAACAATGTGGTAATACTCTAGGAATGGTCAGCCAGACGTCCAACAAGTCAACGCACCTTGTCTCAAATCCAACACTGTTTTATGTTGATTTGAGAATATGGATGTTCCATATCAGAGTCCCGACCTGAACCCTACTGAACATTTTTGTGATGAACTGGAACATCGGGTCAGAAAATATGAACAGTTCTTCTTTGCCAAAATTCTCCAGACATTTGCAGGATGATTGGAGGGAAATACCACTATTACATGTTAGTAGAAAGTATGCCACAGTTTCCGATGTCATTAGGGTCCCATTAAGTATTAACATATGGAAATAAATACTACTTTTGATTCTTGCTCAGGTGCTTAGGATAGTTTATTAGAGAAGTACTCCATACTCGCTACTGCTCTGGTACTGTAGTTTCTCATAACACTACTGTATGGTAGAATGCTGTAGGCGCTGCTGCTGAATAACTTATCTGCTAAAACTGTAAGCAATATTTTGCAAATTTATATGCATTTTTTTAACATAACACGATCCCGTAGGACTCTCTTATGGGTGAGACTTACAGACGCTCTGTGCCTCTACTGGGTTTTTGATAGATTAAGCTGGTTGAAACACACACCAGATGTGCGCACGGTTTTTTATTACATGCTATGTTGAGAATTAATTCAGTGCCTGAGCCCAGATCTGGTGGACCACGGCTGCAGAGTGCATGCTGTAAACTGATCTCTATACACCTCGCCCATCGGTGCACACACGTGGTTCATGCCGCTACAGACTACACCTGCTGGCGGCGACCCAATTCATGTACAGCATAGAGCAGGATCCGTACGAACATCTGGTTCTCATTGTAACTCGGCTTCAGATCTCAAATCCCAGAGATTCCCTTTAAGTTGATTCTTCCGTAGGTTAACTGTGTGGCTACTGCTGTTTTACAACTCCTACCTGTTATTACTACTAGTAAGCCATGATGTCAGGGGAGAGATATAAAAATGAAGAAATGTAGCAGCGTTCAATTACATTAAAATAAAGAAGAAGAAAAACTGCAGGGAACAGGCGGACATGAAAAAGCACATAAATTCCGGGATTACGAAAAAAAAATGGGGCTGCCCTTCCTGATCAATATTTCTGCATACAACGTGACAGTTTGTTATAAATATAGGATACATTAAAATGTTCGGAGGAGAAAAAAATGTGTAGGATTCCTTTTTTTTCCATTGACTTTCTGGCTGTGGAATTTTTCAGCATGAATAACACAACCAGCGCCCCCTACTGGCTGTAACGGTAATTCTCACAGCAAGGAGAAAAGAAAACAAAATAACTTTTCAACAGCTTGCAAAGAATTTGATACAGCGAGAGGTTTGGGGATGCAGCTGCAGAGCGCTGGGGTTTCTTACGCTACATGGAAACCATTTAGGACTCCTTCAGAAGGCAAGGCAGCGGAAAAAAAAATGTGGCTGTCCACAGAAGCTGCTGTATAATGGGAGCTATGAATACGACCCGCAGCAGTAGGGCAGCGTATATATATATATATATATATATATATATATATATATATATATATATATATATATATATATATATATATATATATATATATATATATATATACACAGCACGCCTGGAAAGTCTTCAGTCCCTTTCACTTCTTTTACGTTTTGTTATGTTGTGGCCCCGTCCAAATTAGGAACATAAATTCAAGTTTTCCCCCATTATTCGGCACTCAATACTCCATAATGATAAAGTGACAACAGGATGTTAGAAAGTTTTGTGACTTTTTTTTAATGAAAAAAAATAGATTGTACCTACCCGATAATCGGGTTTCCAGTCGTCTCCACGACAGCACCAATTGAGATTGCCTCCTCCTGATAGGACAGGAACACACTGAGAGGTTAAAAGCTCCCCCCCCCCCCCCCCCCCCCTTCCCTCAGTGGATTCTAACGAATTGCCGGGGTAGGAGCTCAACTGAAATTTTTCCCTTAACCGGGGTTTTTTTTTGTTTTTTTTAAATAAAATTATATTATATATATTTTTTTTTATATTTAGATTCTATAGTTTCTTTTCTATCAAATTAGGGGGGGAAGGTACGGGTGCTGTCGTGGAGACTACTGGAAGCCTGATTATCAAGTAGGTATAATCCATTTTTTCCCCAGTCGTCTCCACGACAGCACCAATTGAGGCGTACCAACTAAAGTTTCCCTAGGGTGGGATTGCTGCCGAGAGGACTTGGCGGCCGAAGGCCATGTCCTCGTCCTGCTGCACTTTTACCCTATAGTGTTTAACGAACGTGTGGGGTTTCTTCCAGACTGCGGCTTTGCATATCTGCTCGACCGAAGCTGAGCTATGTTCAGCCCATGAGGATGCTACTGCCCTTGTGGAATGGGCTTTAAGAGCTAAAGGGATTTCCTTCCCGAGGGCCTTATAGGACTCTATGATGGCCAGGCGGATCCACCTGGCTATGGAGCTTTTTGCTGCTTTGCTCCCTTTGTTTGGGCCACTGAACTGGACGAACAGGTTGTCGTCCCGTCTCCAGTGGCTTGTCGCCTCTATGTAGCCTAGGACTGCTCTCCTAACGTCCAGGCAGCTTAGGGTTTTTTCCTTCCTCGTTTTTAGGTTTACTAAACAATGAGGGGATTATTATGTCCTGGGACCTATGAAAATGTGATACTACTTTTGGCATAAACGCCGGGTCCGTTTTAAATACTAATTTGGTGTCCGAGATTTTCA
Source organism: Eleutherodactylus coqui (assembly GCF_035609145.1). Classification (NCBI taxonomy): domain Eukaryota; kingdom Metazoa; phylum Chordata; class Amphibia; order Anura; family Eleutherodactylidae; genus Eleutherodactylus; species Eleutherodactylus coqui. Next base: position 36,403,922 of record NC_089839.1, read on the forward strand.
GGAACGGGTGGCGAATGGACAAGGCCTGCAGCTCGCTAACCCGTCTTGCGGAGGTGATGGCTACTAAGAAAATGGTCTTGATAGTAAGCATTTTTATGTGGAGTGCTTCGATCGGCTCGAATGGTACCGTTGTCATGGCCCTTAGGGCCCAATTAAGGTTCCAGTCTGGAAAAAGATTTATGGGCCTAGGCCATAATCTAGTTGCTGCTGCTAGGAACCTGTTGACCCATCTGTTGTCTGCGAACTTTGTGTCACATATGGCGCTAAGGGCTGCGACCTGGACCTTCAGCGTGTTTGGAGAGAGGCCCATCTCTAGGCCCTCCTGCAAGAACTCTAAGACTAGAGGGATGTCCGGGATAGAATCCCCGCGATCCCTTCCCTGTCTCCATGAGGAAAACCTTCTCCAAACTTTCTGGTAGATAAGGTGGGTAGTCTTTTTTCTGCTGGACATTAATGTTTCTACTACTCTCTCTGAGAATCCCTTCTCTTTTAGTGAGGATTCCTCAAGAGCCCTGCTGTTAAGTGGAGCTTGTCTAGGCTCGGATGGCTCAGTGGCCCCTGCGATAGAAGATCTGTCTAGGTAGGGAAGGTGACTGGGTCGTGGACGCTCAGTTGCTACAAGACCGAACCAGCTTCTTTTGGGCCAGAAGGGGGTCACCAGGATTAGTGTGCATACCTGGGTTCTGAAATGTTGTAAGACTCTGGGGATCAACGGTATAGGAGGAAAGGCGTACACCAGCCCCTCTCCCCAGTCTTGGACTAGGGCATCTACTGCTGTCGGACGATCTCCTGGCCGGAGGGAGAAGAAATTGCTTACTTTGGCATTTTCCCTGGTTGCGAACAGGTCAAATTGTGGGGTCCCCCACTGGTTGATCAGGATTCTGAATGCTTTCAGGGAGAGAGACCATTCTCTTGCGTCTATTTGCCTCCTGCTGAGAAAGTCCACTTTTTCGTTTAGCGTCCCCTTCAAATGGGTTGCCGTGATCGAGAGGATCTGGCCCTCTGCCCAGTGGAAAATTTTCTGTGCGATGTTTTGCAGGGCGGGAGATCTTGTGCCCCCTTGGTGTCGTATATGGGCGACCGCGGTCATATTGTCTGACAGTATCTTTATATGCTGGTCCCGTAGCGAGTTCCCTAACTGCTGTAGGACCTGCCATACGGCCTGTAGTTCCCTGTAATTTGAGGACTGTTCTTTTATCCTTTGAGGCCATGGGCCCTGAAAGAACTGATTCCCCACATGCGCTCCCCATCCCCAGGCACTTGCATCCGTTGTGATGTGAGTGGCTGGGTTTTGTAGCCAATGAACCCCTCTCCGCAGGTTCTCTGGGGATGTCCACCAACGCAGGGATGTTTTCACCGCGCTTGGGATGTACATTCTTGTCCCTAGAGAGGACTGCCTTTTGTCCCACGTGGATAGGACTGAGGCTTGCAGGGCTCTGGTGTGAGCCTGGGCCCATGCCACTCCTGGAATGCATGTCGTCAAGCTTCCCAGGAGAGACATGGCTTCCCGAATTGTGCATAATCATCTCCGTAGAAAGGTTTTGACTAGCCGTCGGATTTTTTGTATTTTCTCTTCGGGTAGGCAGGAGCATTGCGATTCTGAGTCGAGCGTTATACCCAGAAACGTTTTCTGTTTGTCGGGATCCAGGCTGGATTTTTCCCAGTTTATGATCCATCCTAAGGACTGGAGAAGTTCTAGCACTATCCCCAGGTGTTTTGTTAGGAGTTCTCTGGACTCTGCTATTATTAAAATATCGTCCAGGTAGGGTACTATTAGGACCGACTTCTTCCTCAGGTAGGCGGCTACCTCTGCCATAATTTGGGTGAAGATTCTGGGTGCTGAGGAGATCCCGAAGGGCAGGCATCTGAATTGATGGTGCTCTATTCCTTTGCCCATTTCCACTGCGAACCTTAGGTATTTCCGGGACCCCTCGTGGATCGGTACGTGGAAATAAGCATCCTTTAAATCGATGGATGCCATGTAGGCTCCTTTGGGAATCAACTTTATCGTTGAGGAGATGGACTCCATCTTGAATTTTCTGTATCTGATGCAGGTGTTCAGAGGTTTCAGGTTCACTATCATCCGCTGTTTCCCGCAGGGTTTCCTTACTAGGAAGAGCCTGGAATAATGGCCCTGGGTTTCCTCGTTTTGCGGTACGGGGGATATTGCATTTAGTTGTTGCAGGTCCCGAACGCTTTGCCTTAGTAGGTGTAACTGTTGTTTGGAGCCTCCCGTGATAATGAATTTTCTTCTGGGGAGGGACACCAGCTCTATCCGGTATCCCTGCTGTAAGATCTTTGGGATCCATGGGCCTTCAGAAATCGCGGCCCATTGATCCACAAAGCTCCCCAGCCTTGCCCCTACGGGGATGGCGTTTGGGTCTCTGCTTTGGCTCCCCCTGGTGGGGGTTAAAGAGGATGTTCCTTCCTCTGCCCCCCTTGGGGTAACTCCAGCGGCCTGTCTTGCCCTTGCCTCGGTAGGCCTCGGGCTGTTGCACTGGGGCCCGGAAGAAGGTCTTCCCTCTCTGTGGCTTTTCTTCTGGGAATCCCTTCTTTTTGTCGGCCGCCTTCTCTAGAATCTTGTCAAGGTCCGGTCCGAACAAAAACTGGCCGTAGAACAGGAGGGCGCATAGCTTATTTTTTGAGGCTAGGTCGCCTGACCACGATTTCAGCCATAACACTCTTCTGGCTGAGTTAGACCGGGCTGTAGCTTTCGCCGAAGGTTTGACAGTTTCGGCCGCGGCGTCGGCTAGGAAATTTGTTGCCATACGCAGGATCGGAAGGGAATTTAGGATCTGTTCCCTCGGCATCTTATTGGTTAGGTGTAGCTGTAGCTGTTCTAGCCATACCCCCAGAGTTCGCGCCACACAAGTGGCTGCGATCCCTGCCCTAAGTATGTTTGCCGCTGCCTCCCATGATTTCTTTAGAAGGCCCTCAGCTTTGCGATCCATGGGCTCTTTTAACTGTGCAGCGTCTTCAAAGGGCAGGGTCGTTTTCCTGGCTACTTTGGCCACTGGGACGTCTACCTTAGGTACCTCCTCCCAGCTTGCGCAAACTTCCTCCTCGAATGGGTACCTTCTTTTTACCCCTCTAGTGGAGAAGGAGCTTGTGCCTGGTTTCCTCCACTCTTTCTGGATTATTTTGGTGATATTCTTGTGGACCGGGAAGGTATGCTTGCGCCTCTCCCCTAGTCCCCCGAATATCTCATCTTGTAGGGTACGTGGTTCTCTGGGCTCTTCCATTTTTAGTGTAGTCCTGACTGACTTAATCAATTCCGTTAAGTCGTCCTGATTGAATAAGTATCTTTTGTAGTCCTCCTCATCTGAGGATTCCTCGGCCGCCTGTTCCTCTTGCTCCGACCCGATAGAACTCTCGGAGTCGGAAGGCTCGTCGGGAACGTACGCCTTTTTCTGGCGTTTCGCTGGCGGTGCCAGCTGTGACGTTAGGGCTGATCTAACCTCTTCTTTCACCAGCTTCCTAACGTCCTCCATGAATCCCCCCGATTCCTCTTTGACTAGCCTAGCTACGCATGCCTTGCATAGAGGCCTCTGGTACGTAGATGGCAGTTTTATCCCGCATTCCACGCATTTTCTGAGTTTTGTTCTGGTGGGGGATGTCTTTTTTATCCCCCTGACAAATAAAGCATTTTTGCGGGTAAATATGCAATTTTTCCATACACAATACACTGGATATTTGCATTGTATTTTTTGTCGCACTGGCTACTTACGGCCGCTGAGGCTGAGGTTTCAGCCGTCTCTGGGGCTGGAGCACTCATTACTATACTGCTGCTGCAGACACCTTGCGACCTGTAGTGCTGGTTTGTTTTGGCTTCTCTCAGGTTCCTTTTTTTTTTTTTTAATTTTCGTGCTCCTGCGCTAAGCCCCGCCCCCTCCGCTCCTGATGCAGACGCGATGACGTCATCGCGCTGGACACGTGACGCGGCGCCCCGCACCCCGCCGTCGAAGGGCTTCCTGGAGCGCCGCGCTGTTCTGCAGGGAGGACGAGGGGGACTGAGGCTCCCGCTTTGTACGCCCCATGGGCCGCCGCGGGAGGAACCTGGCCCGGGGGTTACCACCCCATGTGGCGTCCCGGTAGTCGTCTGGCTTGGAAGGGAGGACAGGCTGACCCACTGCCCTCCGATCCGCCTGTAAGTAATCCTGGCTGTCTTCTCCACCAGCCCCTCTCAGAGATCCTGCCTCCTGGCAGGACAGGAAGACACTGAGGAAAGTGGGGAAGGGGGGGAGCTTTTAACCTCTCAGTGTGTTCCTGTCCTATCAGGAGGAGGCAATCTCAATTGGTGCTGTCGTGGAGACGACTGGGGAAAGTAACATTTTGCGTTGACATAAGTATTCACACCCTGCACTCAGTACTCAGTGAAGCACCTTTGGCAGTGATTCCAGCCTGCAGTCTTCCTGGGTATGATCTCATAAGGTTTGCACATGTGGATTTGGGCATTTTCTGCTATTCTTCTCTGTAGATCCTCTCCAGCTCTGTCAGGTTGGATGGGGGCGGTCTGGGGACAGACATTTTCAGGTCTCTTCAGAGATCTGAGTGAGTTCCAATCAGGGTTCTGGCTGGGCCACTGAAGGGCATCCACAGAGTTGTCCCAAAGCCACCCTTCTGTTGTCTTGGCTGTGGGCTTAGGCCCATTGCCTCGCTTCTGCCCTGGCGCTCTAGATCAGGTCTTTTTTAAGAATATCTCTGTACTTTGCTGCATTCAGCTTTCTAATCGACCCTGACCGGCCTCCATGTCCCCCAGCATGATGTGGCCACCAACACTATAGGGATGATATTGGGGAGGTGATGAGCAGCGCCTGGTTTCCTCCAGACATAATGCTTAGAATTGAGGCCAAAAAGTTCAATCTTGTTTCTCACAGTCAGGGGGTCCTTTAGGTGCTTTGTGGCAGGTGACTTTTTCTGAGGAGAGGCTTCTTTCTGGCCACTCTGCCATAAAGCCCAGATTGGTGGAGGCTGCAATGATGGTTGACCCCCTGAACGTTTCTCCCATCAGCACACTGGATCTTTGGAGCTCAGTCAGAGTGACCATTGGGTTCTTGGTCACCTCTCTCATCAAAACCCTCTCCCCTGACTACTTAGTTTGGAGGGTTGGCAGCTCTAAGAGTCCTGGTTGTTCCAAACTTCTTACATGTAAGAACTATGGAGGTCACTGGGCTCTTGGGTACTTTGTGTAACACAAGCTTTGTGTAGCCTTCTCCAGATCTGTGCCTAAACACAATCCTGTCTCTGAACTCTACAAGTTGTTCTTTCCTCCTCATGTCTTGGTTTTGGCTATGAAATGCATTGTGAGTTGTGAGACCTTATATAGACAGGGGTGTGGCTCTTAACCCGTTTAGGACCAGGTACTGTAAATTTGCGGCACCTGGTCCCTGGGCTTAAAGCGGGGATTTAAGTTTCCTGCTTCTGCAATCAATCAGAGGCAGGACAGGTTGTCAGCCATTAGTAACGGCTGACAACCTGGAGGAGAATGCAGGAGGGGTTTTTAACTCTTTCTATCTTCTCCTTCCGCGAGTACAAAGCGCTCAATGAGCACTGTGTACTGAAAGGTGAAAGTGTCACATGACCACCGAGATTCCCTGACATCACAGTGTGCACCTGGGATAAGCACCGCTAGCAGTGCCGCTGAGTGAATACTGGCCGGGGGAGCTGCGGCCCCCTCTGCCGGTACTGACTACTGCCAGCAGAGAGGGCTCTGTGTGCCGCCTCTGGCACGCATGCCATAGGTTTACCACCACTGTCCTATAGTGTTAAGGGGTTAAACATAAAAGTATTATCCTTTAGACTTGAGCTACACAGCATCTTCGGTCATGATACAGGCATGGCCAAATGTTACAGTATAGCCTTGAGACATCAGAATTTATACCCTTAGTGACGGGCCTATTTTGCACCTTAATGACCAAGCTATTTGCCTAATTTTTTTCATTGTCATATTGAAAGAGCCATAACTTTATTTTTCCCACTAACAGCCATTCAAAGGCTCGTTCCTTGCACGACAAGTGGTGTTTTTAATGCCATGAAGAAAAAAAAATTGAAATTCTACCATTGTTTTTTGGTTTTCATTTTTACAGCACTCAGCCTACAGAATAAACCATGTGATAATATTATGCTCTCAGTCATCACGATTCCGGCAATACCAAATTTATAATTTCTTTCACGTTTTTATTTATTTATTTTTTTAAATTTACTTTTCTGTCGCCGCATTCCAGGAGTGAGAACAGTTTTCTTTTTCCATCAACTGAGCTCTACGAGGGCTTCTATTTTTCGTGATACACTCTAGTCTTCATTTATCCCATTTTTGGGGACATATACCATTTTGATCGCTTTGTGTTTTGTTTTTTTTTTTGATGCAAGACTAACAAAAGCTGAAATTCTGGCAGATATTTTTAATGGAGTGTACTATGGGGGTTAATACTAACTTTTCATGTGGCTCCTTACAAATAAGGGATACTTAGTATGTAATCACAACTCCCCCCTACCCACAAATTAAGGGGGAAAAAGTGTGGTTTCAAGTTTTGTTTTTTTTTGCACTTTGCTTTTTATATTTTTATCTCACTAGGGGACTTGATCGTTTTTATATAACAGAGCAATAGTTCAGTATTGCAGTGTTTTAGATGGTCCTATAAGGCTCAGCTAGAGGCTGAGCCTCATAGGCTACCGTAGAAGGCAGAATCAGAAGCCAACTTCAAGCCTTTAAGTGCCAAAGCAACCCATCAGAACCCCATGATCATCAATGGGACCATGGCATGTAAAAGGTGGAAACCGGCTGGGATTGTAGGTTTCAATGGTCCCTGCTCCTCTTGGCATGGGAGACCCGTGCCAGGCTTCTGATACAACAACCGTAAAAAGGCAATTACATGGATGTGAATGTGATTGTTTGGTTACTGCAATTTGCAAGCTAAGGAGGCTGGCACTAGTTTAAATGCCCTTCACATAGGCTTATCTAATAAATATAAATATATTATATATATATGGCAAATGATTGTACATAGGATTGTTCATCCCTCATGCATTTTCAACACTGGGCCAGCACATCCCTCGTTTACACCAGATGTGCTGCTGCTGATTTTTGTGGCAGCGTAAATGAACCAATGAGCTGACAAAACACGTGTCTACTTGTTAGTTACCTGATTGCCACCTTGGTGGGGTGAATGAACATTTCGAGGAATATTTGTTCATGATCATTGGCCCATGCAAAACTGTCCTAAAAAGGTGGATTGGAAAGTTATCCCCATGCATGGGCTAAAAGATACCTTTATGATTGGTGGGGGTCCACCCGCTGGGCTCCCTACCGATCCTGAGAACAGGGGTACCAAGGGTCCCTGCATGAATGGAGCATTGTTGGAGTATGCGTGCTACCACTCTATTCATTTCAAATAGAACTGCAGGAGATGGTAAAATTCACTTGGCTCCCTCATTGAAATAGAGTGGCATAGTGTACCACTCAACCACCATTTCCATTCGCTCTTTGGCGCCCCGTTCCCAGAATTAGTGGAGGTCCCATCAGTTGGACCCCTCTCCTGAGATTAGTCTCCACCTATAGGATAGGGGTGACTAAGAGGTTTTTCAACATAAAAAGTGCTCCAGAGTAGGGAATGGCATAAAAAAAGTAAAACAGCCATTACCCTCTCATGATGCCACCAGTCCAGAGTTACCGACCAAGTCCCCGCTAATACAGAAAACTAACATCCTGTTCATGTCTTACTTGAACACAGGAGCAAATTGCTGGCTTCAGCAATCATGTCTGCATGAATGGCACACGATTGCTGGGGTCAGCGATTGGCTGTAAGTGAGGAATGTGACATCATCAAATCCTGCATCAGTGGGAAATGGAGCAGAGGGGACCAGGTCAGCCGGACCGGAGGCAAGGTGAAAGGTTTGTAATGGCTATATAGAACTTTTCCTGAACCACGCACGCTGGAGCACTTTTTTTTAAAGGTCTGAGAACCCACTTAAAACTGTTGAGCTTAGCACTCTTTTAAAAGATAAGTCATCGGCGGGGGTCGATCCTCACCGATCAGCTCATGCTCCAGCACGATGTCAGTGCAGCCGAGCCAGATGTCCATAATGGGGGTCAGGGCAGAAAGTCTAATAAAAGGCATTGCTCCCATAGATTTCAATGGGAGTGATGTCTTCTATCACATGTCCTGCTCCAACTGGCAGCTGCACTGACAGCGGGCTGAAATCAGTTGGTCATCCTAAAGTTCCAGGACACACTCACTAATAACACTTTGTTATTCCTGGTACAGGGCCTAGGGAGATGAAGAATTACATGGGGATCCTCCTTTGGGTCTTCTATGATTACGTGTCATGCCTCAGGCCCAGCTCTAGGCACAAGACATGCAAATTTAAAAAGGAGCAAAACCAATTGAGTAAAAGTTATATCACTACAAAATATAAAATACATTGAATAGGATATAGAGGTTTGTACGGCCAATACAATGTAATCCAGATGTATAGGGCCACTCCAGTGAATTTTTTTTTAAATTCATTATAGCTATGCCCCCAGTATAAATAAGTCAGTTAAGTGTTCCCTTGGTTAGTTATTCCTTCCTAGCTGAAACTCCTCTTCCTCAGGCCAGTCATGTGTTCTCATTTCGGACCACCTGAGAATCACTTGGCTTTCGGTTCTCTCAAAAAGTCACTTTTTCAGTGTGATGAACTGATGGATTGTATCACAGGCTCTTACCTAGGCGGGGGGGGGGACACAGAAAATCCTATCACAGTTACTGCTAACCACACAGCTCCTGACTATATACTTCTAGGTCTGTGACTTATTTGGGTGACTATACAGAGGAGTGATAACCACACTGTCCACTATGCAGGCAGAGATGTGGCTGGTTCTAGCTAGTCATGTCATAGCAAAGAGAAGATAAAGCAGGGAGAAATCTCAACATCAAGATGGTGCTTGATAGGTACAGTGTTTCTGCCAAAATTAGACCCTGTCTTATATTAATTTTTGCTCCAAAAGAGGCACAGGGTCTTATTTTCGTGGGATGTCTTATTAATACTTACCTAGCAGGCGCGGTTCGGGTCCCTCCCGCTGGTCTGCGAAGTTCTAGAGCCCTGCTCTCAGCCAATACGTTGGTTCAGCAAGAGCAGCACCCGCTGGCCAATCAGAGCAATTGCTTCCGGGAGGCGGGACCCTGCAACCAGGAAGTGATGTTCTGTCGGCGGCCAAAGAGTGCAGGAGGCATATTACTAAATTCCACACCACTTCTGCTCGATTTGCAACCCGATTGGTTGTTTGGTTGATTCCCAGTGATTGTTCATTTGGGTTGGCTGCTTTACAGTGATTGGTTGTTTAAGTTGGCTCAAGCAGAGGTGGTGTGGAATATAAATATATGCGTGCAGGATGCCCGGCGGAGCTCTGGAACTCTGCAGACCAGCGGGAGGAACCCGGACCGAGTCTGCTAGGTAATGTATTCATTTTTTTTCTCCTATGTAGTCTAGCTAGGGCTTATTTTTGGGGTAAGGCTTATATTTCAAGCCTCCCAAAAATAGCCAAAAACCTGGGTAGGTCTTCTTTTCAGAGGAACATGGTATCAGACAGGAGGCTGCGCTGCACGGAAATGACTTCACTATATAGAGATGTCCAGAGTGTGATCGGCAATCGGGTGAAGGGATGGAAAAATGTGTTTTTCCTTGGAGTGGCCCTTTAAACAAGTGTGTCAATCGTGTAAGTCGTGACCAAGTAAGAGACCATTTATCTTTTTTTTTTTTTTTATTATTTCTGTGTAAGCTAAAAGAAAATGTACACGCTTACATTTCAAAAGAACTTGGGCATGCACTCGGACCTTGCTGCTACAGATCAAAATTTATTTTTTTTCCATAGGAATTTTCCCATAAATTTACATCCCAAAGTCTTCAATGTATGTACAGCCTAAACCATAGCAACCTATGATTATGTCTTTATTTGTACACTGTGCAAAAAATCAGAAGGATAGTGGTACAACGACAGACACAAAAAAACTAAATTACAGTAAATCAGAAACATTCATATTATTTTGGTCCTTCTTAACCCAAAATCAAGTTGATTAAGCCCCAGATACTTGTACTTTTTAAACACACAAACAAAAAAACGGAGCAAGACAGACACATGGATGGTCAGTGATGGATGGTTTCGTTGTAAAAGCCCCGTTCTAAAACCTGTCCTGGCTGAATAGGTCATCAATAAGTTGATCATGGGGTCCACAGCTCAGGATCCCTGGGCCTACGGTTGGTGTGGCCAGTGCTGGAGGCAGAGAACACTGTCCATATTGAAGCTGTCCAGGTTGGTAGTGCAGGCACAGCTCCCATTGACTTCAGTAGGAGCTGCGCCTGCACTACCAAATTGGACTTCTGCAATGTTGGAGGCGCCGTTTCCAGGAAGGTCAGCCCAGCAAACAGGTGATTGGTGGGAATCCTAAGCGGTGGACAACGGCTATATCCGTCTTGAGTAAATATTTGCATTCTCTGTTAAATAATAATGCTTACTTACTGTATTTACTACAACAGGTATTTCCAGAGAACTCACAGGTCCTCTTTAAAGTGACCTTCCAGTTGCAGGCAAACCAAGATGGCCGTACCGCTTCTCCAACTACCTGATGCACACTGGACATTAGTATGGATTGGTAGTCTATGACACTACATAATGGTCTGATTGGCCAGTAATGTTCACATGAGCAGCACTGGCCAATCAAAGTAGCGTGAAGCATCTTAGACTAGCAATGCAGTGGGCATCAGGTAGTTGGAGAAGCGGTGCGGTTATCTTGGTTGGTCCAGGAGCGGAGGTTCACTAAGTTATTTCCTATCTATAGTCATTTCTGGGAAAGCTGGGTGATGAGGCTCACTGGGGTGGCCAATAGAAATAGGAGATATTCGGATATCTTCCTTACACGGATATTAGTAAAGAACGATATTGCAATACTAAGACTTAACATTGCAGCACACACCTTTCTGTAGCTACAAGTCCTCTTCCTGACCTTAAAAAAGAGACGCTGTCACCTACCTTTAGTCCTATGAGCTAAGCTTATGGGTGAAAAGTGGGTGACCCGCTGAGTCCGGGGATGCTCATGTCCATGACCGTGTTTTCCAGCACGTGTAACATGTATTGCGTGATGCACACACGATAAAAAGAGTCAATGAAAGTCAATGGACTTTCATTAATCCATGCACACCGGCGTGTGGACACTATGTATCGATACGCAAGCTAAAGAATTTGCAGCATGCTCTATTTCTCTGTGTGAGCCGTATACATTTGTATAGGCTTAGTATGATGTGCTGTCCATACGGATCCCCGCTATGAAACAGAAAGGGGGATTTAGCGAGAGAAAAAAAAAAAGTCAAACTGCGCATGTCCGTATCTGTGATACATGGGCATGCACAGTGCAGACGCAGCCATACACGGTCTCTACCAGCAGAGCGTATGGTAACAAAATGGGTAAATCGCCGTGGGTAGACCCACAGCGTTTTACGCATACGCTTGTGGGCATGAGCCCTTATACTTACCTTGGTATCAGGGCTGGAAGCCAACACTCAGTGCACTAAATTGTGCTGCTAAGTAGTCCTCCCAGTATAAGATTAGAATGGATGGACTACTTAGCAGCGCCGCTCAATGCGCAGACACCGCGGGAACGACGGGAGAGGTAAGTATAACTCCTGCATCCACAGACTGAGCGGGTCACTTATTTGTAACCCAAACCTGGCTTAAATGGCTAAGAATAGGTGACAGAGCATCTTTAAAGGGCATGTTCACATGTTGCTGATTTGCTGCAGATTCTATAGCAGATCTGCAGCAAATCAGTGACACCTGAAGGAATCCTAAAAGGGGCTTTTCAAGACTTTCAAAAAAAAGAAGTGGCTGTGCAGTACTCACATTTTAGATGTCCAGTTGATTCTGTGCAGCTGCTGTAGTCCTGGTAGCTCCTGCAGTGATCACATGACCATTACAGCCAATCCATGACCTCAGCATCACATGCCGTACATGGCAGTATCATTGCTGGAACGGTCACTTGAAGAATGGCATGTGACTGCTACCAAAGTTTCTGGGACTTGAGCAGCTGCGCTTGATTGGTTGAACCAGTGAATACTGCATAGTTTATTTTCTACCATTGCCTGGCCAGTAACATTTTACTGAACGCCTCAGGAAACCCCTTTAAGTCCCAAGTCAAGACAGGAGAAGGTCCTCACAGTGCAGTTCGATGAAGGCATTCCTCTCGACTCAAAGTGCCATGTGGGCCAAAAAGGACTTCAAAGACTTTCGTGAATACCACAGCGTAGACTGAAGTGTACTGTACTGAGGACATCAACATGGAGTTGGGGGTGTAAATCTAGTGGACTGGAGGCCACAGAAGGCCATAAGCACTAGATAGGAGTAGGCTGATGAATGTACTATCGTTGAACAAACAATCGCTAACATCCGTGGAGCTATGCTCAACGTAAGGTGTCCATATACCTTCAATAGTAGTCAGCAGACTCCCACAGACACGCGAGGTCTCAGTTCTTCCTACTATTCATGTGTTCTACATGGGGATAGTGGAGAAAGCTGTAGCTTTCTGCCAGGGGAAAAAGAGGAGGCACCCGTACACGCAAGAGCTGTCCAAAGACTTTGCCCAATGTGTATGGAGGCCTTTACTGGTCATGCATGTTCAATGACGCCAAAGAATGACCATTTAATGGTTGAAGGAGTTTCCACTAGGGGAACATGGTTTTTAATAGAACGATCGTTCATGTAACAGCCAAATGCACCATGTATATTGAAATACTAGTGGCTATAGGATAAATATTTAAGCAGGACTGACGTCTTTCCAGGTGATGATGGTCTATCATCCGTTGACCAAAATGAGCACCTGTTGAACAATCATTTGGTTGATATTGTCCACTAATGTCTATGGGAGGGAGAGTAACATTGTCTGCAGCCCTGGCATCTCCACTAATCTCTCCCGTCTCCAATTGTAGGTGTGGGAGAAGAGAAGTAGATGACTATTAGTGTTGCAAGTGTGGAGCTGCAAGAATATGTGCCACTCGCTGTACCCCGTGAAGCCCTATCTTACCCTTTACATGTGCCGATACAGTATCAGACAGATGGCCACTAAGTAAGCTGCTACCATATGCATTGCAACAAAATGTTGGTGTTGTCAGCTGTATTATTTAGTTCATCCAGTGTAGTCAGCCCCATCACCGACTGTAGGCACTGCATTTACTGATTGCATTGCCTACTACTCCATTCCCACCTCCATATCAATGGTCCGTGTAAGAACTATATAAGGAGCAGATCCTATCAGAGAAAAGCAGGGGATACAACAAATCTGCCTTGTTATATAGGAAAGAAACATGGATGTGCAGCACTTTGAAGGTGCCAAGATGTGTATTGCCGGTTGGCTAGAAAGCTCTGTAGCCTCAGTATGCATAGAAAAACATGGTGGAAGAGACTAGACCTCTGACAAACCCATGGTGGAGCTCCCAACACAACGCCGATGGCCATAAACTTTTACCACTGGCCACCAAAGATACCACTGACCTGTGTTGGATTAGAATGCTCTGATCAGCTATCAAAATCCACCATCCAACTGTCTGACGAAGAGGCGCTTGGTCTCGAAATGCATTAAAATCTTGCTTACAATAAAGCTTTTAGGGTACATTTACACAGTGGAATCTAAAGCGTAGTTTTCAGCACAGATTCTGCCTCTAAAACCACAGCAGAAATCTTCGGCTAAGTCGCGGATCTCGCTGCGGATCCACAAGTGGATTTAGCCCTGCCAATGGGCAAGATCCACATCAGGATTTTCCAACATGGATCTGCATGACTTGACATGTGTGGATCTGCAGTGAATCACTTTCCACGCAGATTTTGCCCACCGACAGGGCTATATGTGTGCAGAACGGCGGCAAAAGACGCAACAGAAATACGCGACATAGTTGTTGATTTCTGCAACTGTTTTAGGCCTCATGTCCATGGGCAAAAGATCATTTTAAATCCGCAGTGGATCACTCGCACGCGGATGCGCATCCCATAGGGATGCATTGACCACCCGCGGGTGGATAAATACCCGCGGATGGTCAATAAAAGTGAATTTAAAAAAATGTGGGAGCATGAAAAAAAATGGACATGCTCCATTAAGATGCGGGTCTCCCGCAGGCTTCTATTGAAGCCTATGGAAGCCGTCCAGATCCGCGGGAGACCTAAAATCAGAATATACTCACCTGCTCCGGATCTTCCCTTCTTCGCGACCTGATCTTCTCTCCGTCGCGGCCGGATCTTTTTTTCTTCGGGCCCGCGCGTGCACGCGGCACGCCGTGCTCATCCGCCGGGCCGAAGAAAGAAGATCCGGCCACGACGGAGAGAAGATCAAGCCACGAAGAAGGGAAGATCTGGAGCGTGCGGAGAGGTGAGTAATTGTTATTTTCAGCCCTCATGTCCGCGGGGCAGGAGGGACCCGCTACGGATTCTCCATGGAGAATCCGTAGTGGGCCTGATTTTCCCCGTGGACATGAGGTCTTAGAGATGAAATCAGTGTAGAAAAAACAGCGTCGGATTGCGCCGTGTGAACATACCCACAGACTAGAGTCACAATGTTGAATCTGTGCCAAAAAATCCACATTAAATGCCGTTGTGTGAATGTACCCTTACCAGCATTTTTGTCTCTTAGGTCGCACCAGAGCTCTAGCCATTTCCATCACATTTCTCAATGCATAACCAGGCATAAAATTTAATTCGGAGGTCCGCGACAGCCTATATTGGAACAGTACTGGCGGCCATATTGGTTATCACCCAGCTTACCCAACACAGAGGAACTTTTACAAACTTTACAGAAGAGGACAACTTCACAAGACCTACCAGTACGAATGCTCTAAAGCCAGATTCTGCAGTCGGCATCATCTCAGAGAAAATTTAAGTTAACACACAAAATAAACACTGAACATTTAGATGTAACAGTACAAACAGCTTCAATACAGCCAGGAGCAGAAGTTAAATGAAAAAACAAAAAAGGGAAAAACAAAAAAAAGTCACCACGACAGGCTCACAGGCAGTGAAGGTTTTGCATGTTCACTTTAGTCCATTTTTGATTTCTGTAAGAAAGAATCCACCAGTGTATGTACCCAGCACGTCAAAGAAAAGAGAAACAAAGTAACATTACCCCTCGCCTTTATATACAAATTAATTTGAAGATTTCTCATATAAATGAAGTATTCAGTGTTGAAATATACATCAGAGTATATATATATATACCCTTTATAGTGCCGCTTACCGACAAATCAGCCAAAGTGATTTTATGAAAAAGCAAGAACACTTTCATCCTCTTCTAAAAAGTTTGGATATAAAACATCCAATGCATTTTGGATTCTTTATTAGGTTTCTTAGTTTTTGTGTGTGTCATCAGTCAACCTTGTCTTGAGAACTTGTTAAAGGTGTTAAAGAGACCGGGAACATCAACACCTTCGCATGCATGAAGGACAGGTCGGGGAGGCTGGCAATGACCTTCGCAGCCTCTTCACTAAGGTTCTCGTCCTTTCTAGGTTTCCTGCGAGGAAGGAGAGGAAAAACGACAAGGGTTAATCTAAAGAAATATCCCAAAGATCAATACAATGATAAAATCTCCTAAATGACCCAAAGTACCATGTATTTGTATATACTTCATTAGGCTCAACGGTTCTAGGGGTGGTACAAAGGATCACAAGTGTCTTGCAACGAAAAACAAAGGCAGCCCTTGCAACCCATAAATGGGAAGTTGCACGTTGCATCTCTGCAACAAGTGCAGTAATAGAAACACAGGCCTATATATAAAATTGCACGACTGTTTTTTTCTACTAACCCCATAAAGATGCAAGGTTGCACATTTTGATCAAACCACATAGGACTATCCACCACATCCAGTGATGTTTCGTTACTTACTTTGTCGCAGCCATAGCTTAGATGCGCCTTCACGTTTAACTTTGTTAAAAGTATTGTCTTGTACTTGTTTTTTGTTGCATGTGCATTAGTGTAGGTAGGGCTGCCTTAATTTTTGCCGTGCACTCCATTCACCCATCTGTCCTAGGGGCTTCCGTCAGAGGGTAGAGCCAGGCATCCAGCTTTCTCAATGATTTGGAAGCTTTTTGTTTTTTTTGTCTAAAGAGGAGCCTACAGAATTAGGAACCCATCCAATAAAGTTTGCCTGCACGTGGCGGATGGGCCCACTTGTTTTGATCAAAACGTGCACTGAGAACCTTGCAAAGAACCTTGCTTTTTTTTAAAAAAGAATTTTCTAAAATGCACCATCTTCTCCTTACCCTCTCATTTGCTGCTGTTTGCACCCCATTTCATGTGTGAAAGTTCTGATTTTCAGATGATTTTCCCCATTTTCTACTGTTTGCAATCTACTTTCATTCTGCCAGTAGTTCACTGTCCTGACTTCCTTGCCCTTAATTCCCATGCTGCACTGCATTGTCTCTGATCAAATCAGCAGGGAGGCGGTATCCGAATACCCGCCCCTGTGCTTTCCCAGGATGATCAGGCATTTAGAGACATTCTGGCCAAATGGTTAGTAAAGCCACTATGATGTGTGTGTAATGTGTGTACACGCACACATACAAACAAACAAACCAACAAACCCACACTCTGTAACCGCAGGAGAGGCAGAAATTGTGGAGATCATTATCACCATCTCTGCAGATCTGTCAGTGTGTAACTGTGGGTGGAGCTCCCTGTGAACATAGCCCCTCCCCCTGTTGCTATGTAAATATCCCTGTGTCCTTGTTACTACAGAAACTCTGTACCCAACAACAGAGAGTGGATTGCAAAAAAGCTGGAAGGGAGACTCCTAGTGGCAGATAATTCAAATGCATATATATCAGAAAAATGCTGCGTTTTTGCGATTTTTGTGTGATGTGATTTTTAACATTAGAAAGTCCCATTGAAAAAAAAAATGCAGTGATATTGCAGCGTTAAAAAAAACCTAGTGGGTAAAAGCCCTAACACAGAAGTTGTCTGGAAAGTTAGTGTCCCTTTAAATTCCAGCTCTCCTCTATTCCTCACACTGATGCAACCCATTAGTGGAATGCTGTATGCCATTCTCTATATAGGATCACCTTTTGAACTAGAAAAGGTTCTAAATTCTTTTATGTAAATTATGATTAATTGCAATATTATTTCAAATCGGTCTGCTGCTTCTGTCACACGCAGAAGTAAGTAGTATTTGGCGGTGTGGATGGACTGAGAGGCTTCTGTATCCTAATAGTCTGTCTTTCTAGAGCAGAACTCCAGCAGTATAGAGGGTTAAATCTCAGATGTGCTGCAGCTGTCTGCATGCAGACACGAGGAGGACATGCATATCGTGTATGCCCTCAGCGCATCTCCTTACTCCTTTTTCTGCCTTTGTTAACATGTGATCAAACAGACTACAATATAATCCCCCCAGGACAGTCTTGGGCTTCACAACCAAGTCACAATTAGCATATGTAAAAACGAATGCTAGCGCTGGTTTACATAAGCGGCAAGTGTCGGGGTCATCAGCAGCAGGCTCCTTGTCTAGACGCATAAACCTGGCGTGTCGTACGAGCGCTCTACAAGTATGTCACTCTTTCTCGGTTGCCATAGAGACCTGCAACAAGGTTAGATTTGATGCAGATGCACAACGGCGACGCGCCGAGAACACGAAGCGGTTCCAACCTCCCTGAAAAATACTCATCGTGCGAGTGGTTAATATTAAAGTAACCCCCAAGACAATGTGTCACTTATTACGTCCATATATAGGCTATATGGCGATTATGAAATGACTAATGCTCTTTAACCCCTTAGCGATAGTGATATATAGCTAGCCTTTTATTTTTCTATTTTTTTTAGGCCCCCACTAAGAGCCATAGCATTATTTTTTATTAACTTGAGGGCTTGCTGTATTTCTTATGTTTTTATTTTTTAATGGTGCCGCTGTGGGGTAATGTACCTTTTAACTTTTATTTACATTAGTTTTTTTCTATTTTTGGGGTATGGGAGTGATGGAGACTGAAATTCCAATTCACCATGCGGTATAGGTGTTCACTTCCTTCTTTGGGTTGATCTGATATTTTTTATTTTTCCGCCAATGGAGCTTGTGACTGCTTTTTTTTTTTACCATTTTTGGGTACATACCATTTTTTTTTTTGAGAGGTGGACAAAACAATTATGTTTTTTTTTTCTTTTTTACATTGTTCACTGTGCGAAATAACAAATATTTTTATAGTTTAGGTTATTTCAAATTCGGAAATGAAATCCAATTTTTAGTCCCATGGGGGTAATTGTACATGCAATCATCCATCTTTTGCATACTACACTGCACTACTTACGTAGTGTAGTGTGCCATGTCTATAACAGACAAAGCCTATTTGACCCTACAAAAGCCTATGACACATAGGAGACGCGGAGGCCTCTGTTAAAGGGTTTTCCCAGGGATTTAACCCCTTTCAGAAGGAGGGACCCCTAGCAATCACCTGAGCTCACCCCCCACACACTGTAGTGGGCCAGATGCATTCTGTAGCACTTCTAGCTCCGACCCCAATGCGGATGGAGTGGTAGGTCTGGCCTGCGACAGTGAGTGTTGGGGCTAAGATCAGGTGCTTGCCTGAGATCGGATAGGTCATTAGTACCGGTGGGTGTTAAATGCCTGGAAAGCCCCTTTAATCCTGCAGCTGTAACAGAATCCACCTGCACAAGTTAAAAACTGTTACTTTAAGGAAGTCGGGGGAAGAGAAGACGCTGTAAACCAGAAGGAGCTAGGTGGAGCGAGTTTCCGTAGGTGTGCTCAGAGCGAATAGGAGTAGACGAGTGTACTCATCTGTGGAGAGTTCCTCCCGTGAGCAGCACAGTAAAACTTTTACTTAGAACGGTCTTCTAGGCCGTGAGCAGAGGGAACCTGGTCTGCGTTCCTTACTTTGGAGAAACCGAAACTAGCACAAGACTCCTGACCGTTACCGTCTCTCCTGTTCTTGTTTTTATGGACCTGCCTCAAAACTGTCAAAATTGTTGGAGATTTCAGTTGGACTTTCTATTAAACCATTTCCCATTTGCCAGAATGAACATTCAGGCTCCTTATGAATCTTTTCCCAAGCTTTAAGAGTCTGTCCACGACATAAGGGGAGTATCAGCAACGGCCCCGCAAGGTAATCCCGGGAAACCATTGCTGTGCCTTCGTCATTCACTGAACCTGAGGATTTGGGGCCTACTACCTCTACAAGTGGCATAGTTGGCAGGATGAACCGAGGGCCAAGACAGACTCGTTAGGGTCTGGCCATGGGTTTGGCCGCCAAGTCTGAACTCTCCAACTTTTATACGTTACGATGTTCAAAATTGGATCTACATTTTTAAAGTGCCTCGGAAATGCGAAACTTCACTTGAGGGTAACAATTTCAATACATATTAGTTTTATCTGCCCCCCAGAACCCGTTTGTTTGTAGCTGGTTTGAGCGTTTACCTTGCAGATGTGCTTGTGGTTTCTGCCGTGGACATCAGTCTTGCAAAGGCATCGGTCACCTTGCTGCTGGCATTGGAGCATTCCACCTTTGCCGTTGTCAGCGCGTATAGCTCAGGATCCACACCTTTTAGCATAAAATGATAATCAGTGGTGGGAGAAGTCAGCAGAGGCAAATCATAGTCACCGATCACAAAAACACGCCACAATCCTCGCACTTCTCCAAGTATCTGAGTGCTTCAGTGACCGTATCTGGATTCAAATGGGGGCTAATGGGGCCGTGCCTGCAGAGGTACACGATGGAAAGGTCATTGCACTGTGATGATGGAAGCAACGATATTCCTTATAGGTATAAATGGATAATGCGCAAGACATAAGAACGGGAGAAACACGTGAATGTTATGCAACTAAAACCTAGCCGAAAAGGTCTTCAAACTGCTGATTATCTGCTGACGTAGGTCTATGAATAAGCAATGAATACACTCAGATACTTAAAGAAGTATGCAAAGGACACGCACTAAACCACTCTACTATAAATCTACTACTAGACACTACGCAAGCTTGCTGAAGCATTAGGGACACCAACAAATCAACAGAGACAGGTCATAATGGTCCGAACAGGCTCCTCCAGAAGAAGGAACACATGAGAACTGTTGATAAAGTAGTTAATTAATAGACTACTACAACCCGCGGCCAGGTTCTTCTTGAGAGAGGTGCATGTTCATTAAAGATAAATTTTGCATGACTGTCATTAACTCCCTCTTGTCACATTTTTCGATGCCATTTTTTTCATCCCCACCTTCCAAAATACTTGCAGAGCTTAATAGGAATACTAAGATGGAAGGCGTGAAGGTCTTCACTGGGCCTCCATTTGCAGTGACCACCACCTACCAGGGTGATCAGATGATGGAGAGCCCTTTCTCTCTGTCCAACCACTTAGATGCCAAGGTCACCATAGGAGTTAACCCTGATATTGGCTGATGCAGATGGGTGCCCGCTGTATAAACACACCCAGTATCTGCTACGCATGTGGTTGGCACAGCTCCTGAGCTCATTGCATACAATCCCTTCAGACTTCAGGGTGGGGTTAAAAGTGTGGCCCCGTGAAGACATCATCTTTGTATTTTGAGGCTTGCAGGATGTTCAAGTGATCTCTGTGGGAACAGTTTCAGAAAACCCTAAGGATTGCCTTAAATTCTGCTGTTAAGGGCCACCCATTGTGAATACATGGTGGTCGGTCACAGGTGGTTTATAGAGTGGGCTTGGGAGCTGAGCCAGCTCCATACCCATTGGGTGTCGGCTGTTTGACAGTTTACTCCCACCTGCAAATGGAGCGCTCACCTATCTCCAGCACTCCTAATGACACTGGAGCTGCAGTGTGACTGTGCAACCCGCCATCCATTCACTGATGTGGGAAAAGAAGCCAGGAATTGAAGAGGATGGTGGCAAACCGGGACCCCCGTTCTTGGGATTGGTGGGAATTCGAGTGGTCTACCAGTTTTCACCCATCCTGCAGATGGGTGAAAACTTGACATTTCCTCCACTAGCTGGAATACTCCTTTAGGTGGAAGACCCAATTCAACTTTTTACCTACTTTGAATTATAGGGTAGAAAGTGGTCGGCATTAAGGGCAACAAATCTTAACGTGTCTCTCCTGGTTTGCTCCAGAAGATTCCCCAACAGGTGACATACACTAGGGAAGTGCTGTAGATTAAAACTACAGCAAAACCTCTCCAAAAGTCCATGTCTGGATAAGAAAGTGGTGTTCTCAGTCTAGATTTTCAGCTCCACCATATACACTCCTTGTCAAAAAAAAGGCAAAAAAAAAAAGCGTCCCCCTACAAGTTGTCGGTATCAAATGAAATTTGCTACAAAACAGTCTGTGTGTAATTGTAATATTGCCATAACTAAGAGATTACAGTATCAGAGCAAAAGGGTCATTTATTGTAGAACACTGAACCCTTGAAGGGAGGCTCTAGTACCCTGTTGTATCCAAGCTAGAGCCGGTACAAGATGTGATACGGGCGTGCATGGAGGAATACAGGTTCCGTATGATATCCTGTGGCATTTTGTTCCATATTTGCTGTAGCTGAGCCTCTAGATCATGCAAACCTGTAGGCTGTCAAAGTTGGGATCCCAGATGGTCCCATATTGGCGTTAAATCTGACAGCCAGGCAGGCCACAGAACAGTGGCAATGTTGTGGAGACATTTCTGTGACCCCCTTGTGTGTGCAGAGCTGCCCTTGCTTGTCGGCCGATCACATGATCCTATCTATACTGGTGGTCTGTTGAGGGCGCCCTGAGCCCAGTTGCCTTGTGTGGGTTTCCTCATGCATCCACTGGTCCCAACCCCTCCCTAACAGTCTAGTGAGAATGCCACAGGTGCCGGGCAATTAGTCGATACGACCATCCATCTTCCCATATTCCAATAATGTGCTTCCTCTCAAACTCTTAACTGGGTGAAATCTCTTCGATTGGTTGTAGAGGTGTCTTGTGGTCAACAAGCTCTACACAACTGGAAAAAGAGGTTACTAGACACAAGGAGCCTCTAAAAGCCTTCTTGTAGGCCAAGGGTGGAACCACTTTTAGGGCCTCAGGTGGCAAGCCAGTTTCATCCAATCATCTGCATATCGGCCTGAGATGTAACTGCATGCAGAGATTTACCGCAATACGATAACTCCTTCAAGGAGTTGGATTTTTTTTGACAAGGAGTGTATTATGCATTCTGGCCATCATCTTTGAGAAGCCCACTTTTCTATGCAATTTTGGGTGATTGTTATTTCAGGGATTTTCACTGTATGTTCATTTTTAAGAAACACCGGCCAACGTCGAAAATGTTTACCACCAAAGAGGTGGTAGATTACAGAATGAAGTGTAACCCCTCATGGAGCACTATTCTAGCATTTCTCCCTTCTTCTTGTTCCTGGATGAGCACTTGAAGGAGAATAAGAAATTAAATAGAATTCTCTGCAAAGCCACCAAATCCCAAGTAAACACATATATAGAACCCATAACGCACGATGCAACTAAATTGGACAGCCACCACTGCACCACCAGCTGCTATCACATGCCTGGGAACTTCCATTACAAGCTGACCATAACTCTACTTATTGTATTATCAGTGTGCATCTTCCCGTGATATCTTGAAGACCAAAATAGAAGAGATTACGATTTTATGACTGTGTTAAACAAAGTTCCCTCTATTCTGATATGTTTAAGTCCAGTCAGCCAAGTGAACAGCTTGGCACTATTGTACTTGTAGGTCAACCTTTGAGTTCCGAGGCATGGTCGCTACACACAGAGCAAAACCACTCCCAAGTGTTCAGCAAGCTCTAACAAATGACTTTCCCAGAAACAAGTAAAACACTTTGTAGGTTATAGAGTTAGTATGAACTACTAGAAGTGGATGAGGCAATATCTCATATTTCATGAGAGGGTTTCCGAAAAGACTGCTAAAACCGAAGCATTTTTTTTTTTTTTATGTCTCAAAGTGACCAGAAATTCCTGGAGAGTTAAAAAGTGTAGAGTTAGTAAATAGGTTAGCATCGTGAAATGAGTAGCATGGCACTCCTTGAAGACAAAGAAGTGAAGTACAGTTGAAACATTTTAGGGAAGCCCATAAACCCAATGTAATATCCAGCTTATCTAGGAACTTACACTAGCTTACTAAAGTAATTGGACACCTGAGCAAGAATCCAAAGTAGTATTTATTTCCATATGTCAATACTTAGTGGGGCTCCTTTGGCATTGGATACTCTCCGTGGCATACTTTCTACTAATGTACGATACACTTCAGCTGGTGAGTTCTCTAAAAGATGATGCATTGGCCCATGATGATCATTGGACAGTAGAGCATTGGAAGAATGTTCTATGGAGTGACAACTCCACACTACTCCATCTTTATATCAGATGGAGGTACCCAGGTTTGGAAAATGCCTAGGGGAACACCTTTTGCCCGAGTCTGTTGTGCCAACAGTTAAGTACAGTGGATGTTTCGTTATGGTCTGGGGATGTTTTACATGGTATGGTCTCAGTCCATTGGTTGTAGTGACGAGAACCATGAACATGGAGGTGTACCTTGAGACTCTAAACAATAAATGTGACAAAACTCTGGAAACGATCAGCAAACTTCCAAACAAGACAACGTGCCTTGTCAAAAAACACTCTTTTACGTTTGTTTGAGGATATGGATGTTCCAAGATGGGACTGGCTGACCCGAACCCTACTGAACATCTTTGGGACGAACTGGAACGTCGGGTCAGAATTTACTAGAGGTTTGCTAAATTGTATCAGACATTAGTAGAAAGTATGCCACGGAGAGTATCTGATGTCATTAGGGCCAAAGGAGCCCCACTAAGTATTAACATATGCAAATAAATCCTACTTTTGATTCTTGCTCAGGTGTAGGATATCATATATATCAGTCAACCATTATTATCTGAATATCCCCTGCAGTAGTAAAACAACGCTTTATTTGTATGCAAGACATTAAAGAGCATCTGTCAGCTGGGACATGCTGTCCAAACTGCAGGCATCACGCTATAGAGCAGGAGGAGCCGAGCAGATTGATATGTAGATTTTATGAGGAAAGCTTCAGTATTACTTGTATATATTTATTCTTCTGCACATTGCAAGCTAAAACAGTCCAATGGGCGGTGCTATCGGTGATTAGCAGCTATTTCTGTATGTACAGTCATAGCTGTCAATCACCGATAGCTCCGCCCATTGGACTGTTTAGCTCAGAATGTGCAGAGGTATAAAGGAATATAATAAAAGTTATACTAAGGCCTCATGTCCACTTGTACACAGGGATTCCACTGCTGAATCCCACAGCGGAATCCAGCAGTGCCCGTGGCCATGGACTGGAGAATACATTTCTTACCTGTCCAGATCTAGCGCGGGTCGCCTCTGTCCTGGCCGGATCTTCTTTCTTCAGCATGGCGGATGCATTCCGGACGTACCGGCGACATGCCAGACGCATGCGCAGTGCATTTATTTTTTTTTATTTCCTGCGGATCGTCCACAGTGACAGCTGTGGCTGTGCCACGGACAACGGCTTCCATTGACTTCAAAGGAAGCCATCGCCCGGGATCCGCAGAAAAATGGATTTCTTCCCACGTGTGATCCGCCCACCGGGAAAAAATATCACATCTGCATGCTTTAAACTGCCTTGCGGATGCTAATGCATCTCTATAGGCGGCTAGAGGTACGGATCTCCAGATTGGGGGGGGTTGGGAGACTCACATGGATCTTATAATTAAAAGCCGCCCGTAGACATTGGGCCTAAACCTTTCCCCATAAAACTACATATCCCTCTGCTCGGCTCCTCCTGCTCTATAACATGATGCCTGCAGTTTGGACACAGTGTTCCACTTGACAAATTCTTTTAAAACTTTTATTAATAAAAGCACCAAATGGTTATTAGTTGTGGGTCTTACTCAAGTGGGATGTAGAAGATTGGAAAAGCATGGCCGTTTTCTTCCAGAAAGAGCGCCACCATTGGTCTTGAGCTGTGTGTCTAGTATTGCAGCTCAGCCACATTCATGTTACAAAGCCATGCTGATACAAACACACCTTAATATACAAGGTTACTATAACAGATACAGACGCTGATATAAAGATACTGACATTGAACCAAAACTGTTACAGGTGGAAGGATAGAGTTGGGATGAAAGTTTTTAGAACTTTGTGACATTAGCATCAGGAGAATGCTGTAGAACAAGGCATTATAGAACACCATCACATGGAAAGACACTGACCGGCTATGCAAAAGGAAACCCGTAGAGGAGGAACAACTGGATGGTGTAACTGGCTCACACAGACATGTACCATAGGCATGCAAAGCGTAAGACGTATATTAGAATACATGGAGGTATTTTGGATCAAAGTGCATTTCTTTTATAGCAACCCTGTATATTAATATAAGTATTCATTGTATTTTGTCATTTTACAATTTTAACCCCTTAGTGACGGAGCATCTGTTTTTTTCTATTTTCGTTTTTTCCTCCCCCCTTTAAAAAAAAAACAAAAAAAACGTAATTCCTTTATTTATCCATCGACATCGCTGTATGACGGCTTGCTTTTTGCGGGCCGAGTTGTATTTTTCACTGGTACTATTTAATGTACCGTATAATGTACTGAAAAACCTTTTAAAAATTTTAAGTGGAGAGAAAAGGAAAAAAAAAATGAAATTTCACCATCTTTCGGTGCGTCCTGTTTCTACGGCGCACAAACTGCAGCAAAAATGACCTGATAACTTTATTCCATGGGTCAGTACGATTACTACAATATCAAAGATATATATATATTTTTTTGCTGTACTACTTGTGTTTTTTTCAGATATTTAATTTTTTTTGTTATTTTCTGTGCACAATAGTTTTTTTTATTTTTAAGACGACATTGCTGTGCAAGGGCATTTTTTTTTGTGGACATCCTGTAGTTTGCGTTGGTAGCATTAGAGAATACATACGACTTACTGATCGTTTGTTATAGCATTTTTTGTTGAAGAAAGAAATGCGCTTTTTTTAGTCAACCTGTCGTTACTTTTATTTTTTTTCTGACGTTCATCGTGCAGGGTAAATAATGCGTTACTTTGATAGATTTGGACTTTTTCGGATAAAGCGATATCAAATATATATTTTTGGTTTATTAGTTAGATTTTTATTATAAATATGGTAAAAGCTTTTTGTCTGTTTTTTTAAAACTTTTATTTATTTATTTTTTTAATTATTAGCACAACTTTGTTATTTTTACTTTTTTCTAGTCCCCAGAAGGGACAACAACTTGCGATATTTTGATCGCTCCTGCAGTATGATTTAATGCCATAGCATTACATCATACTGTGATCGGACAGTCAGTCTATCAAGCCACCCCACGGATATGCATTCTGCCATGGCAGCCCTGGGGCCCTTCAGAAGGCTCCCGGTTGCTATGAAACCTGCATGGCTCCATGCAATCTCATGGCAGGGGGGTTCGTACGGGCCTCCCAAACATTATTCGGGGTATTTAAAGGGTTAACAGCCCCGATCCGCCACGCAGCTACTGTTGCCGCTGGGTGTCAGCCATAAGAAACAGCCGACACCTGGGCTGTATGAAGGGAGATCACCCTGCGATCTCCCTTCATACACGTTCTGCAGAATGTAAAAATACTATAGGGCTGTCACTAAGGGCTTAATAGCAATTTCTGGAAATTTAAATGCCATTTTGATACTAAAACGGACCTATCAGACTCTACTGTACTCTGCTACTTAACAGCAGAACAATATGGGGACAACTCCGCT
The DNA here is from genome assembly GCF_035609145.1 of Eleutherodactylus coqui. Taxonomy (NCBI): domain Eukaryota; kingdom Metazoa; phylum Chordata; class Amphibia; order Anura; family Eleutherodactylidae; genus Eleutherodactylus; species Eleutherodactylus coqui. The sequence continues at coordinate 36,430,620 of NC_089839.1, forward strand.
CTTCTGTTAGCCCAAATGGCACAGAAATATTGTGCTCTCTGGTTAGTTGCTTCTATCAAAGAGTACAGCAGACACAATGGAGGAGACTTATAGAACAGTCTAAAATGAAAACGGTCTTTCTTGCCAACAGGAACCAATCACAGCGCAGCTTTCATTTCATATTTTGCCGCTGTGATTGGTTGCTATGGGCAACAAAGAAAGCTTTCATTAAATGGGTTTTCTGGGAGTTTTCAAAGATTTGCTAAGGGCAGGAAATGGGCTAGAATAAAAACAAAGCAGAACTCAGCCAGGTCCGGCGCAGTCACTCCTTGAACAGCAAGTGACCACCGAAGCCAGTAAATCCTTGTGTTAGAGTATCGTATGTTCAATGTAGGCGATACGCAATGGATATTCCAGCCTTATCTAGGTATGTCTAATCCATGCATCGGAGAAGAACACAATGAAAAACAAACACTCAGGTGATGCTTCCAATCTCTTCTGAAGAGTTTTATTATTTGCATCCCTTATATAGAGAAATGCAAACCGGTGATAATAATCATCCAACTGCCCTGTTTGCCTGAAAATAAGACATACCCTGAAAATAAAACATAGCATGATTTTCCAGAATTTTTGAGGATACAAAATGATTTTTCAGGCTTTTTGAGGATGCTTGAAATATAAGCCCTACTCCAAAATTAAGCCCTGCTAGCAGTTAATTAAAAAAGTCAATTTAAATAGTGTCCAGGCAGCTATACATGTAAAAAAGTTAAAACCTTTTTGAACAAAAATTAATATAAGACACTGTCTTATCTTTGGGGAAACACGGTATCATAAGTAATATGAGTGCAGCATTTCTCTAAAGCATTTTGTTGCAAATCACAAACAAGGTCTTCTATGATGTTTGCATATATTAGTTCATTTCACATCCCCCTCCACAAACTGGTTATTGCCAGCCTGTTCTGCTTTTGACCACTTTTATGAGCCTTTTAAGTGAACTATATTGACCATGGCGGATAATGTCCAGAAGTCAAGTGAATTTTATTAATCCCGAGAGATAATGTGCAGAAACAACTGATACGATTACCCTTATAGTTGCAACATCCACGTGAACTGTGGAATGTTTAACAGGCGAGTACTGCTTAGTTTTGTTTTTGTTCTATTTTACCCATTCCCTGGTCTTAGCACCTTTTTGAGGTCTCCTGCAGAACCCCTTTGATGTATAGGTTAAAATAAAAAATAAATCTTGTTATATGTGTAGCGCCAACTTATTCCGCAGCACTCTCAGGTAATTGATTTATTACCCACCACCCAGCTGGGTACTCATTTTACCGACCTCGGAGGGATGGAAGGCTGAGTCAACCTTGAGCCAGATACTTGAACCATGCGAGCATTGGGCTTGCAACCTTCAGGTCATGAGCAAGAGCTTAGGACTGCATTTCTGCTGCCTTAACACTCTGCGCCACACGAGGCACTACATATGCAGCAGACAGGCTCATAATCAGATGTATAGACTATGGACCCCTCTTCACTTAAATGAGGAGCATTTTTCCAAAATGAGTCAAGTCCCATTTTTAAATACCCCACGCCTTATGATACAGTACCAATCCTTTTGCTTCCGTTTATGTCTACAAGGCGACATTTAAGTAAAACAAGTTATTTCCTGCCCAGTAAGAATTTTATTTAGTGTCATCAGAGCAAAAGAAGTCATGTTTGCAGACTACACCGTAGCAAAAACAGTTTTTCCTGTTGACTCGGCCGTAAACGCCCAATGTCCACGGGCGGATTTTAATTATAAAAGGCATGCGGATGTGCTTCTTCCCCTCCCCAGCGTGCGGATCGCACGCGTGGGAAGAAATCGCAGCATGCTCCATTGTTCTGCAGATCTCGCAGGGACAGCTTCCATTGAAGTCAATAGAAGCAGTCATGTCCGTGGCACTGCTGTCACTGTGGCTGTGCCGCGATCCGCGGGAGAGCAGGAGATAAAATTTTAAAAAAAGGGGGAAAAAAGGTGGTGAGCACGGCACGGCAGAAGAAAAGGGATACGGCCGCGAAAGAGGAGAGCTCCGCAGGGTCTGGACAGGTGAGCAAATGTAATTTTTAGCCTCATGGCTGTGGGCACGGGTCAAAACCGCTGCAGGATTCCACACTTGGGAACCGTGCATGCCTGTGGACATGAGGCTTAAGGCTGGGTTCACAGAGGGCGGATTTGCAGCGGAAACTCCGTCCAGAATTTTGCAGCGGCAAATCTGACTGCGGCCGATAATCTCGGTTTTAGCCAGCCATGTGGACGAGATTTCTAAGAAATCTCATCCACATGGGGCGGCGAATCCGTCGCAGCGAAGCCGCTTTTTTATTTTCCGTTGCGTCCGCGCTCTCCTCTATGGGAGCGCCGGCCGCAATAGAAAAGCAGCCGATCCGTGGGTCTTGAAGCAGCGCTTTCCCTGGGGAAATCTTGCATTTTTTTTCACTGCGGCAAAATAGTGAGATTCCCCCCCCCCCCCCCCCCCGTTATTCGCGTGACGAACTACAGTTTTTATTGGGCATCCTGTTGCAATGACAACCTGTCTGCTCTCCGCGATTACATTGCGGGGCTCCGATGACGCCCCTGAGAAAGGCCCCCTCTGTGAACCCTTTACATGCTGTGATCTGCATAGATCGTGGCATGTAGGGGATTAACAGCGGGGATCGGTGTCCTTATATATAGCCCCACTGTTGCAGTGGGAAGCCGGCTGTTACTGCTGCTGCCGCCAGGTGGCTCACCTCTGATCCCACACCATTCACAGGACGTAAGCTTATGCCCTGTGGCGTTAAGGACGTTGTCATACATAGAAGGCTCTGCCGCTCAGGTCCCACCTGTATTGGCTGTACGAATACTAAAAATGTTGGTATATTGTCACTGCAAGGGAAATTAACAGCCGCCAACTCCCCGTGGCCGAGCCAGGTCTCGGAGGCGTCGTCCGTGATTAGAGAGCGCCGTTAGTGTGCATTACAATGTGAAGGGAAATGATTTGAAATGATCTTCCTGCTGAAGAAAGTAATTGATATTACATCCTTCAGCTCTCAATGACATTACTATGATGGCTTGATACAGGAACGGGGTATCTGCACTTTAATCACATTCTTAAAACACATTAAATGGACTTTAATCCAGATCTTCTGGTATTTTACCTTTCACTCCAAGTAATAACAGTGCGAGAGAGAAACGCTTGCCATTATACGCATGATCAGATACAAGATGCAGAAAGGCTAAGCAATGCTAATTATATACATTTATACTCCATGGAGACAAGCGCCGAGATGATGAAATACACGCACCGCTCCGAATATCTGTTCTGGGCAGATAAGAATGGTTTAGAAGTGCACCGAGGGGCCGCTACAATGCGCCAATGTTTAATCCTGCTCGGGTTAAACATGATACGGACGCTCTTATTACAATACTGCCAGGATGCTGAGATGTCATGTAGTGTAATGTGATTTATAGGAGGCCGCTCCATCCCAGAAATCGGTCATAACGGTGCATAAACTATACAAATAAGGTATTAAAGGGGTTTTCCCCCATTAAAGACATTGATCACCATCCCAATCATTGGGATAGATATCTGAAGGGTCAGACCTCTGGGAGAAGCAGCGATCCCAAGAACAGCCCTCTGCGAATGATGATGGAAGGGAGGTGCGCATGCGTGACCACGGCTCCATTCACTTGTATGGGATGGTGGAACACCGATGCCCTCAGCTATGAAATGTTACGTGCTTGGACCACTAGGGATCCCCTATTGTGAAGATGGGAGAAAAATGTCTTTAGGGAGGGGAGGAAAAAAACCTACTTTTAAGGGGTATATTTACGCGGGGTGAATTGGTTATTGATTTTCAGTCCGAAGGGAAAATCTGCAGCATTTACAGTAGCAGAAAAAACCTGCTATCTTTTCTCCTTGGGGAGAGCACCGAGAAGGTGAGTGAGGAGACTTATAAGGCCACCCATGCTCCTCTGGGTAATATGCAAATAAGGGAGATGGAACAATATCTCTGCTGCCTTTCAATAGGTGGCGCTGCAGAGGTATTGTTCTCCCTTATTTTCATATTACCCAGAGGAGCATGGGTGGCCTTATAAGTCTCCTCCACTCACTCACCTTCTAGGTGCTCTCCCTAAGGAGAAAAGATAGCATTCCTGACCAACATCACAGGCCTCTCGCTAGCCAAGCCAGAAACCTGCTGCACACTGATGAGGGGGCAAACACCCCAAAACAGCTGTCTGTGTGTGAATTCTTGGCTTTCAATTCCCAGTCATTATTACAAGGCTTGTATAAAGAGTCTAACATTGACTTGCAGGAATGCTGCCCTCCAATAGGTGGCGATGCAGAGGTATTGTTCCATCTCCCTTATTCGAAAATGAGGGGGGGGGGGTAGGATTCTGCGTCAAAAACCGCACCGAGTGACGAGTTTGTATTTTTATAACATGGATTTTACACTGTAGATCTGATGCAGAATATCCACTACGGAGAATCCGCAGCATATTCTGCCCCACGTGAACATAGCCTAAGAGTATGCAACAAGCCGGATTTTTGGATGTGGAATCACTCCGATTCCTCATTAGTCCAAGACACTACACCTGCTTTGATGGACCGATGCTGCCAACGTCAGCCGTACCGGCCGGACGGAGCAGCATGTAGAGTCTTCGGCTAATGATGAATACTAACACATCAGGTAGTCAAGAGAAGAGGTTCAGCCATCTTTGCCCAGGACCGGAGGGTCTCTTTAATGCAAATTTCGCAGGTAAAAAAAAAAAGGATATTTAATTTAAAAAGGGGGCAAGGAGGAGCAGAGGGAGTTCGGTCAAAAGTAGGGACTGCTCCTCCAAAAGAAGGACGCTTGGGGGTTATGCCTTATGCTGCACTCCGATGGGGCAACATAAACCTGGTGACCGTTTCGTATTAAGGTTTTGCAACATACACGGATGAGAATTACACGCAAGGCGAGGGACAAAACAGAGAGCAGGTTTCTTGTTTGTAGGAAAGTCACAGTAAAGTGCTCATGCTTTCTAAGGCAACCATTTATGACACTCAGCTGACCTGGGATAGTGGTGGTGCCGCTAAAGCCACTGTCATCCACGGGTCCAAAGAAATCAAGATTCAGAAGAGTAGACCCTCCACTAGCTTGAAATTCATTGACCGTGTTGGGTATTCAGCCGTAAAAGGAGATAAGCCAGGGGGGTAAGGGGGTTTATGTGTAGAAAGGAGGGTAAGACACACACTTAAACATGCATATTATCACTATCATATCATCTACAGCGAGAGAACATCCAACATCTTACATGGTTATTGACAAAAGCCATTGAAGAGAACGCGGACATTCACAATATCGAATTCAAGTTCATGGGACACAGTTTAGTTTTCTGGTAAACATGTTAAAAAGTAAGAAAACACGCAATTCTACGGCTTAAAAAGGGAAACAGCGCAGGGTATCTGCACAACACCCAGCTCTACGTCAAGAGGCCACGTGAAAGACGGTCCATGGTTTGTGGTATTAACAACCTTCCGCAAGTGTGTAATACTTGCTTATATATGCATCGGATTTTAAATAATGCAGCCAATCAACACATGACATCATCAATGCAATGATGTCATCGGTCTTCTTTACTCCAATATTTATATACAAGTTCAGCACAGGAGGGAGGCAGCTCTAAAACCCAACTAAAGGCTGGTTTTGCAACCGGAGGTTCTGTCGCAGATCAGGCTGCAAATACCAGAAGAAAAAGTCAATGGGTTCCACCCAGGGCTGTTCGATTGAGTCAAGACGGAACCCTTCGGCCGTGGGGATTCCCCTTTCCTGTTTCCTGAGCGGCATCCCCATAGCAGATGTGAAAGCATTTCTTTATAGGTAAGGAAGTGGCAGCGTACAGAATGTCTGTTCAGACCCTGCCAAAGGCGCTACAGTTTGACAACTTACATGTGATGATTATATTTGCTCACCCTATTTAATCCCTTAGGGTCAGAGCCAAAAACATCAGCTCACCCATTGTTACATATGTGGATTTTATATTTGGATAAACAGTGCTCTGGGCCGGCTACCAAGTGAAGGCGCAATCCAGGACTCAATAACAAAAAGGGGCTACGTTAATCTTACGTGTTTCGAGGTTAGCTTCAGTTCTTGGTTAGTGCTACGAGTAAGGGGGGCTTTACATGGGACAATTATTGGCCAAAAATAAAAAATATATATATAAAAATCGGCCAAATGAATAATTTTGAGTTTTGGTTGTCCCATGTCAACAAGGGAACCAACAGGGTATGGAGCGACAAATTTCTCAAGGAAATGAAGCGACCAGTGAGCGGCCTCGGGGTAAACAGGTAGTAGTTAGTCTTTGAAGGACTGCCTGTTCACAGTGAAGGGAGGCGGACGGCTAGAAGAGATCTCCAGCATGTTTTGTCTCCATTCACTGAATGGAAGTACATGGATACTCAGTGGGACGCCTGCGACTGACAGTCCTTTGTAGAGTAAGCCTTAGGGCTAAAGTAGGACTTTCTGATGTAGGGTGCTTTTCATGGAAAAGTTAGCATAAAAACACGACATAGGAGTCCTGGGTTCTGTCTTTACCAGATATTTTTAGATTTTCAGGTATTCTTTAAAAAAATTAAATCAGATTCTACATGGCTTCTTCATTTTTCTTTTTATGTAGTTAGTCAAGCAATATACACAATGGGATCATAATTGAACCAGGGGTGTTCTAATGACAAAAAACTATGGGGCAGAAGTTGCAATGTATACTCAGTGGGGTATGGGATTTAGATTTCTCGAAGTAAAAAAAAAAAAAAGGACCAAGTGTGGCCACCAGGGGAATATTTAGCGCTGTACATGAATGGTATGGCACATATAATGCAGTTGGTGAAAGAATTCTGTCATTTAGATTGGTAAAAAAACGCCTGCAGTGCTAAGACTCCCACTTGCCTGAATGTGCCTTGCTGGTTAAACTTTATAACCACATAGTTATAGGGGTTGTCCATTTATAAACTATTCTGCAGGGGACTCCACCAAACAGCTGTTTGCTGGGCTGGTGCGCTCATGCACTCAGCTCTGGTATCTGCAGGAAGCAGACAGCTCTGTTCACACTGCAGTGGCCAGGCTTGGTATCACAGGCAAAGTTCTCATTGAAATGAATGGCAACTTTGCCTGCAATAAGAAATCTGGCCACTGCAGTGGGAACAGAGCTGTCTGCTACCTGCAGAAACCAGCCGAGTGCATGAGTGCACCAGCCCAGCAAATAGCTGACATTCTGGGCGGTGAACCCCTATCTATTACTGATAGACTACCCCAACGATAGGCCATCAATAGTTTACAATTGGACAGCCCCTTTAAGCTCTACACTGCCAGGGGAGCTTAGAAAACTGAACAATCAACTCTACCTCCGTGTGATTAAGTGTGCGGTGCTGCAAATGGACAATCTGTGTGAAACCAGGTAAAGAAATATATCATGTGAAGTAAACCCCCCGATACGACTGGCTGCATAATAAGATTTTCCTGTTGAAATAAAGGAATAATAATAATAAAAATAAATCAAATCTAGAAAAATTGTGGCCATAAATACGTAAGACGCAAGAGGGCTTCACATAATTGTGGAAATAACCTGGAATGTTTCCCTTTAACACACTAAAAGCAGATTAGAAGACCACATAAACCAGCAAACAGAAGACAGAGAACACCAAAGAAAGAGGAGACTGCAGTCCATTCAGGCTTTCGTTCATGAACCGATAGACACTGTTGGCTCCTGCAGGTGATACTCCTGGCGTTAAGCACTGAACGTTACCCTTCAATTAAAAAAAATCATTTTAGACCAACTTTTTTTTTTTTTCAGCCGTCTCACTTTCTGTACGTGTTCCAACCGGGAAACCACCAGCAAGTAGGTCACCTGCTGTTGATAGATTGTTGCTTTATGACTTTTTCTCAGATTTGGTACAGTTCATATGAATAAAAGAGTAAGAAAAATCCACCACAATCACGATTTCTAAACCTCATTTACTTGAATTGCATTAGCGTTTGGGGTTCATTTTGTCAGTTCCAAGTTTTAAAGGGAACCCGTCATGTCCTATAAGCACTATATACCAAGCCATGGTGCTTATAGGACAGGGAATGTGAACTCCGGGGGTGTACTACTTAAACCCACCCGGCTCCCCGTTCTTGCCCTGTCAGCATCATTCTTTTACAAGCACACAAACTACTGTTCTCTATGTACTAACTGAAGAAGAGTCGTGCAAACAAAGCACCAACTTCCAGGGGTGACAGTGAGGAAATGGGGAGCGGGGTAGGTATAAAAAGCAACTCTCTGACTAATTTCCATTTGCTATAAGCACCATAATGTAGGGCCCATTTACACGCAAAGATAATCTTTCAAATGACTGAAAGATTTTGTGATCTATTTGCATAAAGTGTTAATGGCCATTAACACTTTATCATCTTCATTTCCATGTAACAGGGCCTCCAGGAGCTGTTTGTAGAGCCCAGTGTGTGATTAATCTCGCACACAGCTGCACTGATCTCTTCAAGGCTGCTGGCAGATTACAGTGTTATCTGCCGACTCCCGTGGACATAACAGTGTGCGGTCTATTGAGAGCTATGTTATCTCTCACTTGCTGAACGATGGATTTTAAGTGCACCTTAAAATCATTGTTCAAGTGAAAAGTGCACGATGCCCGCGTTTACCTGTAACGATTATTTTTGGTTATTTGAATGAATTTTGACCGATAATCGTTAGGTGTATATGGGCCTTTAGTAAATAGTGTTTACAGAACGTGACAGGTTCCCTTTAAATTTGGAAAACAAAATTTGCTCATCGCTAAAAACGATTAGCGCAAACTGGTGCAGAAGCCAGTTACATATGTAGATAATGGGCTCTGTTCATACCTAAAGGGGTTGTCTGGGCTCGTTTCAACAGATGAGACAGGTCATCAGTAGTTAATGGATGGAGCCGAGGACCGGATGTACATAGCAGGAGGTGCAGTAGCAGCGAGGCTCTCCCATTGATTTCAATGACACTGAAGCTGGTGCCTCCACTTTCTCCTGTCTGCTGACGACCAGGTCCGGCCCACCGCACTGGACAGTCGGCCAATCAGCTGATGGATGTAGGACCTGAGCTGTAGTTCCAGTCCATCAACTACTGATGAATAAAGATGAACGAGCATACTCGTTTAAGGCTGCTACTCGATTGAGTAGCAGTCTTATCGAGTAACCGTGTACTCACCCGAGTAGCATGCGGGGGGGGCGGCGGGGGCGGCTCTGGGGGTGGGGCTCCATCCCGCTCCGCCTCGCTGCCGCCCGCATGCTGCTCGGGCGAGTACACAGTTACTCGATACGACTGCTACTCGACTGAGTAGCAGCCTCAAACGAGCGTGCTCGCTCATCTCTATTGATGACCTATCCAGAAGATAGGTCGTCAATTAAACCGAGGCCAAACAATCCCTATAAAAAAATATATTACACGGCACCCAATAAAATCAGTGGGGTGACTATTGCACATACAAGCATGTCCTCAGAGCGAGAGTTGTTCCTTCTAATAGGGGGTGAAGTCATGAGGGGAAATCCGTGATTACATACATGTGCAAAAAAAGGCAAATGGATAGGGTTGACATGATCTGTAGTGAGAGCGGTATGGTCATGTAACCACGGGAATATTGTTGAAACCGCACTGGGGTCTAAGTTACCGGTTAGGTGGGGACATTCAAAACTAAAGATGGTTGTAGATTTTAGATTAATGTTGGCTAAACGCTCAATAATTTGACAGCTTTTCGTCCCATAGACTTGCAAGCTTGGCCAAATCTACATAGCTTTCCAATGGGTAGAGGGAAATAAGTCGCTGCCAGATTCTTCTAGAGGCGGCTTATCTCCCATGAAAAAAAGGATTGGACATATTGAAATCCAACAAGTCAAATCCCCACCATCAGGGAAAGTTGGGACAATCGTATACACACCAGACGGTAGGCCGATCCGTGGACAGCGGACGCTCATGGCCAACTTTAAGTAATAATAATAATCATCTTTATTTGTATAGCGCCAACTTATTCTGCAAAGAAGGTCCTTACTAGTTATAGGTTATAGTCACCGATTACTTCGGAGGGGTCGGTGTTCCGGGGATTATTTGTATTGCCAAATTGGAGTTGGGAAGGAATTTTTCTCCTAAAATGAGGAAAACGGGAATTTTTTCTTACCGATAATTCCCTTTCTTAAAGGCATCATGACAGCATACACCTGGAGGTTGCTCACCTGCTGACCTGATGGGACAGGAAGAGGCAGAACATAAAAAGCACCTCCCCTCCACCAAACACCAGTGCGTTCCAAATAACCACAGTGACAGTATACTTAACCAGAAGGTGTGTTTTATTGGCCCCACACACCTTAGACAAAGAAATCATAAGCATACACATTACCTCATGTGTTTAAACCAACAAGGGTAACCGTGTCGGTAGGGGGGGGGGGGGGGGGGGAAAGCCCGTATGCTGTCATGATGCCTTTAAGAAAGGGAATTATCGGTAAGAAAAAATTCCCGTTTTCCCTTCGTCATCATGACAGCATACACCTGGAGGAATACCAAATAAGTGGCATGGGCTTTTTTAGGGAGGGATTACTGCTTGAAGCACCTTTCTCCCGAAGGTTGCATCCTCACTAGATCTTAATGTCCAGCCTATAAGGTTTAATAAACGTATGGCTAGAAGTCCACGTGGCTGCGTTACAAATCTGTTCGATTGAGGCGTGCGCTCTTTCTGCCCAGGAAAATGCCACCGCCCAAGTAGAGTGGGCTTTCAAACCTTCTGGGGGAGGAATGCCCTTGGCCTTGTAAGCCTCCTGGATGGCTCTTCTGAGCCACCTGGCTTATTGAATCTCTAGAAGTGGCCTTCCCTTTGGCCTGCCCCTGAGACTGAACGAAAGTTAGTCAGTCTTTCTGCAACTTTCCGTTGCCTCAAGGTACACTAATGCAGCTCTTTTAACGTCAAGATTATGGAGCCTCTGCTCCTTTTCATTTTTAAAATTTAGACAAAGGCTGGAATGACTATTGGCTGGCCTCCGTGGAAGTCTGACAAGACTTTGGGTTGGAGGGAAGGGTCTAAGGAGAATACGATCTCATCAGGGTGCATAGTCATATATGGGGCCCTTTGCGAAAGGGCCTGAATTTCACCCACGCACATAGCCGACATAACTGCCACAAGGTGGGCTACCTTGTACGTCAGCAAGGCGATGGATAGGTTTCTAATAGGTTCCAATGGGGGGAAAAAAATCGCAGAAGGCCTGAAGGACTATAGTCAGATCCCGGGGGGGGGGGGGGGGGGGGGGGGCGCACCATCAGCTTTATGAATGGATGCAGTCTACTCGCTCTTCTAGGAAATTTCCTGATCCCCTTGTGCTCAGCAAGCGTGAGATCAAAGAATGCCCTCAAAGCCACTACTTGGGCTTTGAGGGAATCTGGACTCAACCCTTTATACGGGCCTGCCTGGACGAAATTTAAAATTTTTACGAATGTCTGATTGGATGTCCTGACCCATCCATTCTGAGAATTTTTTCCCGACTTTGGGATAAATCTTTTCCGTCGAGGGCATAAGGCTCTCGCACATAGTGGAAACCCCGTTAGATGATAAACCCTTTTCTAAGAATTTTACCCGTTCAAGATCCAGACTGTAAGCCTGAACTTGTGAACCTCCGGGTAGAGGAGAGGACCCTGCAGCAATAGGTCCAGTCCTGACGGAAGATGGAGAGGCTCTCCCACTGACAGATCTCAGGAGAGGAAACCAAGGTCTTTTGGGCCAATAAGGCGCTACTAACGTTACTGACAGCCCTGGCCGCAGTAATTTCTTAGGAGTAGCGGAATCAGGGGTAAAGGGGAAAAAGCGCAAGCTAAGTCCCAAACCCAGGGGTGAGAGGGGGCGCCCGTGCCTAAGGCTTGTTTCTCCGAGTCTCGGGAAAAGAGAAGACGGCAATTGGTATTTGCGCTTTACGCAAACAAAACTATTTTGGGTGCCCCCTATTTGTCCCGAGCAGGCTAGACACTTCGGGATGGAGTCCCCACTCTCCTGCGTCTACTTTCTTCCTGCTTAGAAAGCCCGCGACTGAATTATCGGCCCCTTTTATACGGAAGGCCGACAGTTACTTAGTTGTGAGTTCCGCCCATTGAAGGAACCTTCTCGCCAAATGCTGAAGTAGAGGATTCCTGGTGGAACCCTGGTGGCGAATGAGTGGCACTGCCATCATGTTATCGTAAAAAAATCCTCACATGCTTCATCCCTAAACAGTTTGCAGGCTACGTCTGGTTTCCCAAACCTCATTACGTTCTCTAACGTTAGATAACCTGGATCTCTCATGAGGGTCTTAAGTACCCTGTATATGGCCACCTTCAAAGGTGACGCCTCACCCTTTTGCGCTGGCATCAGTTATCGCATCAGTTATCAGTTACCCCATTAAAAGGCTGTCTGAGGACAACCGTCAGCGGAGTGAGGATCTAGCCCTAGTGGAAATAGGGATTGTCCTGTCAAGTGAGGACTGACTTGTCCCCATTCTGGAGGATAAGTGTCTGAAGATCACTGCTGTGGAATTGGGCCCAGGGAACCACTCCAATACATGAAGTCATTATCCCCAGGATCCGCATCACCTCTTATTGAAACTGTAGATTTTTTATAGAGAGCAGAACATTCTCTAGAATGAGCTGTTTCCTTAGAGGAGGAAGGGATGAACATTGGAGACGAAAATCCAAAATGACTCCTAGGAATTTTTTCCCGGTGTCCGGATCCATGTTGGATTTCAAATCATTACTGATCCAGCTCAGACCCTTAGACAGCTGAAGCGTGGACCCCCAGTATGACCTCAGAATAGTGAGGGGATCTGCCACCAGCCGGAAACCATCTACTGAGCTATGCCCCCTTTCAGATAGGGGATGATGATAATCCCGCGATTGTGCAGAAAGGCTACCATTCCAATCACCCCTTTTGGAAAAGCTCCGTGAAGCAGAGGAGATTTCAAAGGGAAGGCGCCATTCTCAGCGCAAATTTAGGAACTTTTTGCGAGTTGTCATAATTGGGGATGTGATAATACTCATCCTTTATGTCAATCGTAGCCATAACGTTATCCCTACCAATCAGGGGGGTTGCGGTTCTGATCGTCTCCATCGGTGGGAGCCATTGGTTCAGAAAGAAAGGGGAGTAAAACCCTTTCCCCCATTCCATCTTAGGGATGGGGATAACTGCACCGATATCCAGCACGATTTGTTCACCCTTAAGAAGAGCCTGCTGTAGGGTTGGTGCCGGGATGACGGTCACGGTAGAACCGGAAGCCCGTACTTGGACCCAGGCCCACACAGTCCGAGGTTAAAAAAGAATCTATTTGGAGGGCGGGGTACTAGCTCAAATCTTGTACCCCTCCGTCACCAGGCCTGCGCTTGTGGGATCGATTCCTGTCATTAGGATCGTTTCCCAGCGTGTGGTAGGCACCATTAGTAGCTATGTTTCTCCAACTAGTGCAGAAGTGAACTAATCTTCTGCGGGCATGAAGATGCAGGTTGAGGGACCACAGTAAGACCCTTATCGCTTCCTCCGGTCTTTCCATTCCCCACTTATGTTTATAGAGGAGGGACATGGAATTAAAGCGCTTTTTGCGGGGTCTGATGACTAGCCGCCCCGAACGGGTAGGGTACACAACCTATCTTTGGAGGTTATGTCTCTTGACCACTACTTTACCCCTGAATGACTGCCGCAGTGGTGCCGGAAAGCCCGTCCTTGGACCCAGGTCCACGCAGTCTCCGGTTAGCTCCCGGATGAGGTACTTCCCACTGGGGCAACCGAGGCTGGCAGAAGAGATGCTCGTGTTGGATAGGGCTGCCTGAGATCCGAAGCAGACTGCCTAGTCAAACCGCAGTAGAGCGAGCCACCAAGGTGGCCGCAGTATTAGCTTTATAATGAAGCTGGACATGGACCAAGCCTTACGCATGGTCATGTCTACTTTGTTGCCCTTGAGCGGGACGTATCCTCAGATGGAGTCTCCTCAAGGATAGCCACTTCATTGTCTGCCAATAAAGGACACTCTTAAAATTCTTTTAGAAATTAAGGGAGCTTGATCCATACAATTCCAATCATTAAGGATCAATGGTTTAAGTGTGGCGTTTACAGGGAATGTAGATTTACGTTGTGGAAGCAAACTCGCAACATGACGTCCTGCACAGTGCAAGGTTTTTAGCGTTTTTGTTTTTTTGTTTTTTTTTTTAAAAACGAGATATTTTTTCTCCCCCTGCGACACTTCCAAGATCTATAAGATCGAATTCTTCTGCCATGTCAGAGTCGGACTCTAACACTGCTGGAGCAGACCCTCTTGTGGCCCCTAAGGGCCCTGGTTGGAGGTCCGAGAGGTAGGACTGTTTCTTCCCGGACAACTGACTGGATTTCAGACATGGGGGAAGATTTTTCTTCCTGCAGAATTTTCGCTGAGCAGGAAGCGCATAATGTTTTAGAATAGGAGTCATGAAGTTTTGTAAGCATACAGGACGCTTTTTACTTCTCCTCCTAGCCTCCCTAGATTTTTGAGTATCCCTGTCGTACGTGACAAGGGAGAGCTCTGTTAGTAAGGGAAGTGTAGTGCAGGTGTCTGTAGGTTGGCCCACAGGACCACTTACAGTTTGGAGATTCTCTGGGTCCTCTCTTGGCCGACATCCTGCGCTTGTGGGATCCATTCCTGTCCTTAGAATCGATTCCTAGCGTGAAAAAACAAAACACCAGCCGACTCCCCTGGTGCAGGGGCTTTACATTTTGAATTTGGCGCCAAGCCACGCCAGGCCCCCTTTGTGCGCTCCATCGAGGCCACGCCCTCTTGCGGAGCATCTGGTGTCACACTCCTTGTGTTCCGCCCGCTACAGCCGGGACCCAGAGATGGCGGTCGCCGCCTGCTTGGCGACCGCGGTGGCGCCGGAAAGTCCGTCCTTGGACCCAGGCCCACCGGAGATGGCGGCCGCCGCCTAAAATGACGGCCGCAGTGGTGCCGGCAGCCCGTACTTGGACCCCGGCCCACGCAGTCCCCGGAAAGCGCCCAGATGGGGTCCTTCCCACTGGGGTTGCCGGGGCTGCCCGAAGAACAACGCCGCCGCTTCGCCGGTAAGTCCTCCTCCGGCATGGGACAGTGTCGCTGGAGCTCTGCCGTTGCTGTCCTGAAGGGACAGGAAAAACACTGGTGTTTGGTGGAGGGGAGGTGCTTTTTATGTTCTGCCTCTTCCTGTCCCATCAGGTCAGCAGGTGAGCAACCTCCAGGTGTATGCTGTCATGATGACGAAGGGAAAATTGGCTTCTACCTCATTGGTGTTTTTGCCTTCCTCTGGATCAACGTTGCAGGATAATAGGCTGATCATGTCTTTTTTCGGCCTTATATGTTAGACTTCTATATTGGCAACTAGCTTGAGAGAAACAGAAGATGCCAAACAGCTATTGGCTATGTAATCCTTAATGTTTTTACCCTTTATCCTCCCTGAATCTGTCACTTGTGCAGGAAATGGACAGCAGTGCAGATTACAAAGGCCTCATGTCCACGGCACGCACGGATTACAAATGGGGCATCCTGCAGGAAATCTGTCCATACCAGCGGCCGGGACCCTGCGTACCTGTGCGTGTCTTGAAGTTCTGTAGTGTGAATGTGTGCGGAAGCACCGGCTGGCGAACATGCGCAGTACAGATTTTCTTTTTTAAACTCCTGCTTTTCCCGCGGAATCTGTGGCCCGGATCGGACGACTTCCCAATAGAAGTCATCCATGCGGGAACCGCAGTAAAATGGAGGATGCTGCGATTTTTCATCCGTGAGCGGAAACCACAATTGGTTTCCGCTCGTGTGCATGAAGAATCATTTTTCCATCGCATGCTATGCAGGCTTATTGCTGCAGAATCTCGAACGGAACGCCCACTCCGGATTCTGCAGCAAAAATACGCCCGTGGACATGAGGCGTTAGGCTGGATTCACAAGGCCAATTTTCCCGTACGATTGCTGTCCGAGTCGGAGATAGACAGAACTGGCCTGGAAGAAGAACCCAGAATGGGATAATCCACACATGCGATTTTTTACTGAGACACCAATAATCCAAGTTTTCAAAATCAGTTTGTGTCCCATTTCTGTGCCATTCTTGCGCAAGAATCTCCCATTAATTTTTATGGGAGCGTTAATTAAAAAACAGATTGCACCCGCATGCCATACAAGTGTGATCCGTTTTTAAATGCACGTTAGTATGGAGATCACATGAAAAACGAATCAGGAACCTGCGATTTTTTTCCCTTTATAACGCGCATGAAAAATAGATGCCAATTTGCGTGAAAAAAATGGCAAAAATGCATTAAAATTGCATTGAAAATCATCGGTTTTTCACTGCTCAAAACCGTACTCACCATGTGAACACAACCCAAGTGCAGGTTTTCCAGTGTAGACCAATAAGGCTGTATTTACACGGGCGATTTCCGTGAACGAGTGCTGTGTTCCGTGAGACAGACAGAACTTACACGTGAATAGAACCCAATGGGTTAATTTAGATGAGCGATTTTACAGCGCGAGATCGAAAAATTGCAGCTTACTCTTATTTTTGGGCAACTCCGCTGCGAGAATCGCCTATTATTTCTTACAGGAGAATTCTTAAAAATGCATTGCTTGAGCCTGTAAAGCGATTTTCATGCCAGTGCGATGCGTTTTTTTCCCATTTTAACTATTAGACCTACCGGAAATTTATTCATCTGCGTGAAAACGGCGTACGACACCTGATGCATAGTGCACTTTTTTTTCACAGGATACAAAGCGCACATTTTAAAACTACATGTAAACGAGTGCGATGCAGGTCTGATTGCCTCAGATCGATACCTGACTCGCCCGTGTGAATAAAGCCAAAGGAGACTTTAGACTCAGAATATTGGAAAAGTTTAAGAATATAGTGAAAAAAAAGCAGATACCAAGAAAAAGCAGCAAACTGGACGTACCTGGTTCTTCAACTGGCATTAATAAAACAAATAGAATGCATAAACCGGATGCGACTACATTAGACTGATACATGCCAATGGACACGTACAATATGATGGCGGCCCGGGCGCTAATCTGCTATTGTATAGAACACATTCATGCTGAGCAGAGGAGGAAGAAAGAAAGCCTGAATTTCCCAAGACAAGACTAAAAAGACAAGGGGAAGGTCAGCAGAGAGAAGACGGGGAGGACTTGGAGGCTTTCTTAAGTCTAGCTGTGTTGCTAGAGGCTCTACGGAGAGACGTACCATCTAGGGGGTTGGTAAGGCCACTGCTACTCCAGTCAAACTGGACCGGCGGGAGGGAGTCCTGCGGAAGACAAGAAAGGACACGTTATACTACAACAGCAGATAAGAGAAAGACGTCTTCGGACAAGCCGATTGGGATTCTTACATGCCAGTCCGTTAACCCTTGCAATATTAATTTCACAATAGATATCCGTAAGGCCGCTTTCACACTGCGCAATTTTCTCATGATGCGACAGCGCTACAAAAGCGATGTTTTGTAAGCTGCTATATTGCGAAGACATAAAAAAATTGCGGCATGCTGAATATAATCAGCATGCTGCAATTTTTTGTAGCCCATGTTTCCCTATGGAGCCTTCCTTTGTGTTGCATCGCATAAAATAGCGGTTTTCGAGCGGTGCCACTTTTACAGTAGGAAGTCCTACTGCTTCCCCTAAATTAAGCGGTAGCTGAATTAAAAGAAAACATAATAAAACTACTAACGACCACTTGTCTGTTTGTATGTGGGTGAGTCTCATAGCCCGGCTCCCTGGCGATGTCATAGCCCCGCCCCCTGGCGACATTATGGCAGGTCCTAACACACTGAGAATATAACTAAACCGTTATTATGTCAGACACAACTCAGCAGTCCTGACAGGAGACACTGACCTACCGTCACCACAGAGATCTGGGGGGCTGAAGGACTTGCGGTGACGTCATTGCTGTGGGAGGAGTTATTCTGGAGTTTGGTAGTACAGTGCTACCTTGGGATGCGAGTGCCTCAGCTTGCGAGTTTTTTGACTTGTGAGCAGGCTCTCTCCCGAATTTTTGCTCTGATTTATGAGCAAAAGCTCAGGGTACGAGCCTGCTTGCAAGTCAAAAAACTCGCAAGCTGATGCTCAGGGGGGAGGGGGATCTGCGGCGCTGCTGCAGGCTGTCGCTCCCTCCTCTACGCCGACACAGAGCATTGCTTTCTGGATGCAGATATTGAATGCCCTGCCTCCAGCAAGCTATGCTCTGTTTGCTTAACTCAGCGCCGTGTCGGCCAATGAAAGCCGGCGCTGGATTAACCAATCACAGCCATTCAATGACAACATGTCTTCTGACAAATACGGCCATGTGTATACTACTCGTATTTATGTGAGCTCCGTATTAGAGTCCGCAAAAACCAAAGCAAATACAGAGCTAAATAGCGCTTGTTTAATACCGGTCCAAGGATGTATTCACACGGGTGAGTGCGATGTATGAAAAACGGACCGTGCAACCTGGAACTTCCTTGCAATATTAATGCGTGTATAATGAATGTTGCGAGAACGTGCGATTGTGTTTCCAATAGTAAGATGCTTTAAAAACGTATAGCACTCATATGACATACTAGTGCAACCTGTTTTTGGAATGTTCCCATAGAGAATAGGCGATTCCTGAACACGATCCCCTGCGATACCGGACGCGCAGCGATTTTTCAAACTCTGAATATCGCATATTAAACGCAAACGATTGGGTTATTTTCCCGTGCGAATTCGGTCCATCTCAGAAGAAGCTTGCACAGGAACATCAGCCGTATCAATACGCCCTAAGGCTACCAACACAGGGGCGATGACGATATAGGGCAGAGGTTCTCGCACTCGTCAAAGTGCCTTTTTATGGCAAAACCGCCTCCCATCAATTCAATAGGGAGCAGAAGCAAACTGAAGCCTTTCCATTTTTTGCAGCCCTATTGAAATCAATGGGGGAAAAGAAAAAAAATCAAATGCCTTTATTCTGCGTTTATTTCAGTTTCTCTCTCCAAAAACGTTGCAGAGAGTCGTAAACCCTGAACTGACCCCAATGCCGGCGTGAAGCAGCCCTGGCCCTTACTATATAGAGAAAGATAAAAACTGTCTCTTTTCAAGGCCAATGATAATAAATTAGAAAAAAAAAAGCAAATTTACCATTTCCAACCAGCTTAAGTAAAACGGATTCCAACACTAGTGCTTTTTGAAGTACAGCAAACAAGCCTATTTACACGCAGCGCAGACGGGGCGTAAACACAATCCAAAAAAAATCTACGGCAGAGATCCAAAGCTGAACGTTTAGATTTCTGCCACGGACCGGGGATCTGCAGATTAACCCCTTACAGGTAGATTCTGCAAATGAGAATTAGTTTGACTCATCTGGATACAGTTTGTCTGCAACACACGGATTCCCGCAGGTACCACTCAGGCCAACGGGACGACAATCACTCCACTGTGACCTTTATCACAGTAATGGCCGATTTACACGTAACGGGTATCGCTCAACGAATTTAAGCAATACTAGATTATAAATGCGGGAAAAAAAATTTAAATAAAATTGCTCGTTATTTGTTCGTGGCTGTTTATTGCTGAATCGCGTGCTTTTCGTTACGTGTAAACCCCCCCCCCCCCTTCACATAGGAGGTGAAGCGCTAAGGGAGAACCCAGCAATCCAGTGAGAAGTCTTCCAGCCTAAGGCTGGGTCTGTCACACGGGACAGAAATCTCACAGCTTGGCCGCACCGAAAAACCTTGAATTTCCGTGGGAGAGCCGCAGCTTCAAAACCCGCGGGTTTTCCACTGTAGATTTCTCTCCCCATAGAGAGGAGCGAGGCCGCAGCGGGGAAAAAAAAAAAGAATTGACATGCCGCGGAATTGAATTCGTTAGTTTCCGCCTGACTTTGCCGCAACAGATTGGCCGCCCCATGTGGACAAGATTTTTGCAAAATCTCATCCACATAGCTGGCTTATCCCGGGATTAGAAGCCGCGGGCGGTAATTGCCGCACGGAAATTCTGCGGCAATTCCGTCCCATGTGAACCCAGTGTAAAAAAGCTCAAAGCAAGCATTAACGACCTTAGCGGTGACATCAGCGGTGACATTTGCTCATTTTGGCGCTTTCACACGCATCATAAGTGCGGCACAATTTCCATAGCTGAATACACCGCCCTTAGGTGGCGTTTACACGGGGCGGGATTGCTGTAAAATTTTTCGTGTGTTACTCGTCCACAAATTGCGGAAATAACACGCACAAAACCCGTGCGGAGATTGACTTGTGATGCGGAATTCAATTCCGCAGCATGTTTATTTTCTCACCAGCTCCGCTGCGGAGTTCATCTCCTCCCAATCAACGAGAATTCCGCACAGGAATACGCGATAAAACCTGCGTCAAATGGTGCAAGTTTGGAGGCGGACTTTGCACAGCTGACCTGCAGCAGAACGCTCCCTGCGGACACTCCGCTGGAAATCAGTCCCGTGTGGACCCCAACTAACAGTACAAGCCATGTGACCAAGCATTAACCCCTCAATGCCAAAAGGATTTATATGTACATCCTGGCTGCGGGGCATTCAACGCAACAGGAGGAACACTTCTGAGCCCACGTCATTCTGCAGCGAAGGCCAACTGTGACCGATAGCCGGCCTCCTGCAACAAGAGTGGGGAACAAGAACAGCGATCCCAGCTGTTAACCCCATACATGCCACGATTTATGTGGATCGCAGCATGTATACGGTTCACAGAAGGAACAAACTCTCTGTGACGTCATT
Organism: Eleutherodactylus coqui; assembly: GCF_035609145.1. NCBI lineage: Eukaryota > Metazoa > Chordata > Amphibia > Anura > Eleutherodactylidae > Eleutherodactylus > Eleutherodactylus coqui. Next base: position 36,451,354 of record NC_089839.1, read on the forward strand.
GGCCCTCCATGATACGATCGCAGAGGGCTGATGGGTTGCCATGGCAACCGGACAATAGACGCTGGTGCCCGAGCCTGCCACTTCCCATGATCGCTATTGTGCTCGATAAGGCATTGCAGTACAGAAGTACTGCAATTCATTATCATATGTAGTACTGATATGGTTCAAAACCCCTACAGGGACATAAATGTAAAAAAAAAAAGGTAAAATAAAATACACCATCTTTACACACTTTTCCCTATTGATATAAAAAAAAAAAAAGTCCCACATTTTTGGTATCATCGTATACGCAACAGCCTGTACAATAAATTGAATGCACTACTTATTCTGCACGGCAAAGACTGGAAAAGAAAAAGGCTGGAAAAAAAATTGAGCCAAAATGTTTATTTTCTACGTTTTGATCAAAAAGCCGTACGTACATGCCCCAAAATGGTACCAATAAAAACTACAGCTCGTCACGCAAAAAACAACCCCCCGCAGAGCTTCGTCCATGGAAAAATAAAGTTATGCGACTTTGAATGCAGCAATGTAGAAAAAATAATAATTTATTGAGAATGAGAGGACTGGAATACCGAGAGAGGCATCAAATTTAGGATTATTTACCCTGGAAAAAAGACGACTAAGGGGCGACCAAATAACTATCTATAAAAACATTACGGGGACAATACAAGGATCTCTCCCAGGATCTGTTTATACCGATGACTGCGACGGTAACAAGAGGGCATCCTCTACGTCTAGAAGAACGCAGGTTTCATCACCAACACAGAAAAGGGTTCTTTACTGTAAGAGCAGTGAGACTGGTGAACTCCCTGCCTGAGGACGTGGTGATGGGAAAATCCATAGAAAAGTTTAAGAGAGGACTAGATGTCTTTCTAGAATGCTATGATATTACAGGATATAGACATTAGGTGACCAGCGGGGTTGACAATCTCAAATGTTGATCCAGGGATTACTCTGGCTGCCATTATGGAGTCAGGATGGAAATTGCCTTCTTCTAGACCAACAAGGCGGGGGTTGAAACAGGCTGAGCTAGATGGACATTGTCTTCATTCAGCCTAACATACTATGTTACTATGTAAAAGTGAAAAAAAAAAAAGAAAAAAATTTAAAATGTAATAATTTTGGTATCATTCTTCAGAATTGTACAAAAAAATAATGTCATTTATACTACATGATTATTGCTGTAAAAAAAAACAAAAAAAAAAAAAACACACCTTACAGAATTGATGTTTTCTCTCCCTCTCCAAAAAAAAAAAAAAAAAGTTAATAGAAGTTTTACAATCCATTATATCTACCCAGAAATGGTACCAATAAAAACTACACCATGCAAAAAACAAGCCCTCATACGGCCACGTCAACGGAAAAGGAAAGTTATGGCTTTTGAAAAGTGGAGGTGAAACTTCCCCTCAAAACACTGCGTCCTTTGGGCCAAAATAGGCTGCACCCCTAAGGGGTTAAAAAAATAAATGAAAAAAACCCTAAACACTAAGCAAAACCTTGTTCACATGGAGCAGAAAATTTCCCCCCAGAGTCCGCAGCAGGTGTATTCGTGCTGCAGATATTAACGGCAGATTTCAACTTTTGACATGCAACGGCTGAAACCAGCGGCAAATCTGCAACTAAACCCGTACCGTTCAGGCCCAGAATTGACCACAGAGGATTTACCACGTATTCGCTGTAGATCCCGCTGCAGAAGCGATGTATTTGGAGGCACCCTGAGCGTTCACAGCAAATAAAAAAAAATTGGGAACTCCCGTACCTGTAAGTGGTCAGAAGAACAAATACTGTCATCCGGAGGAACGGGAGACGATTGCCCTATTGAGGCTATTTTTTCTGCAGCAGATAAAGGCTTGAGAGGTTCCTTGGTCGGCTCCAGCATACCCTACAAGGGTTAAAACAAAAACATTACAAATATATAAACACCAACAAGGCCATAAAATAACAAAACAGTGCAGCTCTTTGTAAAAACAAGGTGCTGAGCGCCCTCTTGTGGCCATAAACTAGTAATACCACATAGGCTGAATAAACTATTGCTACACCAGTGTGGGAATGCAGACAGGATAAACCTAATAATGACAACTTGTATGGAGTGGTTCTTGCATCTGCATAGTCTTCTATTATGTGTCTGACAGCCGAGTTATCCTCCTGTAAAGCGTGCACAGATCAATTCGAATTTATAGAAATTTACAGGTTTTTAGTTTACGCAAGTGTACCACGAAGGGGAAGAAGTGCAGAAGCAGTTGGAGGAGGATGCCCGATGACCCCCCTCCCAGTTGTGTAGGCGCAGTCATCTTCCAACTAACTATATATGCACATAAATTAAGTAGGTCATTTTTGCAATAGCAGGTACCCTTCTTGCAGGGCCGCCTATAGGCGCAGGCCTACTGAGCAGCAAGAGGGGGACCCCAGCTGAGAGCATTCATAAGTTAAAGGGGGTTTCCAGGGAGAATACTATTGATGCCCTATCCTTAGGACCCCGACCGATCAGCTGAGCAAGCGCATGCTGTCAGCACCGCAAATACAGAGATCGGGGCAGAAGCCTCCACAGCGACTTCCGTATGGAGGCTGGTGCTAGTAACCACAGGCATGGCTTGCAGTGGTTTCAATGAGAGCAGTGCCGGCCACTACACAGAGGTTGGAGCAGAGACTTCCGCTGCTTCAGTTACGACCTCTGTGTGTATTTGTGACAGCATGTGCCCCCGCTCAGCTGATCGGTCGGGGTCCCAAGCAACGGACCCTAGCCGATCAACTACTGATGACCTATCCTGATGACAGGTCATCAGCAGTAGTCTCCCTGGAAAACTCCTTTAAAACACCACACAAGCCGCGTACATCCATGTATAGACTGCCGCATTATCATACATATTTCTTTAGAATTCACAGAAGTGAAGCCCTGATGGTGAACTGATGTGAGAAAAAAAAAATAACAAATAGAAACCCCAGGGGCTCTCCTTCTGGCACGGCTCCCCGTCAGGGCTGGTGGTTTCATTTGTTATTTCCTCTCCATCGGCAGTCCACAATCAGGACTGATGTCTGTATCTGCTTATCTGGCATTCATGGCCTAATAATCTTGGCTAGTGCCTCTTAGGGTTATTCACCAGCCTCTAAGCTGCCTTCTCCGGTATATACAGGGCGATTGTGCCTCAAGTGTATATTAATGCCAGGTTGTCAATGGAGAGGATTGGGTCTCAGCCCTGTGTCTTTTTAAAGAAATGTTAGGAGGCCTCTGTTTTCTTCAGAAGTTACCCAATTGTGGGTTAATTTGGCTCCACCTGAAACCAAATACCCCACCCATCATTAACTACCGAGTGTGGTTCCGTGATATTTTCACCCCATTAAGCTCCTGATGTTCTGTCCGTACGGCCAGAGAAACGCGTTGAGCATTCTAAATTTCTGTGGATGTTAAGATTGGATTATGGAGAGCTCTGCCATTCTTACCAGAGCGTCCTAATATCCTACTTTGGATAATTAAAGGTCTTTTTGAGCATCTGATATATCTACATACTGTTGGAACATCGATCCAATAGTTCTGCAGTACACTGTTCGGTCTGTACCCCTCTATGGGTCTGGTATACCCATCCTTGCCATCCCACTGAGGGCCCTTGTTGGACACCGCTAAGGGTGCTACGTGGCTGTGAAACATATAAACAGCCTCTTTAGTGTTTATCATCAAGCGTTTTCTACATCTTTGGCTCCTTGGTTATGGATCTTCGGCCGCAGTCTTCAACCTCCATTCTGAGGGCCGTGTCAGACACCACAACGAGGTACTAGCTAGCCTAGTTATATCTATGCAGGGGGTCTATCCAGCTTACAATCCCCCCTTTATTAGGCCCTACCATCCATCGGGGCCTTGTCACCCCCTTTTCACATATTAGTTCACCTTTGTACTGAGGTTTTTTACCATAGGATCTAGGTGATGATCCCTTTATACCCATGGTTTTAATTATTTATGAATAAAACGGTTGTTTTAGTTTATTCTTCTGTAGGGGCTTTTCTGTGAATAATAATTTAGCTCTTCCTTAGGCCTCTCTGAAACCTACATATTTCTTTAGAATTACTGCAGGAATTTAACCTAAACTCAACATTACGCAACCTGCGAAGTCTAGAAAGCATGATGTATGAATGCCCATATCAGCATCCTAGTACCCTGGTGCTTACATGTTCATTGACAATACCAGATCTGAAAAGTTTGGGGTCAAGAAGAACTTATATAGAACATTGCTACAAATCTGTATAAAATAGATGTTAGAAAAAAACCAACACATGGCTTACCAAACCAGCTGCATACATGGGAACAATAACCGGCTGCTTCTTATTGCCTGTAAAGAGCTACAAAGAAAAAAAAAAAGAAGACCATCAATGATGCATACAAGAGGGGGGAAAAAAAAAGTCTGAAGGTTAAAAGGTTACGGACACTTTTGGGGGACTAATTTTTTTTTCACTTGCAAGCTGACAATCATTTTTCCAATTCAGTTCCATCAAAAATGTTGCACTGTTTCTCTTCTGCAGCTTCCACATATCACAGTACATAGAAACTGCAGTCTAAGTCCATGTAGGAGATCTGTCAGTAAGGCCGTACTGACGGCTCGGTTGTGAGCCCTAATTTCTCCTCTGCTGCACCTTCTTATCGCTACTTTATGACCGTAACACAGAAGCTTTGTTGTGGTCATAAATTAGCGGATAAGAATGTTCAGGAGAGGAAAGAGCAGAGGGAAACTAAGGGGCCTCAACATGGGACGACTGTCAGGCAATCAAGCATCCAATGATTTTCCTAAGTGATAATTGTTCTTGTGTAGAGATGAGCGAGTAGTGCCTTAGCCGAGTATCTCCCCGCTCGTCTCTAAAGATTCGGGGACCGGCGCGGGTGACATGTGAGTTGCGGCGGGGAAAGAGGGAGAGAGAGATCTCCCTTCCGTTCCTCCCCGCTCTCCCCCGCCGGCCCCTGAATCTTTAAAGATGAGCTGGGAGATACTTGGTTAAGGCACTACTCGCTCGAGTAATGTGCCTTAGCGAGTATACTCGCTCATCTCTATTCTTGTGTTTTGACAAAGGATGATGATGGTTCAGTGAATGGAGGTGGAGCGACCAGAGATCTCATCCACCCGCCCGCCGCCATTCACAGTAAACAGGCAGTCGTTCACAGATTAATGACTACCTATATACCCGGGCCATCATCATTAGTCGTTCAGTTGCTGGCAGCGCGATCCTGCAAGAATATAACGATAATCGTTCCGTGTAAAAGAGCGCTAAGCCATCAGTCCGGCCTCACTGATGGATCTCTTACTCACACTCAAGCTGGCAGTGTAGATGTGCTGTCAACTTTGACAGCGGCATCTAATAGTTAACTGCAGTAAGCGATTACTGCAGTTGCAGACAGATGTCAGCAGCAGCCGGCATCCACCGGTATGTAGCGGGCATGACTCCCAAGACCACTCCATATACCACTCACATTCACCTGCTGTATATTTACAGTCCTTAAGAGGTTAAACTAACTGTCATTTCCTAAGAGCCTCAAACTAAATGGAATGTGCTCAGAGTAGATGTCGCCTGGGAATGCCTTTCTGACTTACCTCCTTCATGAACCCCTGCTGTTTGCATCCAGCAGATGTGTGCTCATAATGACCCATCTAGTCATTATACACATGCACGCAAGTAGTGCCAACGGACAGCAGAGGAATGGCGTGGAAGGTAAATATGAGAGAGGCCGCTCCAGACACTGCGGCGCATCTTTTGAGATAACTACTTTAGTTTATGGGGCTCCCAGCAAGTCCCATTAAAAAAAGGACCGTTTTCTGCTCCCCTTTTTTTTTTCTTTTCTACCGTCATCTGTCAAATAAAAAAAAATGCTGGAAAACCCCTTTAAATATAACAGTATACCCAATATTTTTTTTTTTTTTCGTGGAAGCCTGGTTATGCCCTTTAACGCCACACAAAGGATGGGCAGAGCACACAGTTGGCCGTCTGCCCTGGCAATAGAAGTGGGATTAAGAATTACTGACCCAAAACGTTGTGTCTAAAGCACATGATGTCTGCCAAGGAACTGCTAGTTAGCAGCTTCACTCAAGCGGCTTGCTCCTTCCCTACGGAGCCTTTATTCGGGCCGGTGGCTTGCAGAAGCAGACAATGAGCGCAGACAGAACGGCCAACATACTATGTTCCTTGTGTCGATTCCTAGGGAGCGCAGCAGCTTCTTGTTGCTATGAGAACCTCCCCACTGGTACTTGAGTCCGTAGGCATCGTGAATATCCTGCAGCTCCGTCCATATGTCCAGCACTTCTGTGTGTAAGCTGTGGAAAGACCAAGGCGTTAGAGTCTCCCGCTGTTCTTGTGACAATGGCACATCTGCTGTAGCGTGACCGAACGACGGCTGCAATAAGGGAACAGTCACTACTTTCTTTGAGTGTAACGACTAAAGGATAGGAACGCTATAAATCGCCGGCGCAAAACTGGAAGATAGAAAAAAAGGACACATAAAAAGCTACATTATACAACAGCCTAACAATCCTACATCCACCATTTACTGCACGACTATACAGGGATTTACGGTACTTTGTAGCTATTTTATTCCACACCGGCCAAAAACTTTAGCAAAGTAAGAATGTTTTCAAATTGAGAAGTGATCGTTTATTTTTGTTAACTAACAAAATGCAAAGTAAAGGAGTAAAAGAGAAATGTAAATGGCATCAGTATTTGGTGTGACCGCCCTTTACCTCCACAACAACGTCTGCTTACTTACACAGTCAGGGATTTTGTAGGTTTGTAGTCTGATGTCGGGTGTAGGATTAACCAATTACAAGTGATAATGACCATCTTTTTCATAAGCAGGTTGAAATACAGTCATTAACCAAAACAAACATTTGTGGAGGAGGCTTAAAACTGGGTGAGGAACAGCCAGAGTCTGTTAGAAAGGTGAGGTTGTGGAAGACAGACATGTCACAGGCAGGAGTGAAGCATGATGGAGAGCGGTATAATAGTGAGTGTCTGCAGGCAGCAGTGAAGCATGGTGGAGAGCGGTACAATAATGAGTGTCTGCAGGCAGCAGTGGAGCATGGTAGAGAGCGGTACAATAATAAGTGTCTGCAGGCAGCAGTGGAGCATGGTAGAGAGTGGTACAATAATGAGTGTCTGCAGGCAGCAGTGGAGCATGGTAGAGAGTGGTACAATAATGAGTGTCTGCAGGCAGCAGTGGAGCATGGTAGAGAGCGGTACAATAATGAGTGTCCGCAGGCAGCAGTGGAGCATGGTTGAGAGCGGTACAATAATGAGTGTCTGCAGGCAGCAGTGGAGCATGGTAGAGAGCGGTACAATAAGTGTCTGCAGGCAGCAGTGGAGCATGGTGGAGAGCGGTACAATAATAAGTGTCTGCAGGCAGCACTGGAGCATGGTGGAGAGCGGTACAATAATAAGTGTCTGCAGGCAGCACTGGAGCATGGTGGAGAGCGGTACAATAATGAGTGTCTGCAGGCAGCAGTAAAGCATTGTGGAGAGCAGTACAGTAATGAGTGTCTGCAGGCAGCAGTGAAGCATGGTGGAGAGCGGTACAATAAGGAGTGCCTGCAGGCAGCAGTGAAGCATGGTGGAGAGCAGTACAATAATTAGTGCCTGCAGGCAGCAGTGATGCATGGTGGAGAGCGGTACAATAATGAGTGCCTGCAGGCAGCAGTGATGCATGGTGGAGAGCAGTACAATAATGAGTGCCTGCAGGCAGCAGTGATGCATGGTGGAGAGCAGTACAATAATGAGTGTCTGCAGGCAGCAGTGATGCATGGTGGAGAGTAGTATCAATAAGGAGTGCCTGCAGGCAGCAGTGAAGCATGGTGGAGAGCAGTACAATAATGAGTGTCTGCAGGCAGCAGTGAAGCATGGTGGAGAGCAGTACAATAATGAGTGTCTGCAGGCAGCAGTGAAGCATGGTGGAGAGCAGTACAATAATGAGTGTCTGCAGGCAGCAGTGATGCATGGTGGAGAGTAGTATCAATAAGGACTGCCTGCAGGCAGCAGTGAAGCATGGTGGAGAGCGGTACAATAAGGAGTGCCTGCAGGCAGCAGTGAAGCATGGTGGAGAGCGGTACAATAAGGAGTGCCTGCAGGCAGCAGTGAAGCATGGTGGAGAGCGGTACAATAATGAGTGTCTGCAGGCAGCAGTGAAGCATGATGGATAACAGTATAATAATGAGTGTCTGCAGGCAGCAGGGAAGCATGGTGGACGGTCCTTACAATTGGGGCTGCATTTTAGCAAATGCAGTTTAGGATTTGGCCAAGATTAACGGTGTCCTCAATGCTGATAGAGGCAGATACTTATCTATTGTGTAATACCATCAGGGGGCATCCGATTGGCTCCACATATATTTTGCAGCCGGACAACAACCCCAAAACATCCAGCCAATGTCATTAAGAACTATCTTCACTGTAAAGAAGAACAAGGAGTCCCGGAAGGGATGATATGGCCCCACAGAGCCCTGATCTGACATCATCCAGTCTGTCTGGGGTTACATGAAAGGATTTGAGTGAACAGACATCCACAGAAGATCTGTGTTAGTTCTCCGAGATGTTTGGAACAACCTCCCTGCAGAGTTCCTTCAAAAACTGTGTGCTGTTGTGAAGGTAAAGAATGGTCAGAAGAACTGAAGCTGTTGTGAAGGTAAATAACGGTCGCACCAAATAGTGATGGGATTTAGATTTTTTCTTTTGTTCATTCTCTTTGCATTTTGTTAATAGAGCAAAACTAAATAAACTATTAACACTTCTAGTTTTGAAATAATTCTTACTTTTCAATATTTTTTTCCACACGTGTCTAAAAGTTTGGCTTACTACTGTAATAAACCAAGTAATCAGTGAAAATACTAAAGTCACTCTATGAAGGCACATTAACAGAATTCTGACATACGTTTAAACATCTATATGCACAGATGGGACAATCTTTACCTTGATAGTGATAGCCCAGGGCAGAAAGTTCTCTAATCTTAACCCATTAAAAGCTATAGCTCCCTTGGGTTAACACAATAAAACCCACTTGAAAGTAATTCAGACTGTAAATAACCCCCCTGATCTCACATCAAGCTAAAGAAAGACCCATCTGTACACCGCAAAGTTTTGTGAAAGTTATTACTTGCACAAAAGTTTAAAACTTTTTGGCCTTTTTCTTGGCAGACTTCTAAAAAGCAGGCAGGGCCTAGCGGAACGGGGGAGGCGAGTACCCTGGCAATTTATTACAGTTCACACCAGAACCAGATTTAAATTATAGCACAAATCTACGCCAGCTCATATTTAGCGTAGATTTGACTTCGCGGCTCACAGTCAGCCAGAGATGCTACAAACATATTAAGAGAAGTGCAACATTTGTCGCACCTTACTGCAGCGGCGCTGCGCTTACACCAGCGTATGAATAGCCGGTTTAAGGTGAGTGCACCCCCAAAAGCTCCTGCACATGGCAAATCTACACTGCAGCACCCGAACTCCCTACAGATTCCCATTACAGGTCTGTAGGGCGCCGTATGCAGCCCAGCTTTGGGGGATAACTCTGTAAAACCTTGGTAAGTCTCGGTGAAAAATCAGAGGTGCAAGGAGCTGCTGAAGATGGATATTACAGATTGTTGGGAGCCAGGGAAGTATAAAAAGCACCTCCTCAGCCTGTCCTAGAAGTCCACAAACTCAGCTTATGGTGCTTATAAGCGATGACAGGTTCCCTTTATTGATTGTATGTATGTATGTATGTATGTATGTATGTATGTATGTATGTATGTATGTATGTATGCACACCTTTCAAAAGAATGGAGCTCATATCTGAGCGTCTCACAATGCACAAAGCTCATGTGATTTTCTCGGATGTGTGAAGCCGGCCTAATACTGATCTGATAGAAAAGCGCGCAATTGTTGTACTGCCAATCCAGCGGCTTAAACCTCACGTTTACGTGTGCGCCTGGTTTTGGTGGAATCGTGGAGCGGTTTTGAACAGAAACAGACCCGGGAACGAGACGTGTTCCTGCTCAAAAATGCAACGAAAAAACAAGCAAGAAATGCAAGAAAAACACGCGGCCTATTTGTTGTCGTCTTCTCCAAGTTGGAGTTGGGTTTTGTCATCTCCTATTAGCTCTACCCATGGTACCTGGCGGCAGATTTGGACGCGGGGGTCTCGGTGCATAGCAGAAGATCAAGAGGGGAAACCTTCTCGTCAATTTCAGCAACAGGAGGAGGAGAGAAGCAGGCGTGGATGACCCTCTCCAGACGGCTCAGTAACGGATTCTGCAGAGGAAGAAGAGGAGGTCAGTACAATCCACGGCCTGCAGGGGGCACACATCAGACACATCCGCAGCACAAGTGGTTTGTTTATAACTTGTATCCTTACTGTTTCCACAATGTATCTGTTTCTCTCTATGTAAATATCAGAGCTGTCAGGTTTTTCCCCCCATTTGTTCCACTGCTCCTGTCCACAGGCGATTGTTCATTGCGCAGCCGCGGCGTCCATGAGAGGAGAGTCCTAGCGATTCTCCGCTCGTGGGAACTATATCGCCGCGATTCTCCGCGGTGAGCCTGTCAGATAGGCTCACCGCAGAGAAATGACAGCTCGGCCCCTGCTCCCGATATTCCGCAACGGCCGCGGACAGGGGCCCCGAGTATAAATGTAGTCGAGTTTAGCTGGAGACTACGGCCCGTTTCACATGAGCGTGTTGTAACACAGAGCCGTATTACAGGTGACGTTATTTTTCAAGCATTTGCCATTATTCTCTATGACAGCGTTTAAAAAACAAGTCATCACAAATCGCATGCTGTGTAATCTGCATGCAACCAATCATGGCGCAGCTTGCATTTTACCAGAGCAGTAGGAGAAATGAAAGCTGTGCTGTGATTGGTTGCTATGGGCAAGACAGATTTTCTTTTAGACAACTTTCATAGGAGTTTGGTGCATGCGGTGACATTACCACAAGAGATGGGAAGCCAGCGAGTCTGAAGAGAAGCCGCACGTTCCGTTAATAGAACACGCAATGTGCAAAAGTGCACCAATTTGGGGGGGGGGGGGGTGGAATAAAACAATTTATATGTACCGGCAAACCTGAATAAACATCTGTAATCCAGAAGGGGGGATGAGCTGGGATAGAAGGCTCTCCAGAGTGCAGTACTTGGCGAGACACTTCCGTACGCACCGTGTCCCTGAGGGTTGGGGGTTATTCGCTAAATATTAGTAATGCAGTATGAATGGTGATCAGGGGATAGAACCACTATTAGTCTGCAGGGAAGGAGGAGGCTGCGCTCTAATTGTATTTGCAATCCTCCATCTAGAAGGTCTGGCTGGCTGGGGAGTATATACAGCGAAAGCAACAAATGCGCTAGAAGCAACCGCAACGCAGCTCGTCCGTTCATCAGCCTCCTGCTAACGGCTAGCGCTGTTCAAACCTGACAGCTCTGAAAGATCTCTCTTAAATGGACATTAACCTAAAAACATAGGAACAAAAGAAAACCCCGTCAGGGCGCATACGTGCTCCATATACTTAATACCTTAAAGGGGTTGTCCGGACGTGGCAAATGCATGTATAGACTTCTGTAAGGCCGTTACAAAGCACTTTGTAATATAGTGTGTGCTTTGTAAATGAGCCCTACAGATGTATACTTACCTACAGGAGTGCCCCCCCCATGTTGGCGATCCAGTCATCCTTGGCATTAGGGCTGTGAGCGTCTTTTTCTTTGCGCATGTGCAGTAGCGCTCGTCGGGGCAGCGATTGTGCGTCTGTTTCACGCGCATACACAGTAGTGCTTATCGGCTCGGGAACGCGCGGCAGATTCTTGGTGCATGCACAGCTTACTCAGAAGTCCACGCTGAAGCCGATCCACCGGCCGACTGTCATCAGCGGAAGGGTAAGTATTGCTACAGCGAAAGTGTCAGGGGAGGGTGGGGTCGCCATCACTGCTGGCAACTGTTGGGGGCCACCATCTCTGCTGGGGCAACTGTTGGGGGCCACCATCTCTGCTGGGGCAACTGTTGGGGGCCACCATCTCTGCTGGGGCAACTATTGGGGGTCACCATCCCTGCTGGAGCAACTATTGGGGGTCACCATCCCTGCTGGAGCAATTATTGGGGGTCACCATCCCTGCTGGAGCAATTATTGGGGGTCACCATCCCTGCTGGAGCAATTATTGGGGGTCACCATCACTGCTGAAGCAATTATTGGGGGTCACCATTACTGCTGAAGCAATTATTGGGGGTCACCATTACTGCTGGGGCAGGAGTGGGTGTAGTCACTTATTGGGGCTAACTAGCTCTGCTGGGGCAATTATTTGGGGTCACTATCACTGCTAAGGCAAATTTTGGGGGACACTTACTGGCAATTATTGGGCGGGTGTCTCTCTCTGCTGGGGCAATTATTGTAGGGTCACCATTCTTGCTGGGGCAATTGTGTGTGGGGGGGGGGTCACCATTTCATTTGGGGTTCAGTTTAAATACAGTTTTCAATGCAAATATGGATGGATGCATGATTTTTTTTTTGTATTAATGCTGCCCATTCATTGTGGGACCAGGAGAGACAGGTGAGGAGTTCAATGGAGGTGGGCGGGGCCAGGAGAGACAGGTGAGGAGTTCAATGGATGGAGGTGGGCGGGGCCAGGAGAGACAGGTGAGGAGTTCAATGGAGGTGGGCGGGGCCAGGAGAGACAGGTGAGGAGTTCAATGGAGGTGAGCAGGGCCAGGAGAGACTGCTTTTTTGTTCTGCTGTCATCGGGAGCGCGGGCACAGAGAGGCGCAGGGCATTGCGTGAATGCAGGGGAATGGCGCCATCTTTAAAACCTGCTAGCAGCATCAGTTAAAGTAAGAAACAGACATTACAGCTAATATGCCTGCCGGTTTAACCCCCTGTATGCTGTGTGTTATAATGCTCAAAAAAAGGAAAGAATCATAAAAAAGAGTCACCCCTTTAAGTTCGGACACGCTGCGATTTGGGAGGGTTTTTTTCCCCCATTTACGTGACCAACATAATATGGCATGAAAATACGCAAATGTGAATGAACCCTTTGAAGTCAAGTAGTTCTATTCAGGGGTATTAAGTGTGCATAAAAAAAAAAGTTTCCTTCCCCTCATGGCCATACGAGGACTTAAAGGGGTTGCACCTCCCCTATCCACAGGATAATTAGCTAATCATTGTGGGGGGGCGGGGGGTCTCACCATCGAGACCACGACCATTCTTGAGAATGGGGATCCTGCTTACCTCTCTGCCTGTCACTAAAGTGAATGGAGTGCTTGTGTAAGCAGTCGTTCCCTCAATGAATAGGGTGCAGTAAGCCCGCACTGAGGGAGGAGGGGGACACGGGACCACCAATCTTGAGATCGGCGGCAGTTCACACCCAAATTAAATCAGTAAATTATCCCCCATCCTTGTAATCTTGTTACACCACCATTAAAAAGGAGTTTTCCCACCAAAATCATGTATCGACTATTTATCGGTCATGTGATAAATGATTGATCCCTGGGGCTCTGACTGCTGGATCCCAAGGGGTTCCGTCCTTGTGAATGGAGTGATGGTGCACACCTATGAGGCGGGCAAGCGCAGCACAAGCTATCTCCACAGACAGTGAATGGAGCAGGGGGTCTCGCATGCCCACTCCATTTATAAATAGGCTAGGTGTGCACTTCCTCGTGACCCCTGGAGATTCCCCATTGTCAGACCTCCAGCAATCAATCACTTATCACCTATTCTGGGGTTATAAATGATTTAGATGGGTTCATCCCTTTAAAGCAGTTTACTGTTTTATAAGACGAGGAGGGTGCCGGAAAGTTAAGCTACCGCCAAAGACACGAATGCTCATTCGAGCTGAACGTTCCCGTCTATGGGGAAGCCGGAGAAAACAGTTGTCAGATGAATAATCGTTCATCCGACGGTTGTTGAAGACTATAGAAACGTGTAGCCTACCTACGACTCAATGACTTCTATTTCAGAGTATTGCGGTCATGTGCAGTGAGGGGGAGGAGGCGAGCTGTGATAATCACCCATTATGCATGATGGCTCCTGTGCAATCTATATAGAGGTGTTGCCTTTCATTGTAATCCCGCTTGTGATGCTAAAGATGACTGCAGAAAGGTTGTTGATGGTAATGAGGTTCAGGGACTTCTTTTTAAGGCCACCTGCACACGAACGGATTTGCATTATGGAATCCGCGGCAGGCCTAATGTGGAGCTTTCCTTTTAAGAGCATCGCCGCTCTGCAAGTACCGTTTGAAAGTGGTTACCGCAGCAATGTTTTAATTACAGAGTAAAGGACTTTTTACAAGACCTGATGATCAGGCAAGAAGCGTTCATTTGTCCAATCACTGGTCTATATAAAGCTTCCATTGACCATTGCGTCCGTCAGCTAACAACCTCCTTCGTGCAGCCACAAAAAAAAAAAAAAAAAGTTGCGTATTGTCGGCAGCACATCTCCCGTGTGAATGGGGGACAAGCTGCCAGCCACGATGATCCACGTGAAACAAACTCATGACCAGTAACGCAATGCTCAATAGACGCTGCTGGGTGATGGGTAGAGATGAGCGAACGTACTAGTTTAGGGCGATTTCGCAATCGAGCACCGCTTTTTTCGAGTAACTGACTACTCGGGCCAAAAGAGTCGGAGGGCGCCGGGGGTGAGCGGGAGAGACAGTCACTTGGCGTTTAGGTGAGCTAAAAACCAACAGTCTCCGACAAGTGAGATTCTGGCGGCAGCTTTTCTCTTTCACTTGAGAACATCAAGGATCGGGCAAGGTTAAAATTCACCATTCCCAACCCTTCTCTCTCACTCCATCCCCTGAAATCTGCCATTGAGGAAGACTTAGACCACCGCCATGGTCAGCCAATGTTCATCCACCATTGAAGTCTACCCTGGCGATATTAATCATGTGTGAGTCAGTAAGAAAATACCAATAACACCACAACCCCCTTACCCTTACCTGAAAGGCAATTTGTGAATCTTCACAAATAAGGGTTGCGTCAGGTTCATGAACTGCCGGGAGGTCAATGCTTTTTGTGTTTACAACCTGGTCATCGGTGCTAGGTGGAAAGTCTGTCCTAAATGACTGCCAATCATCAGACTCAGTCTCCATCTTCTGATCTCCAAAGGCAGCCCAAGAAGAAGAAGAACTAGAACTTCCTCCCGGATCATCCTCAAAAGCACTCCAGTCTGAAGGTTGCTGAATACTTCCCGCCGCCGTACTGAAATCGGCAAAGTCATCGGACTCTTGTTTAACACTCAACTCCTCTTTTTTCGCCAAGGATATAAAACCTCCAAACTCACTGAACTCCCCCGGTTCCTCAGAAGCCCACTGTGCAGGAGTGTCTTCGGAAGACAACTTTTCAGAAGGGCTCGTCTGTTCCTCTTGAACGATATTAGTATCCTCAAAACTACCGAAGTCCTCGTAGTTTACCTCCTCCACACTCGGAGGCAAATCTAAGGGTTCATGAACAGGTTTTTTATGCGGCGTGATGTTATCCGTCACGGGAACAGCAGCATCGAAATCTCCAAAGGCTTCAAATTCTAGCTTATCGCGAGAAACATTCATGGTATGACCACCGTCGAGATCGGACCCAAGTTCTCTTTTTCTAACATCTTTTGATGTTTCCAGTGACTCATCGTCAGAATTAATTTTACTGAGAGTCTGTTCTTCCTCTTTTCTACTTTGCGAAAGTTTTGAAGTATTTTTGGTATCCAGTGAATGCATACTATCGGAATCTAGCGTGGCAGATGTCATTTCATGAGGAGGAACACCATCAAGTGCAAATGTATCCGGGTCTTCATTTTCTTCTTGAGGAAACGGGTCTTGTAGCATTTCTGCAGTGGCCAAGACACTGCCACGTCCAAATCTACTTGACTCGGTGCTAACGGTAATGGTGGGAATCTGTCCTTCATGTGAACCTTTAGGTGGTTGCCCGTGTGCCTCGTGCATGTCTAGAGGATATTTGCTTGAAAATGTAGCAAAGTCGGCAAACTCGTCTCCGAGGCTCGGTGGTGAAAAGTCTATACTTAAATCTGTACTGTGAGAACTAGTCGACTTAAATCCTTTCGAATGTCCCAATCTGTCGAGATCTAGTAATCCCTGAGGGTTGTCGCCATCTACTACCGCAAACCCATTGGTCAGATTTTCCAGGCTGTGCGCTTTCTCGCCGTTACAAGTACTAACTATTTGTTCCTGGCTTCTACTTATTGAATTGTCATTATCAACACAAGGAAGATGGGTCTCTGAGTTTAAATATTTAGCGTCGTTCTCCCCTGAGCTCCCTTTGTTATCAAGTGCAGCAACGTTGATTTGGGTGGCATCGTGGTTGATGTTGGTCTCAAACACAGAACAAGGTCCCTTCTTAGAAATCCCGATCTCGGAGATGTTCTCGTTGGCTGTGATGGAGGTAAGGCTAGAGAAGTTATTTACATTATCCGAGTAGTCGTGTATCGGCAAAAAGTGTTTCGATGGTATAAAGTCTTCTCTAGTCTTGGGATAACCGACTGTGTCAAAGTCGGCAAAACCAATTCCAGAGTTGCCGACGTCGGAAAAGCCTCCGAATTCTCCGAACCCGTCATCGTCGTCGTCATCTGCAACACTGTCGAGGGGAGGTGGGGACGAAGAATACATTCGAATGATTTCAGGTTCCATGGTGTAAAGCCTTGATTACAGCAGCAAAATTACACCTAAAATGAAACAAAAAGTTACATTATTATATACATATATGAAAAGGTCCGAAAAAAAGAATGAGGAGAATAAATCCATTTTGGCGACCAACATCCTCACTAACTTGGTCAAGAACAGACAAAAAGTTATCAAGGTAAAGGGAACCTTTACACGGGCAGATAGTCACCTGAATCATGGGCGAATGAACTGTCGGGCCGTGTACTTATTGGCCAACAACAGGGCACTTTGCAAGAAGTTGCTCTGTTGTCGCTAGTTTTTCTATTTCAGCTCACTGAGACTAAACGACCGCCGAGTGGCCTCTTCGCTCGGAGTAAGAAGGAGTCGCCAAATATATGAGCGACTGTCTGCTTACAGTGAATGGAGGAGGATGGCTGGAACAACACCCAACCCGCTCTGCCTACATTCACTTGAGCGACTATTGCTCCTGTGTAATGACACAGGAGCGATAGCTGCTGGTACGGCTGTCGGGCGCTTACGCGTTTGGCATTTGTATCGTGTAAAGGTACCTTAAAAGTAAATTCACAGATCTGTTGCAAAAATAGAAGAAACCTAACATGGAAAGTACCAGCTACTCCCATGGTGCCTTAACCCTTTCCAATCCAATTTCCCCGCCACCCACACGCTCCACAGCTCTTATTTATTTTGGGTGGGAAAACACGTTGTGGATTCCTTGGAACTACTTCAACAGAAACACATAAAAGTGACCCGTCAGGATGGTTTTATTAGGAATTTTTTGAAAATTAAACATGAGTTATGAGTGTTTCACATTAGGAACGTCACTTCTAGAAATCCTGTAATTATATGTATAGTGATATTACATACATTTATAGACATAAGACTATTCATTTCTAATTTCTCTAATGATACCTATCCATAATACTGTCCTCCACAGTGTTAGAAACATGTGCCTAACCTTACCCAACATCCGAGCCGTGCAGGGAAATCTAAATGTCGGACGAGGTCCAACACTGGATGGGAAAGGGTTAAAGCGGTCCTCTGGTTTCGGCAAAAAATTCTGCCCCGAGACTGGAGGGCGTACAATTACCTGTAGTTGATCGTGTCAGCCGTTGTTTAGTTCCACCGCTTTTGAGTACCATTTTCAGGTGGCCAACTTGGCCTCCATCATTTTCTGATTAGATTATGCACTGCTTTGCGATTGGCCAGCACTGATCATGTGAGCAAGCATGGCGCACTGATGGTCCTAACATTAGCAGCGCACAATGGACGATCAGGTAATCTAAACAGGGTGGTGGTAATCTTGGCCAGCTAAAAAAACGGGACCAAATGATGGTGGAACCAAATAATAGCCTCAAAATCAACTACAGGTAATGTATCCCCCTCCAGTCTCCAGTCCCGAAATCAGAGGATCACATTAAATCTAAGGCCAAAAACAAACGAGATTCCATTTTTTTCTGCCTTCATTTGCAAAGTGATCTATGTGGAAGAAGATTTTGGCAAGCTTGATAAGCAATGGAAAACTGGCAGATATCTTAACCCCTTAAGGACACGGCGCTTCCCCCTCTCCATTTTTGTTCCCACCCCCTCCCCCTTAAAAAAAATTGTATCTCCTTTACTTATCCATCGACATAGCTGTAGGACGGCTTGTTTTTTGCGGGACGAGTTGTATTTTTCACTGGTGCTATTTAATCTACCATATAATCTACTGAAAAACTTAAAAAAAAAAAAAATTCTAAGTGGAGTAAAATGAAGAAAAAAAAAACACATTCCACCATCTTTCAGTGGGTCTTGTTTCTACGACGCATAGACTGTAACAAAAAATGACATAACTTTATTCTATGGGTCAGTACGATTACTAAGATACCAAACTTGTAGGTTTTTCTTTTGCTGTTCTACTTGTATTTTTTTTCAAAGACTTTTAATTTTTTTTAAATAATTTTCTGCCACAATCTTCTGCGTGCAATAACTTTTTCACTTCTCCGTTGACGTAGTTGAGCGAGGGCTCATTTTTTGCGAGATGTCCTGTAGTTTACGTTGGTACCATTTCAGAATACATATGACTATTTGATAGCTTTTTATTGCAGGTTTTCTGGGACACAGGGTGACCAAAAAAGTGCATTTTTACCTTTTTTTTTTTTTAGCTCCCCTAGGGGACCAAAACCAGCGATGCTTTGATCGCTCCTGCAGTTTGATGTAATGGCATGGCATTACATCATACTGCAATCTGACAGGCAGTCCATCAAGCCACCCCACGGAGACGGTTTGCTAGGCAGTCTGCCTGGCTGCCATGACACCATGAAATCACAGGGAGCCATGCGGGACCCCAGAATACCGTTCGTGGGATTTAAATGCTTATTAACCCATTTAAAGGGTTAATAGCGATGATCAGCCACACGGCTGCTTGCAGCTTTTGCCTGCAGGTGTCAGCTATAATAAACAGCTGACGCCCGCACTGTATGAACAGAAGTCGCCCCGCGATCTCTCTTCATACATAGACCGCCGATACAAGCCGTCAAAAGGCATATTGGCAGTCATTAAAGGGTTAACAAGCAGGAAGTCAGATGACGGAGAAGTTGTAGAAAAACGACATTTAACAAGACTGCCGTTAGTGAAATGAACAGGACTCCATGTTCTATCCTATGCGCAGCCTCCTTGCAGGCCTCTTTTCATTATATTCATTTGTCCTCTTGCGTGAGGATTTTATAGATATTAGCTACTCAAAAAGCCTCGAGTGAATAACCGAGGTCAGAGCTCCAGGAGATAACCATGTAGTATTTAGACTGAGCGGCGGGTCAAGATGACACGTTTCTCGCTATTCGCATAGATTCCAAAATATTTTCTCTAAACAACTTCTTGTTTAGAATTCCTGTACTTTTGTGTTCTGAGAAGTTAATCCCGTATGATTCTTCTGCTTGCCTGGTGTTTTAGATGTTTAGGCATCCCGTCCACGGGCGTATTTGATTTGCGGAAGATCCGCAATTCAAGCTGTCGACAGGGAAGCATTGGTATCCGCAACTTAATTTAAGCATGCAGATTTGATTTGCGGACTGTATAGCGCGGAAAACAAATCGCATGCTCCATTACAGTGTGGAATCCGTGCAGATGGGCTCAATAGAAGTCAATAGGTGCGGACAAGCCGCAGTGCATCCGCAAATACAATTGCAGATGCACTGTGGATTTGAAGATTAAAATCAATTAGGGAGGTGGAGAAAAGGCTGGGAGGCGGGGTTACGTTTTTTTTTTTCCCTGCGTGGCTGATCCACAGTGCATCTGCGCAAAAAAGCATTACATCCTCAATCTCCTGCAAATGGTTTCCGCAGGTCTCCTGCGGCGGAAATCCGATCTGCCTGTGGACACGAGGCCCAAATTCCTTATCTTGCATATTCATATTGTGTTTATGTTTTATCGACCAATGTTAATAAATGAATTATAATAAATTGGATTACTGTAATCGAAGCATGTGCCTCTATAAAAGCTGCTGCTTGTAAATCAATAAACAAATAACTTTTAGTCACGTCCCGTGTGTGGTTTGACAAGTTATTTCCTGAGCTCTGCTTATCCTCCAACTGAATTTGGACCCCAGAAGCGTATCATATAGCAAACAGTTTTGTTTGCACAAATACTAGTATACCACGTAGTACAACATGGAGTGCAGAAATATGCTATACACTACTACATGCCAACCAGGTAATGCCAAACACTGGTCATCACCACTTTAACAATGTTATAGTATTTCCACAGACAAGTGCAATGACCATAAATTACCTTTGAAGAGGAATATTTTGTTTTTACTATACAACATAACTCCTCTTTAGGTGTCCAAGAACTTCTCCATCTTGTCACCCCTGCCAGTTGGAAAGGTGTTCCAACTTAGAGGCCCAACCGCAACATTGTGGATCGGAAGATTTTCCTCTGCTTGGGCTGTCAGTCAAAATGCGGTTCAGAGTCAAACTTTAAAGTGTGCATATAGAATAGCACATACACAGGGTGGTGGAGGGGGGAAATGGGAATACCTGTCCCGGGTTCATGATACCCGTGTTTCGAGGCCCTGGTTATAGGTTCCCTTTAAACTCAGACAAGTTTTCATTCCATAAAATACGTTAGAACATTCTGGACGATAATAAAGACTCACGCGACAGTATTTGGGCATGCAAGATTTGCACGCTTAATACACATTCAGCAAAGCCCATTGACTTCAATGGGCTCGTTCACAAGTATGCAATTCCAAATGAAAGTTGCTCATTTGTCGATCGTGGTGGTTTAAGCTTTCTTCTTGTCTGCTGTAACTGCTCCCTTCTCAGCGCTTCCCATAGGAGATGAAGCGCTGAGCGAGAAGCGGACGGAAAGCTAGCCAGTCGGCGGCAAGTCTTTCAGTTTAAATGCTCTGCACGAGCGCTGATGACCGTAGTGGTGACATCAGCACATGTGCAGTCGTCCAAAAGACTGTGCACCCATCTAAAAGGGGCTTTAACGGCATTTGTTCAGTCTTTTGAAATACTGGAGGGGAGGTGTGATTGTTTGCTTACTGATGCCAGCAGAAGACAATGGCTTATCTTCTCACTAATTAAAAACCTGCCAGACAGAGTTTTCCTCACATAAACAAACAATAATCCTGTGTAAATGGGCCTTAAGGCTGGGTTCACACGGGGCGTATTCCCTTCGGAAATCCGGCGGTTTGGCCGCAGCCGAAACCGCGACATTTCCGCCGGGAGAACCGCAGCGGAAAAACCCGCGGCGGCTTTGAAGCGGCCCGGCCGCTCGCTTTTCCGCCGCGGCCGGCGCTCCCATAGAGGAGAGCGCGGCGGAAAGAAAAGATAAACAGACATGCTGCATATTCTGAAACCGCGGCTGCGGCCGCTGCAGCCGCTGCCGCGGTTTCAGCTGGACTTACCGCAGCGGATTGGCCGTCCCGTGTGGACGAGATTTCTGAGAAATCTCGTCCACATGGCTGGCTAATCCCGAGATTAGCGGCCGTGGGCGGATTTGCCACAGCGAAATTCTGTGCGGAATTTCCGCGGCAAATCCGCCCTGTGTGAACCCAGCCTAAGGCTTACAAAAGGTCTCCTATCGCTCTGGAAGGTCAGCACCAATATATGGGTATAGGAAAGCATTTATTTATGCTAAATGTACATCATTCCAATAGTCTGGAATTTCCGATGGCTCAATCAAGACACAAACTGCAATGATAATGCACAAAAGTCACATCGTAAAAAGGAAAAAAAAGAAACTAAAGACACACATTTGATTATAACTTGGTGGAGCTCTAGTTTACATAAGGTATTAAGTGAATTAAAAAAAAAAAAAAAAAAAAAAAAATTTCTGCAGGAAGTTTCACTGCATCAAATAAAGTTCCAGCCTGAGGAAGTGAGCAGATCGCTGGGCAGGAGACTGAAGAAAACACCGTTCAGACTTCAGCCTCCACCAGGAATAGGAAGGACAGACGGAATACAGAAGTGCAGAGAAAGTGGGAATTCCCAGACCATCAGCGTGCGTAGCCATTACAGCGTCTAAACCGACCTGACGGACATCAGTGACCCATCACAGGGCATTAACCGGACAAAAGGGAATGGAGGAAAAATTACTGTTACCTGGTGGATGGTCTATAGACTGCGGAGCGCTGCTGGCCCGCTGTGAGCGACCCTACAACACTCGATAATAAAGGGGTTTTACGGGACATCTGTGGTTTGAAAACGTGTAAAAGAAAAGAAAAGATACAAGACATTCTCCCCAGCTTATGCAGCGCCCTATCCAGTGCTGGCGCCCCAGTACCCACCCCTAGGAACCTGGAAGAGTCCTGTGGGCAGTTATTGCATTGTGCATTCAACCAATCCAAGGCTTGAATGGCCATGGAAGAATCACCGCTGAGGTCACATGCCCAATATACAGCATTTAACGTCTGTTGACTTTTTCAACACTGGACGGAGCCCTGCTGGAGTAGCCAAGTATGTGGGTTTTCTTTCTTTGATACATTTATGAGCCACTGAAATTTTCTTTCAAGTCCTGGAAAACCCCTTAACAAAAATCTATACAAAGACCACCAGGGAATAAGCCAAGATAGGTTTTACATCTCAAAGATGGTACTGTTGTATTATGTCTCCACCAGAATAATGGGTGGAGGCATGGTTGGGCAGTCCTGAGCTAAAGGATACACCCCTAGCGGCTGACTGGCTGCCGCAGATGTGCCCTCTCAAAGCTTGACCTCCTGCCTCCTCGTCGCGGCCTCTCTACACATGACGCTGAAGTTGCGCCTGCCCTGAACCTGCTGCTAGTCTGCCAGCTGTGCGAGCGGGGAGGACTGCTACAGCGGTCCCCCATTCAGCTGCCGCAAGAGAAATCGTTACGGAGGCCACAGCAGGGCCGGCTGCAGCGGCCGCATGGGGGAACGGGGAGAGTCTCATCTGACAGGGGGGCCAGCTGCAGTGGCCGCGTGGGGAAAGCGACGTGCTGCAGCGGGGACGAGGTTGACAGAGGTCCTGGTGGAAGTGTGAACGGGGAGAGTGACAGCAGAGCCGGCAGCAGCGGGAACGAGGGAAGTGACAGCAGGGCCGCCTTCAGCAGCGGGCGCAGCGGAAACGGGAGCAGAGGAGAGATGTAAGCACGCTGCCAGGGAAGTCTAAAGCTAATATGGCACTCCGGGAAAATGTGTCAGCTAGCAGGGCCATGAATGTACTGGGGATGCAGGAGTTCAGTGGGCCGTGCCCTGAAAGTGTAAAACCAACCAACCCTCTTGCCGTGGAAGTTCCCTGTCACTGACAGCGGCCAAACCATGTCTCCACCCATACATCCGGTGGAGACAAGATACACCAGTAACTTCAAAGAGTGCCTCCCATGTGACTTCACTCTTAACTAGACACATCAAGCCAAGCAGCGGATAATGAGGTCAGGTGGCAGATAAGCCCCCCCCCAACCCCCTTCCCCATCACATGTGAGCCTTTTGTCAGATACGTGGAGAGTATTCTCCAATGTATACCTGAGCCACAAGACTCCAACATATGCTACTAAATTAGCCATGTGGACCACTAGCCGATAGATTTACAAAAAAATAAGAATCTAAAAAAAAAAAAGTAAAAAAAAAATTTCTGAAGCTAACCTGAACCAAAATCAAATTTTGTTGCGGATTTCACCCCTTTTATTGAACAAGTGAAATATGCTGCAGATCCACACCAAAATCTTTGCCAAATGCTGCAGACTTTGACACGGCTTTACGTTACGTGTGAATGCGCCCTCCGGCTATGGCACACTGGGAGAAATTTGCTGCGAAGTATCCGCAGTGGACATTCTGCAGCAGATCTGCAGTGCAAATTCCATGTCAAAATCCACATCAATTGGTGCAAATTTTAATGTAGAGTTTGGTGCAGAAATCCCCCCTCCCATTAGAAGAGGTGGACTCCACACCCAAAATCCACTGCTTTAATTCCGCATGGGCTTTGGCCAGATTCTTTTCCACAATGTGTGACTTTACCAATCTCATCCACTTTGCCGCTTCTGTAAATGCTGCGGATATTTTGTGCGGAGGGTCTGCAGCAAATCCACCCCAAGAGCTTTCCATCCGTCTCAGCCTGGGAGGAAACGCCTTGACAGCGGAAGGCATGAGATTATAAAACATCCCGAGGCACATTGGACAAAAGGTAACTGGAAGCGCGTTATGAATAATGGATAGGTAACGCTTTCCGCCCTCTCGTATGTCTCATCCAGTCTCCTGGGGTGTGATGGAAAACTAAACAAGTTACATAACTTTTTCTCACAAGTTCAGTCGGCAGTCAGTAAGCGTCAGCAAGAAATCACTGCAAGTCAGATGGAAAAGGGCTAAAAATAAAAGTGGGAACTTTTCCTCTTTCTTAAAGCTTTTCATCAGTCCTTGTACGAAAAGAAACGGCGGCGATACAAACCGCAGAGTGCGCTCATTGTAAACGTTCCGTTACTTTCCCCGCATTTCCGATAAATAGCATTAGATGAATACGGTTATACAAATCTAAACACATGGGACTGTATCTCAATATTAGACCGGCTGCACACGACCGGGAGCCCGCAGCGGAATCCGACCCCGGCCGGCATCCACGCGTACTCGTCATATCTTCTTTTCTGTATTACGGATGGTCCGCACAGGGAGCGGACGGACATGTGCAGCACAGATTTTACTTTTTTTTTTTTTTTTAAACCACTGCTTTTCAGAACCCGCAACCTTTCCGCAATTTCAATTGCGGAAGGACCGCAGGTCGGACAGCTTCCATTGACCGCAACGCAAATATGACCATGTGCAGACGGCCTTAAAAATACAAAGCTGCTGACAACAGCAAGCAATGCTGTACTACGCATAACAATCGACAATGAAGAAATTGAATGGGTCCAAGATTTCACTTTCCTTGGATCCAAGATCAACCGCAGTGGCGAATCGGGACCTGAACTCAAACGAAGACTCAGCCTTGGCTGTAGAGCAATGCAACGCATGGCGAAGATATGGAAAAGCACAGACATCAGCGTAACAGCAAGGATCCGAATAATCAAGACAAGCATTTTCCCAGTAACTACATATGCATGCGAGAGCTGGACACTCAAGAAAGTAGACAGAAGAAGGATGATGGCCGTGGAGTTGCGGTGCTGGCGGCGTATGCTGCGCACACCATGGACGGAGATGGTCACAAATAAGGTGATCCTAGACCGTGTCAGACCACAAGAATCACTAGAGAGCAAAATCACCAAACAACGGCTTTCATACTTTGGTCACGTCATACGAGCCAATACTCTGGGAACAACACTAATGCTTGACGCAGTCTGTGGGTCCAGAAGAAGAGGACGCCAAAGAGAACGCTGGCCAGACACAATCAAGGTTGACTGTGGAAAAGGAAGCGGCCAGACAGGGAAGCCTGGCGTATGCTGATCCACAAGGTGACCGAATGTCAGCAACCACCGAACAGATAAATCAGCATCATACATTGTTTTCGAAAAAAACATTTTAACCCATTAAAGACCAGAAATTTCTTAATTTACCATTCTTTTTATCCCTACTTTCCAGGAGCGAGCACTTATTATTCTGTACGAGGGCTTATTCTTCACGGGACGAGTTCTATTTAATATTTATTGTATCATAAAGCGTATTACATTTTTTTTTTTTCACGCAGTGCGACAGAGAAAAAAAAAAGTTTTGCCATTGTTTTTTTTTTTTTTTTTTTTTTTATAGCATTCCTAATGCAACTAAAACGAAAAAAGTTTAGTACGGCGTTAGCCAGAAGAGCGAAATGTGATTGTTTCCAGCAAGAGAAACTAAGTAATCTTGTAGATCTAATACAGTTCGGCTAATGATATAGCGAGCTTTCAAACCTCTCAGGGTTCTTCTGCAGGAGTCTGTTCATAATGGAACAGATCTAAAGACGTATTTATATGAAAACATAAACAGATGATCACATGGGAGAGCACAAACATGGTGTGATCGATTTGCACTTGAAACAAATTCCAGGACAGGATGAGAAGGCACAGACATGATGTGATTAATAGCACTTAGGCCCACGGGCAAAATGGAATCAGGAAAACCGCACGGGTCTCCCGCAAGCGTTATCCGCACCTATAGAGATGCACTGGACACCCACAGGTAATTAAATACCTGCGGATGTCATTTTTCCCTGGCACGCGGCTCGGACGTGCGGGAAAGCACCAGCAGCATGCTCTATTTTGTGCGGTTTTCCCGCACGGACGGCTTCAGCGGCTTCCATTGAAGCCGTCTGGTCCCGCGGCACACCCGCAGGAGTTCAAAAAAAAAAAAGAGTGTGCAGCGTGGCACGCTGCGAGTATGCCGAGCACATCCGCCGGGCCGAAGAAAGAAAATCCAGCCGCAACGGAGGAGAGATCCGCAGCGTCCGGACAGGTAAGTATATCCGATTTCTTGGCCTCATGTCTGCAGGGCAGAAGGGACCCGCTGAAGGATTCTGCACGGGGAATCTGCGTGCCTGAATTTCCCCATGGACATGAGGCCTTCAATAAATACCAGAAAGGGGTGAGCATAACAGTAAATACTTAACTAGTCCAGTGACAAGCGATGTGAAAGTTTTATGGTCTCTAAATTAATGTTTGGGGGTCACCAGGCCATCGTGCTACCTTTTGTTCTGGGTTTCTAATATGGCCGCATGCACACGGGCGGGTCAGATTTGGCATGCAGGAGCCCATAGAGGAATCTGACCCTGTGCCCAGTCAGCATCTGCACGTACCTGTATTTTCTTATTCTTTTCTGTACTGCGCATGGTCCGCACGGCTCGCTGTCAGACATGCGCAGTACAGATAGTTTTTTTCTCTCAAACTCCTGCTTTTTCCACAGAATCCACAGTCCCTTCGCAATGTCAATTGTGGACAGTCCACGGGTCGGACAACTTCCATTGGCTTCAGTGGCGGCTGCCCGTGCGGAATCCGCAGGAAAATGGAGCATGTTGCGATTTTTCATCCACGAGTGGAAACCGCAATTGGTTTCCGCTCGTGTGGACGAAGAATCATTTTTGCATTGCATGCTATGGGCGCTATTTGCCGATACGCAGCTAATTTCAAGTCAAAATCCGCACCAAGGGTGACTGTTTTTAAAAGCGGAAATGCTGCGGATTTTACAGCTGAAAATTGGCCCCCTTTTCACTATGGCTGCCTGTCCACAGGCGTTTTTGCACTGCGTTCCCCGCGGCGATAATCTGGCCTCGGGGAACGCAGTGCAGCGTTGCTATGGAAAACGCAGCCCCCTGTCCATTGATTTCAATGGCAGCCTCGCAGACATGCGCTGGATCGCAGCACTTTCCAGCGCCGTGGTTTTCAAGCAGAGTATATTATTTTTTGCGTTTATCGCACCTCATCCATGTTGAGGTTTGCCGCGCCCGTTGTCAGGAAGCTGCGGCCGAAAACAAAAGTAAAATTGCGGCGCTATACCACGCTGCTGTGCGATAGCGGCCTAAGGCTGCATTTCTACAGGTTACGTAATTCTCGGGCGCAATTGGCATCGCATAGGACACGGTCACCCGCTCTGTGTCAGGAGCCGCAAATTACACGCCCTGATCCTGCACAATATTGCACAAAATTGGGGCGCACAGCGATTTTTTTTTTTTTTAACCTCGGACCACGGGTCACAGTGAAAAATCCCATTCAAACTGATTGGGTTCATTTTCCGTGCGCGTTCTCCCCGTGCCGGACAGCACAGAACGCCCGAGGTTATTGGCTGTAGGAATACGGCCTTACTCGGCATTGTGCTGCTCCTCTGCTGTGTAAGGGCAGACCACTGATAATGCCAAGGTAACTCCCACTTGCCAATTTATTCACACAGGGTGGGCCACAAAAGTATCCCAACAACACAATGTTATGAAAGCCATCTCAGGAGGAAATCTTTGTTGCCCATAGCAACCAATCACAGGGCATCTTTCATTTTACCTCAGGTGTATAAGAAATAGCAACCAATCACAGCGCAGCTTTGATTTTACCTCAGCTGTGTAAGAAATATCAACCAATCACAGCGCAGCTTTCATTTTACCACAGCTGTATAAGAAATATCAACCAATCACAGCGCAGTTTTCATTTTACCTCAGCTGTATAAAAAAAAGCAACCAATCACAGCGCAGCTTACATTTTACCTCAGCTGTATAAGAAATAGCAGCCAATCACAGCGCAGCTTTCATTTTACCTCAGCTGTATAAGAAATAGCAGCCAATCACAGCGCAGCTTTCATTTTACCTCAGCTGTATAAGAAATAGCAACCAATCACAAGGCAGCTTTCATTTTACCTCAGCAGAGATGAAAGCAGCCTTGTGATTGGTTGCTATGGGCAACAAAGATATCCTTTTAGACACCTTCCATAGAGTGCGCCGCCTGCCTACTTTCCTGTAGCCCAACACATTAATTTCTGATAGAAGCATTTAATTAAAAACTCCCGCATGAGGAGGGCAGACGGGTTCTCTTTAACCCCTTCCCGCTACAGGATGTACGTTTACGTCCCGGCTGGGGGCCCAGAACAATGATCCCTGCTCTTAACCCCTTACATGCAGCAAACAATGTACATCACGGCATGTAGGGGGTTCAGAGACGGATGACGTTCCCCCTGTGAAGTCATTGGCGCTTTGCGATGTGGTGTGGCGGTGGGTTGCCAGACGCCGGCGTCCGGAGCTGCAACCACTATTGTGAGTGAGAAGGCATTGCAGTGCGGTTATGCACCATCGCAGCAAGCAGAGCTTTTATGGTTCATATTGCCCACCATAAAAAATAAATAAATGAAAAACTTTTTTTTTTGCGGGTTTTCCTGTTTAAAACAGAGGAAAAAAAAGGTAAAATTTTTTTTAAAACCAACATATTTGGTATCATCGTATCCATGACAACCTGCACAATGCGTTAGGCCTTACGCACACGGGTGGATTTTTTGCTGCGGAATCCGTGGCTGGCGTCCGCCTCCGGGTTCTGCAGCGATAACCCTCCCTAGCATGCTATGAAAAAAAGGATTCCTCCTGCACACGAGCGGAAACCAAATGCGGTATCCGATTGCGGATGAAAATCCCAGCCTGCTCCATTTTCCTGCGATTCCTGCACGGACGGCTGCCACTGAAATCAGAGGAAGCCGTCCGATCCGCGGTCCGTCTGCAATCTCAATTCCGCGGGAAAAGCAGGAGTTTTAAAAAAATCTGTACTGTGCGTGTCCGACGGCGAGCCGCGAGGTCCATTCACAGTACAGATGCAGATCAAGAAAGGCGCAGACGCCAGGTGGATTCCATGCGAGACTCCCCATGCGGGATCCGTGCATGCCCATTCGGCTCTAAACTCGCCATTTATCCTGCACGGCAAAAAGCGTAAAACAAAAAAAAAAACCTAAGAAGAGACAAAATGCTTATTTTGCTCACCGAAAGAAAGCAATAAAAAGGATCAAAAAAGCTGTTATGTACCCCAATATGGTACCGATAAAAACTATAACGCGTCACAAAAATCCTCATAGAGCTTCATACATGAAAAAAAAAATTTGATATAAAAGCAACATAAAAAAAAAAAAAAAAAATGTCTTCCTTAGGATCAAAATAGGCCGTGTCCTTAAGGGGTTAAACCGGTTATCATCCTGCATGTAAGATAAGTGAAGCGAATCGGAAGGTGCGTGCGGTCGCCGCGTGCCGCCTGCTGTCTGTGTACGCTTTTATACCTGATCCCACTTGTGTCAGGACACAACAAAACAAAGACGGTCGGACTTTCCATCACGTCAGCGCGGCGCTAGGTGCGCGGTTACAGTACGGTAATATAATCCGCTCCTCTACAAGCACAACACGACTGCTGGACTACAACTCTCATCATTGCTGCATGCGGTAGAAGCAGGCGTCCTCGGATAATGCCTGCAGGTAAAGCCTATCCACTACAAGCTCAATGTACTGACCGATGCCAATCTCCGGAGACGCCATAAAGTGCGAAAACCGAGGCGAGCGGCGGGTCGGGCGGCCGAACCGGTCCTTTGTTTTCTATACTATATTCTTGATTTAATGCGCAATTCTATAACAGGTTGTCTTCTACATCTACACCCGCGTCCCTCGCCAGCCCTCCTAAGACTGGTTTCACACGGGCGATAAAAATCGCGTGATGCCAGAGTGTGTGAAAATGCTGAATTATAAAACCCAGGCTTTTCAATGTCCTCCTTCACATTTGCGATGTTGCGTGAAAAAAAAAAAAAGTGGCGCGCTTTCCTCGCATCTGAAGTCTTTGCACTGTCAGCACTCTCCGGCACTTGATGGCATGTAGTAAGAGCGGCGCTGCCAGTCAGGTGATGCTCACTATAGGCTGCCGGGGAGCACTAACAGACCAAGACTTTGAGGCGAGCGCCATATTTAATGCAACCAGCCGCGGGTACGCAGCCAATTTCGAGCCCAAATGCGCACCAACAGCACGGATTCTGACCCAGTTTTAGACGCAAAAATGCTGCGGAATTTCTTCTACGTGTAAGCATACCCCGACACGGGACAAACTGTCAGACTCCGATGCCCGACAGGTCAACTATCTGACTAGTCGCTTAAAATAGTCACTAAAATGTACCAACGACTACTTGTGCGCTTTTGCGCAGGGCAATGGCTGTTTCGTGATCGCTAAACAAATTGCTGGAACTGTTTACACGGGCAGAAATATCCTTCACCAACTAGTCAGGGGGCGTGAGCTTCTATGGCGGGTGGTAATTTGAAGTTTTGACTCCTCCGCAATGCAAGCTCATTGGTTGCCAATGTGATCCCAAGATGCGACTGCTCCTCTTACTGCCCACCCGGGTGTACGATAAAGTAGCGAGAATGCGCCTTTTACACTGAACTGAAATATTTTGTACGAGCGAACCAGCTGGTGACGCCATCACCAGGTCGTTCGCGGAGCCCGCTTGGACAGGCGGATTCATCGTTGAGAATCGTTTGCTTCTCGTGCAGCGTTTCACATTCGCTACGTGAAACGCTGAACGAAAAGGGTTTAAAACGCGACGACAAGCGAACGAGCTGACGATTTTTTTTTATGCCAGCTGAAACTGAACGGTGGATGAGAAGCGAACGATTCTCGTTTGGTCGTTGGCCTGCGTTTAGACCAAAATGATTAACGGTCAAAAAAAAAAACCCAAAAAGGGTTCAAACGAGCAAAAGCAAAAACAATAATCATTCCATCCAAACGCAGCAGAGGCTTTGGAGATGTGGAGCGCAACGGATTTATTTTCTAGGCGCTTTTCAACATTGGCAAGGCAATCTGCGGGATCGTTACTGTAGGGGGCGACAGTGTCCGGCTACAAAACTGCATGTATGTGAAGCC
The DNA here is from genome assembly GCF_035609145.1 of Eleutherodactylus coqui. Classification (NCBI taxonomy): domain Eukaryota; kingdom Metazoa; phylum Chordata; class Amphibia; order Anura; family Eleutherodactylidae; genus Eleutherodactylus; species Eleutherodactylus coqui. Next base: position 36,482,704 of record NC_089839.1, read on the forward strand.
TGTGCTTTCCAATGGGTTCCTTCCCGTTAGCCATGTTTTGTAGGCGGCTATATTGGCATGCTCTATACAGGCGCGATTTGATATGTTTTATAGCCCATGTTTCCCTATGGCGCCTCCTTTGTGTTGCATCGCATAAAAACGCAGTTTTCGTGCAATGCAACTTTTACAGAATGAACCCCTAAAATAAGCCCTACCTGCACAAAAAAAAAAATTACACAATACATCACCTAACAGGCGCTGTCCGTTCCGCCATGCTTCTCCTCCGGCAGTTCCGCGGCACTTGTCTGTAGTCCTTAGCCAGCACTTCCTGGTCATAGGTGCAAAAACCCCGCCTCCAGAAGCGTGAGCTTTGATTGGTTCTCAAGCATCTCGGCTTAGCCAATTACAGCAGCGCTCGCTGAACCAATCACAGTCATTCAATGCACACGTGTGAAAAAGGCCTTAGGTCCATTTTTAAATGAGCACGGGAAGAAGAGAAGACGATGGAACGGATTTGTTAAAAAGTGGATGTAAACAGAAACAAACTGACAGAAACGGACATTTATAGATTGTCTACAAAGACCATTGAAGGAATGGTAATTATGTTGTCCGCGTGGGCCGGTTTTGCCATTAGATTTTAAAAACGGATCTGTTAAAAAAAAAGTAAAGCAAAATACCGAGTCCTGAATCTCGCGTACCCATTAAATAAGCGGTCAGCGCACCCCGCGTGTCACTTGTAGCTGCGATCCTAGTCACGTAAGCAACGTTATATACAGAGTTAGAGCTTTTAGCCAAAAAAGTCTTTTTTTCCCCCCTTGTTTTCATTTCTCTTCAGCCTCACTTACACAAGCTAATGGGTATTCTGTGCGTTTTCACACGAGAGTACGCATACGTGCAATCCCCATAGCCTATTTCGGCGTCTATGTGCACTAAGACAGGACATGCCGGGTTTTTTTTGCTAGAGGCACACTGACAGCCTATGTGATATAAGTACTGTATATTACGCGCATAATACGCAGTCAACATACGACCGTGTGAGCGAGCCCCAACTCTACTGACCCCAGGCCGGGAAGGAAAAAAAAGTTTAGTGTGTGATCAAGGGAGGAGTGCGACTAGACGCAACTTTCCTCTAACATCTAGAGCCATCTTTTAGAAGACTACATACCTCCGGCTCCCAACAGTAAGTGGCCACTACAGTAATAACTGAAGTCTATGAGGACAGGTAAGTCAGTAGAATACATACGTAGTCACGCAGATCACATTTCAGAGAAGACGGAATTTCTCAAGCACCCTCGTCTCGTCTGCATGGATCCAGGGACATTCCCGCTACGAAGGATATACATATTCGCATGGCTTCTCCGAAACACCAACACTTCGCAGGGATGATAAAAGCACAACGCTCACATCTGGGTTCTTTTGTCCTTTAACTCTTTCCAATCCACTGTCTGACGTCTTAAGACATTCTGATTGAAGGCTGTACAGCTCTGATGTCGGAAGACATCCGGCAGGGTATTATTACTGTAAATTACTGGCCACTCTGTTGTCGGGGGCCTCTCAAGCATGTCCCATACCGCAGTACTGGCTCTAGCCAGCAGATGGCGCCATTGTATAATGGTAGAAAGAGTAAGCCCCCTAGGAAAAACCCTGAATCAAAAAATGGATTGCAAAGTGTTAACGCATCCAGAGTTGTTTTTTTTTTTACTCCTCTAAAAAAAAAAGCGGATATCTGACGCAAACTGAATCTGCGGTATTCTTCTAGAGCCATGAGAAAAACAGTTATTTTGCATCAGCTCCTCATCCCTTAGGGCTCATACACAAGTGTTTTCGATGACCGTAGCGGTGTGTATTCCGTGTGTCTTTTTTTTCTCTCTTCTGCTGTTCTGCAGCATAAAACTTAAAGACTAACTGCACTTTCAACTAACTTGACAGGTCATTAAGAAATGTCAAAAGTTTTGATTAGTGGGGGTCCCACTGCTGATCACTAGAACAAGGGGGTTGCTGCGCTTACTCAAGCACTGCGCCCCCTCAGCCGTCTTCGCAGCTTCTCACCTCCTCCCAGTAGCTGCAGCCGTCTGCATAGCGGGGTCTAGGAAGAGCTATACAGCCTCTATACGGCGGTCTGCAGCTGCAGGAGGGAGGCGAGGGGGCACAGCGCTCGAGTAAGTGCAGCAACCCCCTCGTTCTAGTGATCAGCAGGGGTCTCAGCAGTGGGATCCCACTAATCAATACTTTTGACATGTCAAAAATGCGTTGAAAGTGCAGCTACTCAGTCTTATTTCCCATTGATTTCAATGGGATTTTCAGAACTTCAGTTCTGCTCCGTTCGGTTTCGCTCCGTTTGCTTTTGCTTCTACCATAAAAAATAAAATAAAAAAATAGTGCAGCCCTTTTCCTGCGGGGGAAAAAAAAACAAAACATGAAAGCAAACAGGAAGGACCCTTCCGTTTTTTTTACACTACAGTTAATGCGTGATGAGACGGAACGGGAAGGTTTCCGTCTCTACATGAAAATGTGCAGAAGAGAAGACAGACAAAAAGGATAGAAAACAGATCTGTTAGACGGATGTAAAAGCGGAAACTAATTTAAAAAAAAAACAACAAAAAAAAACCATTAACAAATCCATCTACCCCATCGATTAAAGAAGTGGCTTCTTGATGTCATTTTACTGTTGGTTTCATTTTCAAAAAGGAGCCATGAAAAACAGGAAATAAAAAGCTGATGAAGCCCTGAAGGAAACAAAATAAGTCCCACTGAAATCAATAGAGGTTATCCATTATTTTCCATTTTTCTGTTCTTCAGATGGTTCACCGTTGACAATTAATCTTTACATTAAAATAGTCCTACGCATGTGTACTTAAAATTAGAGGGTATTGGCCCTGCCTACCAATCTGGGACAGCCGCCCCGATGAGGGCGATCCCAACAGAAACAAGCTATTGCCGTCCTGTTACACACTAGTCATGGAACGACAGGAGAGTCTATGTTCACGTTATGCCTAATCTTATATGTAAGCAGCTCTAATCATACTATATACGTATAAAAACACACATATCTCATATATATATAGAGCTGAACTAGTTGATACAGCAGGTATATAACCAAGAACATATAGTCAATCTGAACTTGCCCCCACAATGCGCAGCGGCCCGACGTTCGCCCACAATGTGTGGGAATGCAGTACCAAGCAGTCTATGGCTGCAAACATATTTCAATGCGGAGAAAGAGACAATACAGATCCCCTGCAACAGCATCACATTCATAATGGAGGCGGCTATAAGAAGCGTTTATGCAAAGATACTCCCACCAACACCCAGTCTCTCTCACTGATGTCCTGTACCATGGATACCATATAAAACCTAGTTTTTAGGTCCATCAACGGATTTAAATGTTGTCCCTAATTCACATGTAGCTAAATCTGGGGTCAATATATCCCCCATGCATCTCGCCATGTTGTTGGATCTGCACAGAATACATTTTCCTCATCTCCATATATTAATAGATGTAAAATGGATTCATCACCAGATTCATCTCCATAGAGGAGGTACGGTTACGTGTCCAGAGTCGTTTAGATGCGGTCCACAGACAAGCGTAGCATCCATTCAGATACGATATCCAGTCCTCATAGGCATGTTGAGCAGACTTCCTCCCAATCGGAGGTTCCTGTTGGGATCGCCCTCATCAGGGCGGCTATTCCAAATTAGGAGGCAGGGTCAAGGTAGGGACACTCTGACCCATTTCCCTCTGATTTTAAGAATACATGATAGGAATATTTTAACAAAAAGATATGATTAAAGGCCTCATGCACACGGCAGGTCCAGATTACAGATGCGGAATCCCGCCCTGACTGTGCCCCTTCACCGGCGTCCATGCTGACATGTCTTCTTCCAGCTTTCTGGCTTCTCTGTACTGATTTTTAAGTTTATTTTTTTAAACTTGCGCTTTTCCCGCGGAATCCGCGGCCCGGCCGCAACATCCGGGCCGCGGGTCAGACGGCTTCCACTGACTTCAATGGAAGCCGTCTGTGCAGGACCCGCAGGAAAATGGAGCATTTCGTGATTTTTCATTCACGAGCGATAATCGGAATTGGTTTCGCCCGTGTGCAAGAAGAATAATTTTTCCATAGCATGCTATAGAAGGTTATGGCTGTGGAACCCAGAGGCGGACGCCCGCTCCGGACTCCGCAGCAAAAATCCGCCCGTGGACATGAGGCTAATGGTAGTCAAAAAAACGGTGATGTAGAAGGACTTCTATGAAGTTTCTGGTCACTCTATAATTTGTCGATCGTAGGATGGGAGAGAAAAACGGAAACCGTAAAGCTGATGTGGATTCAGCCCAAAATCCCTCCACTTCTAACATCTCCTATGGATACGAGCGTCCGGTCACCTATGGAACGCTCTACAATTCCTAAATGCCATGTGACTTATTTTAGAGTCTGCGATTACTAGTCCAGCGGTGAATGCCACGATGTGCAAGTGCGCCGGTTCAGAATCCATCCCGCTCCCCTATAGCGACGGAAGAACTGGTCAGCTGCGAGTGATATGGGGAGTATAGGAGCAGCCTGTATACAATCTCTATACTGCAGTCTGGGGGAGGGAACAGATGCAGCGTACGGACAACAGCCCGCGGGCGCCTGGAATGTAACCGGCCAAGTTCTTGTATTTACTTTCCACTGTCTAGTTCTGGAAAATTACAAGCCTGATGCATATTTCAGAAGGAGGGATCAGGTGGCACCTGCTCGTCTCACCTCTCCGCCGGAGCCAGGAGCAGCGTGCAGCGAGGCCGGCAGCGACTGACACCGGCATATATCATCATGGTAACAATCGTGGCAAGGAAAGGGTTTTACTAAACCAAACAAACAATCACCCCATATTGTGCTTACACCTACTAATACAGTCCATGTATAATCCAGTCCGAGACACAACCTCTAGTATGGCTGCTTTTACAAACCACGTGCTCATATAGGCAAACTATACTGGCAAGATATGCGGGACATGCCCATAAGGAGATACTGAAGTAGCCCATACCGCCCCGCAAAGAGATACTGAAGTAGCCCATACCGCCCCGCAAAGAGATACTGAAGTAGCCCATACCGCCCCGCAAAGAGATACTGAAGTAGCCCATACCGCCCCGCAAAGAGATACTGAAGTAGCCCATACCGCCCCGCAAAGAGATACTGAAGTAGCCCATACCGCCCCGCAAAGAGATACTGAAGTAGCCCATACCGCCCCGCAAAGAGATACTGAAGTAGCCCATACCGCCCCGCAAAGAGATACTGAAGTAGCCCATACCGCCCCGCAAAGAGATACTGAAGTAGCCCATACCGCCCCGCAAAGAGATACTGAAGTAGCCCATACCGCCCCGCAAAGAGATATTGAAGTAGCCATACCGCCCCGGCAAAGAGATATTGAAGTAGCCATACCGCCCCGGCAAAGAGATATTGAAGTAGCCATACCGCCCCGGCAAAGAGATATTGAAGTAGCCATACCGCCCCGGCAAAGAGATATTGAAGTAGCCATACCGCCCCGGCAAAGAGATATTGAAGTAGCCCATACTGCCCCGCAAAGAGATATTGAAGTAGCCATACTGCCCAAAAACAAGCTGCCTGTACAAGAACCACCACCAAGTGTGCCACTTCACAGCAAAGTCCGGGTTGAGGTGCTCACCCCGAGGTCTCCAGATACGATTATGGTCATCATCGGTGCCTAAACTAAACCTGGATTTGTCGGTGAAGACAACCTGATTTCACTCCGTAGCGTCCAGTCTCATCGTTCACGACACCACTGCAAACGAAGGTGATGTTGGTTCGATGTCAACGGCCAAACATGTAATGGGCGCCACGAGACCAAATGTCCTTCAGCCAAGTGCCTGGAAATGGTTCCGACAGACACAGCGGTGTAACAATGGTGTCACCTGTCTCTGGATGGCTGACAACAAAACAGTTGGAACTGCTTGTCAGACACTCCTCTCTACTGGTGGTCTGTCGGGGGTCCTGACCCCGGTCACCTTGTGTGCCCTCACACATCCACTGGTCACAACACCTCCTAACAGCCTGGTCAGACGCTCCTCTCTACTGATGGTCTGTAGGGGGCGTCCTGAGCCCGGTCATCTTGTGTGCCCTCACACATCCACTGGTCCCAACACCACCTAACAGTCTGGTCAGACGCTCCTCTCTACTTGTGGTCTGTAGGGGGTCCTGACCCCGGTCACCTTGTGTGCCCTCACACATCCACTGGTCCTATCACCTCGTAAGAGTCTGGTCAGACGTTCCTCTCTAGTGGTGGTCCGTTGGGGGTCCTGAGCCCGGTCACCCTGTGTGCCCTCACACATCCACTTGTCCCAACACCTCCTAATAGTCTGCTCAGAACAGCCGGTGGGGAACAATTCATTGATACGACCATCCAGCTTTTCCCATCCCAATAATGCGCCCCTCTCAGACTCTGGTAACGGGGTGAAATTTCTTCTCTGAGTCGTAGAGGCGTCTAGTGGTCAACAAGCTCTACACAAGCGGAAGAAGAGGTCACCACACACATAAGGCTGTATTACGCCACAAATACTTAAGCCCCTTGCAGTTCTACTAAATCCAAAGTAGGTCGCCGCCATCCACGTTCAGCTCAGAAGAACGGTGGGAATTACCTGGTGTCGTAGTTGGACGATCAACTCAAAGACGCCGCGTGAAAGAGACCGAAATCGGTAGCAGCAGCCATTTTTCCAAAAGGAAAAAAAAAGTGCGGCTTGCAGTTTCTGCAGCAGCGGTGAGCAGACAACAACCTGCCCAAGTATAAAGACAACAAAGAATCGACTAAGTAGTCAAAGTACAAAGCAAAGTCAGTTCTGGACTTTCCCTTCAGAGCAGCATTTACATCCTGGTGCGCTGAACCAATATGGCGGTGGTGAAGGACTCGTCTGGTGGCCCTGCTCCTCTTCCTTCATCGCTGACCCCATAACTCCGTATTTGGGCCATGTTTTACAGACCGTAATCCAGAGCTAATGTAGATCTATGGATCTAGTCACATGACCAAATTTTTCATGGTCGTATTTTAAAAATGCTGAATGCGCTACTTTTTCTCATTATATCCTGCCACGCAAAAACGGATCCGTATCCGCCGAGTGGAAAATAAAACCAACGACAAATACAGATGAAACCGTGAAATACTGATGACATATAGTCGCTTGCAAAGTCATCAGCAACATGTCCGTACTACGGACGTCTTAAAGGGGTTGTCCCGGCTTAGAAAAACATGGCTGCTTTCTTCCAAACACAGCGCCTCTCTTGTCTGTGGTTATGTGTGATATTGCAGCTCAGCTCTATTGTGAATGGGAGCTGAACTGCAATACCAGACACAACCCACATACAAGGGTGGCGCTGTATTTGGAAAAAAGCAGTACTGTTTTTATAGGCCTGGACAACCCCTTTAAGCCCCTTTCACAGTGAAGCGCTCAACAGTCATCCCGGTGATTGTCGCCCCTGTGTGATCATTGCTCAGTGAATGGAGGTGGGCTGGAGATCGTTACGGCCCACCCGCCCGCATTCACAGTAGGCAGGCCGTCGTTCGTAGATGCGGCGGAAGACTATCTTTCACATGACGCAATAATCGTGCTAACCACTTGATCCAATGAGCGATTTGCACGAAATCGTGTAAAGGGGCTTTACAATGCACTTGTCTGCCGCTGGGTGCGTTCACACGTAGCAGATTCGTCGCAGTTTTGGGTCTGATATGCAGTAGATTTCAGCCATTCAATCAAAAAGGTAAAATCTGCTACGTGTGCACGCCCCTTTAAGGGGTACGCCGGCATTGAGATGAATGGCACAGTGACAGGTACCACTACAAATGTTCGAACGGTGGGACCCCAAACAACTATATGTCCTCACGTAGCCGTGGGTTTTGAAGTGGCCTGGCCGCTCGCTCTTCCGCTGCCCATAGAGGAGAGCACAGCTGCAGTGTAAGAAGAAAAAAAAAGGAACATGCTGCGGCCGGAGAATCCGCACCACCTTCTGCCAGGTTTACCGCGGCAGATTCGCCGTCCCGTGTGGACAAGGTTTCTGAGAAATCTCATTCACATGGCTGACTAATCCCGGGATTAGCGGCCGCAGGCGGATTTGCCGCGGCGAAATTCTGGACGGAATTTCCGCGGCAAATCCGCCCCGTGTGAACCCAGCTTAAAGATGAAGTCCTTACCGGTTCGCTATAAAACAGCGATCTGATGCATTATGAGCAGCAGTAACTGGAAGAGCGCCGCCAGCTGGAAACCCGCAAATCCTCAACCCCAGCAGGTCTCTACAGGACCAATAAAGACCGTGAATTCTAATCGGACTTTGCGGTTGGTTTGTGGTGGCAGTTCGCACTGGACGTTACCCTAGTGGTCCGTCCGTGAGCAGGAAAGCGACGAGTGGGGTGGGACACGTAACAATTTGCATTAGGGTTTTCTGATGATTATGCCCCTTCAGGATAGTGACTGGTGCAGAGTGACCAAACGTGTGCGGGCACCAAACACAGGCCTGTGACTACCATGTACAGCTCAAAGCTGAGGTCAAGGGACCAAGCGATAGTGTTAATGACTACGCCGCCGATCCTGCCGCCAAGCAATGATGGTGGTGGTGATGATGATGATGCCACCTCCCGATCCTGCCGCCAAGCGATGGAGGTGGTGATGATGATGATGATGCCGCCTCCCGATCCCGCCGCCAAGCGATGGTGGTGGTGATGATGATGATGCCGCCTCCCGATCCCGCCGCCAAGCGATGTTGGTGGTGATGATGATGATGATGATGATGCCGCCTCCCGATCCCGCCGCCAAGCGATGTTGGTGGTGATGATGATGATGATGATGATGATGATGCCGCCTCCCGATCCCGCCGCCAAGCGATGTTGGTGGTGATGATGATGATGATGCCGCCTCCCGATCCCGCCGCCAAGCGATGTTGGTGGTGATGATGATGATGCCGCCTCCCGATCCCGCCGCCAAGCGATGTTGGTGGTGATGATGATGATGATGCCGCTTCCAGATCCCGCCGCCAAGCGATGGTGGTGGTGGTGATGATGATGATGATGCCGCCTCCCGATCCCGCCGCCAAGCGATGGTGGTGGTGGTGATGATGATGATGATGCCGCCTCCAGATCCCGCCGCCAAGCAATGGTGGTGGTGATGATGATGATGATGATGCCACCTCCCGACCCCGCCGCCAAGCGATGGTGGTGGTGGTGGTGATGATGACAACGACGCCACCTCCTTTACCGCCGCCAAACGATGGTGGTGGTGATGGCGGTGGTGATGATGATGCCGCTGCCGATCCCGCTGCCAAGCGATGGTGGTGATTATGATGATGCCGCTGCCGATCCCGCTGCCAAACGATGGTGGTGATTATGATGATGCTTTCACCGATCCCACCGCCAAGTGATGGTGGTGATGATAATGATGCCGCCGCCAAGCCATGGTGATGGTGAAGATAATGATGCCGCCGCCAAGCCATGGTGATGGTGAAGATAATGATGCCGCCGCCAAGCCACGGTGATGGTGAAGATAATGATGCCGCCGCCAAGCCACGGTGATGGTGAAGATAATGATGCCGCCGCCAAGCCACGGTGATGGTGAAGATAATGATGCCGCCGCCAAGCCACGGTGATGGTGAAGATAATGATGCCGCCGCCAAGCCACGGTGATGGTGAAGATAATGATGCCGCCGCCAAGCCATGGTGATGCCGCCAAGCGATGGTGGCAATTATGATGATGATGCCACCAAGCGATTATGAGGATGATGCCGCCCAGCGATGGTGGCAATTATGAGGATGATGCCGCCCAGCGATGGTGGCGATTATGAGGATGATGCCGCCCAGCGATGGTGGCGATTATGATCATGATGCCGCCCAGCGATGGTGGCGATTATGATCATGATGCCGCCCAGCGATGGTGGCGATTATGATCATGATGCCGCCGATCCTGCCGTCAAGCAAAGGTGGCGATTAAGATGATGCCGAAAAAGCGATGAATATGATGCCGCCGATCCCACTGCCAAGCGAAGGTGGTGAATAGGAGGATGCCAGTGACGATGCCGTTGCCGAACCCGCCGCCAAGCCATCGCGGATCCCACCGCCGAGCTAAGCAACACGACGAGGACACTACGGTACTGGAGAATCCCGCTACGGCTCGCTGCTGTCGCTACAGGGTGACTTTGCCCTACAATACACCGTACATCTCAGGTAAGTGATAATTACCGTAAATATAAGTAAAGCCTGGAAAGAAAGTGATAAATACGGTAGGTGGATGCAGATAACACAGCTGTGTGGACGTGCAAGGGACTCTTCCCCGGTAAGTGACCCTGCAGAAAGTGCCAGGAGGAGTTATCCGGGTGTCCCGGCACTGTGCACTCACCTTGTCCCCTTCTCCCGGGCCGCACAGCTCGGACGTGCCGCTCATGTCGGTCCCCGGTAACAGTCCCGACTTTCCGCCACTTGTCTCCACCCTGCACGCAGTGATGTATACGGAGCTCCACCCACCGATCACCCCGAACCCAGGAAGCGGCAACAACACCACGCAGCCCCCGGATCCGCCTTCCCGTCATCCACCGCGTCCAGCCGTAAGAGGCGGAGACGCCAAACCGCTGCGCAGGCGAAGACGGAAGTGGAAACAAGATTAAGGGCGGAAGAGTCAGAGCTGTCAGACACTCTTGCCAGTCCGTGACGTCACTTCCTAAGGCGGCGTGACGTCAACTTCCGGGGGAAGGAACGGTGAAATTGTGTTGTGTTGTCCAGAAGAGAATGGCGTGTCACGTGAAATGCATAAGCGAGTGTGACGTGTGCATGGTACGTCACATCCGGCACGGAGCTGTGGCTGGCGGTGAGAGCGGAAGTGACGCAATTGTGCGGCCGGTGTGATGGCTGGAGACGGAGGAGGCTGCGGGTGGTGACCGACGAGTGACAGTGGTTCGTGGACACAATGTGGTGAGGAACAGCCGTCTGCGGCTTCTCGGTCTGGTCCTCGGTGTGCCGTGCGGTATGGCGGTTTATACGCTGCTACGGGGCGGTGTCTCTGCCGCATTCTCTGTACGGAGCGGTTATATGCGGTTCACGAAAGCTTATATTGCCCGAGGCAGTCTGAAGTCCATCAGACATTGCGGCTGCTGTCCCCCGTGATTTACACTCCATCTCTTCTCCGGATTTGATACAATGTATCTCTATAATCCCAACTTGTTGCCATGGTCACCAAATAGTGCTAGCTACATAGTATGTGAGGCTGAATGGAGACAATGTCCATCCAGTTCAGCCTGTTCCCCCCCCCCCCCCCTTGTTGATCCAGAGGAAGCCAAAAAAAAAAAAAAAGGGCGAAGCGAATTTTAAGGGTTCGTCACACGTAGTGGGATTAGTGCAGATTTTTAATAACTTTTTTTATTGCAACTTCTTGGTGCAGAAACGCAATTTTTTTAAAAGTCAGAATCGTGCATGCAGGTTTTTCCCATTGATAGGGAGAAATCCGCTTGTGGAATCGCGCCAAAAACGGGCAGAACGCTGCTGTTTTTTTTGTTTTTTTTAAACGTGTATTTTTAGATACGGAATTCTCTGCAGAAAATTGCTCTCCGATTTCCCCCTCGCCGGTCGGCTGTCACATGGGGGGGGTTTGCCGCAGATTTTCTGCCCCTCTGCATGAAAAGCCCGCTGCGTTTGCGGTAGCAGCAAAGTGGATGAGATTTTCAAAAATTGCGTCCATACGCTGTGGAAAAAATCTGCACTAAACCCAAATTGCGCAAATTGACGTGCGGTGGGGATTTTAAAGCAGTCGATGATTATTATGGATTCCAGCTCTTCTAATAACAAGGGGTGAATTCTGCATCCGTATCAAATGGTGCGGCTCGTCCGCCGCAGCCCTGGAGCGCCAATCTTTGCCCCGTGTGAACGTAGCCTTAAGCCTGTGTGCCCGTTTTTACGCTCTATTGATGTCGCAGTCCTGGTCGGTGTTTGCTAGCCGCCAATCAAACGTTACAGGATTGTTCCAAGATTAACTTTCATCACCCGTCATCAATAGTAAGTCTGATCAGCGGGGGTCTCACCACTAAGAAGCCCACCAATCCCAAGAACGGGGGTTCTGTGTCCGTTTCTTCCTGGCGCAGTAGGGTTGCTACTCCTACCTGCAGTAGAGCGATGGGCGCTCACGTTCGGCCGCCTTCCATGCAATCTCCTCCTCACTGCAGGGTGCAGCAGCCCGCCATGGCGGAAGTGGGGCACCGTTCTCAGGATCGGAGGGGTTCTCAGAAGTGGGACCCCCACCAATCAGACTTTTATCCTCTAACCTGTGGATACGTGAGAAGTCATTTTTGGTACAAACCCTTTTAAAGCTGCTTTTAGAAGGAGCGAAGAGCGTTGAAAAAAATAATTAAAACGAACGAGCGTGAACGCTAATCTGTCAGTCTAAACGCGAACCACCGGGAAGCATTCACTTCTCATTCGCCGTCCTGTTTCTGCTGGACTAAAAAAATCATTGCTTGCTTGTCGTCCCATTTAAGCGCTTGTCGTTCGCATTCGCCATGTATGACCCTGAACAAGACGTGAAGGAGTTAACAATGAATCTGCCCGAGCGCCAACGTGCTGGTGGTGACGTCACCCGCTCGTGCCAAGGATACTCATGTAACCGGAGCTTCTGTTCATACAGTGGAACGTCTAGGCAGATGACGCACCTCGGGGTTTCCGTGTCTTCAGTGCAAATCTGCACTGATGTTTTTATGGCGCGGCCTTGAAATCTGCATTTTGAAAAAAACTTGCCCCGATGACTGTGGATCTGTGGCAGCGGGGGCTTGGAGTCCTCTGGGGATTTGGCGGTACATTTTCCCAGGGGTATTCCCATCTCGGGCATATCTTCCCAAAAGGCATATCTATAAGATATGCTATAAATGTCAGGAACATGGGTGCGGACTCCAGAGATAGGACCCCCCCCCCCCCATCTCTTGTTCTTGTCCCCATCTGTATGTTGTGGCAGGGATTACGGAAACGCCAAAGCTGGACTTCGCTACTGTTTTTGTAACTCCCATAGAAGTCAATGTGAGTCAGCTGAGCGTGGCTGTGCTACACTATTGATGTGATTCCATAATCCTGGCCATTCCTGAAAAGAGGTTGTCCCGGACTTCTACTATTGATGATAAGGCCTCAGGATGGGTTACCAATAGTTGATCGGCTGGGTTCCACTGTTTGGGATTCCTGGTACCGCTGTCACTGTGGAAGCAGATAGCGCTATCAATATTGCAGTGGCCCAGGTTGTTACTGCAGGGACAGCTCCCATGGAAGTCTATGGAGACACTGCCTGCAATACCAAACCGGGCTGCTGCAATAATGACAGCGGCCCAGCACTCCTGTACGGTGGTTCTTGAGTGGCGGATCCCCGCCAATCAACTACTGACCTATTTTAGGACAAGCTCGACCTTAAGAAGCGGTAACAAAAAATTACATTTCTAAACCAATATGTTAGCTATTGCTATAGGTAATCGCTCAACTGTTTTTAACATTTTGGAAAGTTCACATTTCCCAAACTGTTGAGCGGTCACCAGTTGCGCATTGGCCGATTGCAGTGTCTAGAATACAGCCATTTATTGAAGTGCTTCACGCTGCCCTGTCCTGTAGAGGGGGATAACTTAAGCCCCATTTACACACAATGATTATCGCTCAAAATTCGCTCAAACGATGGGTTTTGGGTGATAATCATTGCGTGTAAATGCTACCATCGTTTGCTTTTTGGCCGATCGATGATTTTTAGTTGAGTTTAAAATCCATCATTTGGCCGGAGAGCTGATAGCAGGGACCGCAGGCCGTGATTCTCCACGGGAGTGCTGATAACACTGTATTCAGCTGCAGTTCCAAGGCAGAACAAAGGGGCTGTATGCAGATTACAGACCACCTGCTGTTCTCAGCATACAGCAAAGGGGACCACATTTACATGTAAATGAAGCTAATAAGCTCATTAGCAATTTATGCAAAATGATTGCTCACACTGTCACTCTTCCTATCTTTTGAATGAAGTTTGTGCGATCATCTTTGCCTGTAAATGGGGCTTTAATCTCACTAGATTATCCCTTTAATTTAAGTCCCAGAATATCCCTTTTAAAAGGTAATGACTCGGGATACGAATTTTAAAATCGCCTTTCTGTTATTCTGTGAATAAGCCTAAATGGATTCTGTCAACACGTTCACGCTGCCGTCAGAGATGGCGACAGGCAGAGCTTTCGGCATTCTGTCTGCAGTGTACGTTTCATGACATTTCCCCTTTATTGGTTGAAGTTTTGCGGGTATGGCTGCCGGCGCCTACGGAATACAGCGGCCGTCTGGAGCAATGGGAGGGCTTCAACTGAAATCTCACAAAAACTTCTCCGCGGGCCGACATAACGGACACGACACTGAATCAGCGTGTCTTTTTGCAGATTCCGGGGTTTTTTTCTGCTTATTGACAATCCGTTTTGTGTTTTCAGGTCTGTTACTCGGCTTCCTGTCTTTATAAGAAGAGGAGATTCATGTCAGGTGAGAAGCGGATCCTTTCATTCACTACAGTATAACCTGTAGCTGTTACTGCGGACGCACACCCTTGGGCTCTAAAACCGCGGTTATTCTGCAGTGATTTATGCGACTGACTCGCACACGGATTTAACCCTGCAATGGGCAACATCCGCATGCGGAAATCGGATGCATCACTGCAGAGATCAATGTCAAGATGTGACCTTATGCAAAAACGTATCTCGATGCCGCATGTGGATCCATAGCAAAAACTGCGCTTTTACAGGCAGAATCCACTTGGAGAATTTTACAGTGGATTCCACCTTGTGAAGCCGGCCTAAGGCCTCATGTCCACGGGGAAAGTCAGGCCCGCCGCAGATTCTTCATGCAGAATCTGCAGCGTGTCCCTCCTTTCCGACAGACATGAGGCCTAAAAACATGATTTACTTACCTGTCCGGACGCTGCGGATCTTCCCTCCGTCGCGGCCGGATCTTCTTTCTTCGGCCCGGCGGATGTGCTCGACACACCAGCAGCGTGCCGCGCGCATGCGCCGTGCACCTTTTTTTTTTTTCTTCACTCCTGCTCTCCCACGCTCCTGCGCAGGAGAGCAGAAATTCAGCTGCGGGTGTGCCGCGGATCCGGACGGCTTCCATAGGCTTCAATAGAAGCCTGCGGGAGACCCGCACTAAAATGGAGCATGCTGCGGGTGTTTTCCCGCACACGCAATCTGCGCCTCAAGGGTGAAGTGACATCCGCAGGTATTTAATTAACTGCGGGTGTTCAATGCATTCCAATGGGGTGCGGATCACGTGTGCGGGACACCCGCTGCAGCACTTTCAGTTAATTTATTTATTACCCCGCACCAAGCTGGGTACTCATTTTACTGGGTGCCTGAACCATGTGGGGATTGAACCCACAACCTTCATGTCGTGAGCAGGAGCTCAACACTCTATGCCCCAGGAGGCCCTCCTAGCAGATCTTGGTGCAATCTGTACCATGTGGAGCAGATTTCAGCATGGACCTGCAGTAGATTTCATACTTTCAATTGAAAGGTCTACTGCGGATCTGCAGCAAAATCCATGTCAAAATGGGCACTAATGGTGAGGATTTTCAACAAAAAACAGTCGGCGCTTCCGACAAATAAATGTGACGGCGCAGGTAAGTCACGGCTGCAGCAGATACAATAACAGAAGCACAGGCCTCAGCGCTTGTACTGTTTTTTATTTAGATATTAAATGTGTATAACTGCAAGCTTCTTGGCACACATACTCCTGAACACATGGCCCCATCTGCCACGTCCAGGCGAATTCTATTGGATGGGTTCCTAACTGTAGAAGGCACCTCTCTTTGGACTGAAGGTGTCTGAATGAATGGGAGAGCTGGATACCTGGGTATGTACTGTCACCGAAGCACCTGGGACAGATGGGTGTCTATAGAGGTAGAAACCCACCCAATAAGGTTCTCCTGGATGTGGCGGTTGGGCCCCCGTGTTTTGTTCACAATGTCCGCTAAGACGTTTGCATTGTTATGCAGTTCGTATAAACAGTTGTGCACTTTATTCATATAATGTGTGTGAGTGCTGAAGCTTGTGTTTCTGTTAATGGTGCAATTTTGACACCTTTTCAGTTCGGATTTCAGCAAAAAACAAAATCTGCAGTGCTACGTGTGAACACACCCGAAGGCTGCTTTCACTCGGCATGTTTGCCTGCACTGATGTGGCTTTCCATATCGGAGTTTTTGTCAGAATTGCCAAAAAATGGACAGGGTGGTAGAAGGGTATCAACTGAGCATCCCAACAGGAGGAGCGCTGCCAGAGCCCTACAGAGTGACCACCAATGACTTGCTGCCCACACTGTCAGACACAGACCTCACGAGGGTGGCATGAAGGCCTGATGTCCTGTAGTGGGACATGTGCTCACCACCGGGCAGCTCAGTTGGCATTAGCAGGTCCTAAACTGGCGCCCCGTTCTCCTCACAGCAGGTTCACACTGAGTATAGATGAGAGTCTGGCGAGGTTCATCGAGATCCGAAGTGTGATTTAAGTGTTCCGTACTTTGGGATTTTTTTTAGCAGTGTCCAAGCAACTTACTGGTGATGCCATTTCTTCATATATTAACCCATTCTTACAAAAAGTACTTGTAGATTTCGCTGCTGCCGTGTCTGTCCCGTTATTCTCTGTGTGTCTTCCATGCCTTTGCTTTGTACAGGTAATATATTGCTTTTACATTGTCTTCTCTCCCTCTTCTCAGCCATAATCCCCTGAGGTCTGCCTCGTCGCTCATAGACTGTACCATGAGAATGGCCGGCCAGTTCCGAAGCTACGTGTGGGACCCCGTCCTGATCATTTCTCAGATAGCATTGATGCAGTTCATCTACTACGGCTGCCTGGGCCTCTGGGTTGCATTACTGGACGTCTTGATTCACTACAGCCCTTCCCTCGACCAACTATTTAATTATGAACTTTTGGGGTTTTCTTCTGTCCACAGGAGGATCACCATGATGGCTTTCATCTTAAACTCTTTAACCTGCGCTCTGGGGCTGCTCTACTTCATCCGCAGGGGCAAGCAGTGCCTGGACTTCACTGTGACAGTCCATCTCTTTCATATGATGGGGTGTTGGATATACAACGCTCACTTCCCTAGCACAATCACTTGGTGGCTGCTGATGTTCGTCTGCATCGGCCTGATGGCAGTGACTGGCGAGTATCTCTGTCTGCGGACTGAACTCAACGAGATTCCACTCAACTCCGCACCCAAGTCTAACGTCTAGACCGTTTTAACCCGGCGCACCTCTCGGATGTTTCTTATACTTCAGTATTTATCCTCCACGCTGTTAGATCTGCTAACGGTCTCTGGAGTTTGGGTAAAACTACTTGTAGAATTAAAGCTGCGGAATCAGCGAGATGATGGAGTATGCACGCTGTGATGACGTCTGATATGTCTCTTACCACGCAGCACTTGTATTGCACAATCAAGGTTTTCATTGTTTTAATGGTTTGACAACTACTTGCACCCTGACTTTCTTTCACAGTCCTTCCTTTGTTCTCTCAAACTTGCAAGAACTTTCTTGGAGGAGAATGAAAACTTTCAGCATCTTGATCTCTTATTATGGCTCGTTTCTACCAGCGCCGAAAAAAAACAAAAAACGAGAAAATCTACTATTGAGCGCATGAAATAGATGTGTATACAGGAGGGAGTGCGTGCGTGGCACTGTGTCGCAAGGATGGAAGTCCTTAAGGCTTCCTTCACACGGGCCACAAGGTTGCGTGATTTTCACGTGATGATGCTACGAATCGCAGGTATGTGAAGCCCATGCTTTCCTATGGGTCCCTTCACATTTGCGATGTTTTGTAGCATGCAACATTGCGGGTTTCGCAATATACTCACGATGTTCTGTAGCCCATGTTTCCCTATGGAGCCTTGCTCTCTGTTGCATCGCCCGAAAACTCGATTTTCGTGCGGTGTGATGCAACTTTGACAGTAGGAAATCCTACTGTGAAAGCCCTAAACTAAGCCCTGGCTGCAGGAAGAATAAAAGTATACATCAGCTTAGAAGCACTGCCCGGCTCTGCAGCATCATCTTCCCGGTCTTCTCCGGCACTGTTGTTCTTCTTCTCTTCTGGCTGGAGCTTGAAAAATCCCCGCCTCCTGGAAGCGCTGCCTGTGATTGGCTGAGCATTTTTGATGCTCAGCCAGTCAGAGCCAGCGCTCAATGAATAGCTGCGAAAATCCTCGCAAGTGGTGCTACAAAGTCGCGTGACTTTGTAGCGCCACCAGATCACAGTATAGCCGTGAGAAGATGCAGCAATATCGCACGGACCACCCATACAATATCGAGGCGATATTGCGTTGCGGAGGCCTTAAGCTCAACCAGAGGAGGGGAGAGAACATGGAGGGAAAGAAGAGGGTGGAGTAAACTTAGATCCATTGTTTTCCTCACCCTTTACAACAATAATGGCAGTTTTATATACGTTTTCTGTTACTTTAGGGAGTTTTCCGTCACTAAACTATTGATGACCTATTCTCAGGATGATACATCAGTAATTGATTATCGGGGGCCCATCGCTCAGGATCTCCGCCATTCCGCTGATTTAAGAGGCTGCGGCACTCGAGTGAGTGCTTCCGTCGCTGCAGTGCGTACTGGGTACAACGCCGTATATCGTATAGTGACTTTTTCGGCTATTATAGTTCAATCCCCTTCACTTGAATGGGACTGCTGCTCTCTGGCCATGTGACCGATGTACATGACATCACAGGCCTGAGAAGAGGCTGCGGCGCTCACCACTAATCAGCAGACCCCCGCCCTATTCTTAGGATAGCTCATCAATAGTGTAGTCCAAAAAAAAATTTCACATGTAGTGTTTTTTTTGGTGCACCATTTGGGTGTGGATCAGCAGATTTTACCCGTTTCAATTGAAGGTATAACGGAGCCTTTATTCTAGTGCAGGATATACGGTATATTACAACCATCCCTCGGATCCGTAAACTGATCTGACCCTGTTCGCACACGTTGAGAGGTGCGTCTTCTATTGATCAAGCATCCTAGCCCTGGGAATACCACACGCGAGCCTGTAGAGTATGAGACCTCCAGATAGCTGTGCCCTTTTCTAACCTCCCAACCATAAATCCCTCCGCTGCTGCAGTAACTCTGGGGGTGTCTAGCAGAAGCTAATTAGGGTGAGAAGTATTTGGGTTTGAAGAAAACAAACAATAAATATATTTTTACATCCCTTATTTCTACTTTCATTGGTTTACCTTAACTTTTTTTTTTTTTTTTTTTAAATCCCCCTTTCCTTCACCACCCCCCCCTTCCCCCAATCTCTTTACATTCCCCATATGGACTAGAAAGCATTGGTTGTTCCCAATGTTACAATTTGACTCAAATGATGCAAAAGTAAAGCTGATTTCTTCATCCATGAAGTGACATACAGGAGCCCGAATGACATGGGAATATAGAAGAACTCAAGTTTTTAATGCACGGTACAGATTGTCGATGTAGACACATGGCAGTTTAAAGGCCTGGAGTCCAGTTCTGCCCAGACTCATCCCGGTTTATGTTCTGTAATCGATTCCACGGCAGCAGAGAGGTGGTGTTTTAAGTCATCTAGTGTCCCACGTCTACACATTTACCTGCAGTAAGTTTGTTGCTGCTATGCAGAATGATGTTTCCGTGGTAACAGACTACAGCAAGCCATGTGTAGTCTGATCCTGCAGTCAGGCTGACATCTGTTTTTCACTTAGCCTACCCAATGTTGATAAGAATAGAGAGACGGGACAAAGTATTGCCCGTATTCGGAGAGCTCTGTTGTGGCTTCCTGTAAAAGACCTATACAAACTATCCTACCAAAGGTGATTGGACACTTGAACAAGAATCAAAAGTAGGTTGTATTGTGATATGTTAATACTTAGTGGGGCTCATTTGGCCCTCATAACCTTAGATATAGTCTGGGTCTTGGTCCGTTGGTTGTAGTGGCAAGAACCATGAACACGGAGGTGGACCTTGATACTAATGTGCTGCTGACAATGTGGTAATACTCTGGGAATGGTCGGCCATACTACCAACAAGGCAACGCGTCTTGTTACAAATCCAACATTGTTTTACGTTGGTTCGATGATATGGATGTTCCATGATTGGACCGGCTGCATAGAGACCCAACCTGAACTCTACTGAACGTCTTTGGGATGAATTGGAACATCGGGCCAGGAAATATGAACAGCATCCATCGTCTCTGAGAAAACTCAACAGATGTTTTCAGGATGAATGGAGGGAAATACCTGCTGAAATGTATGAGATGTTAGTAGAAAGTATTTGATGTCGTTTGGGTCAAAGAAGCCCATTATGTATTAACATATGTAAATAAATACTTTTGATTCTTGCTCAAGAACCCAATAACTGTTGGTAGGGTAGAGTTAGTGGGGTTTTTTTGGGGGTTTTTTTTTTACTGATTACTTATTTCTTCTGGCGCGGCGGGGTGAATGGATCTGATTACCTTGATGCCACATGAAGGGTTTCTGTTGTTTGAAGCAAAGCTGTTCATGTAATGTTACATGGCGACCATTCAGATGTACTACAGTTCTCCTAGAGGAGAACCAACCCGGGCGAGGGATGACTCTGACCTCCTTATGCCCAAATAGGACGTATGGAAAGCGGTTATGTTAATGAGACAGCTCCTCCGTAACCAATTTATTTTATAGTTCCAATGTCACTAAAAGTGAAGCAACGTTACATGGGAGACCTTCATCACGACTATAACATTGTGTTCATTGCTTCTATGCAGAATGATGTTTCCGTGGTAACAGACTACAGCCAGCCATGTGTAGTCTGGTCCTGCAGTCCTACTGACATCTGTTTTTCTCCTACCCTGCACAATATTAATAAGAAAAAGGAGACCATATAAAGTACTGTGAAACAATACATTTTTAGTTTAAACTATTTGCAACGTTACTTCATTTTCATTTAAGATACATTGAAACAAAAATAAATGCTTGTGACTATGGACATGGCCTTTTAATCTACAGGTCTGACACTGAGCCTTAAGCCGGGATCCCTCAGCAGATTCTGGCTATGAGCCTGACCGGCGACCCTGCGTACCTTCTTTTCTTGTATTGTGGATGACCGTTGCAGCTCACTGTCAGATATGCGCAGTACAGTTTTTGGCCCATACACAGTGTTAATTGTGTATGGGTTGCAGGTCAGAAATCCTCCATTGACATCAAGGGAGGCCGTCCGCGCGCAGCCTGCTCCAAAATAGAGCATACTGCGTTTTTTTTTTTTTTTTTTTCTTCTTCCTTCCGCTTGCGAATATGCAATTCGTATCCACAATTGTGGTGAATGCTTTTCAATGGCCAAGTTTTGCTGTGGATTCTCTACGCAGTCTCCGATGACTGATTCCGCAATTGGAATCCACCCGTGTGAGCCCGGCCTTAGTAGGGTAGTCTGAATAAGCTGGCTATGAGTTTGTGAGCCGTAGATGACACTCATGCACACCTGCGCTCCATTCATTTCAATGGGACCTTTGGAGATTACGGAGTCTATCTCCGGCACGCCCTTTGAAATGAATGGAGTAGAGGGGCTTGTGTACGTCTTCTAGTGGCTAAAGTTCAGGATGGCCAGAGGTTACGTTCTACCTATTGGCTTCTGGCTGTCCGTAGATGACCCTTTTAAAGAGGTATTCCCATCTTCGCAAGTTATCCACAGTATAGGGGATTACTTGCTGATCAATGGGGTCTGAACGCTGGGACCCCCACCAATCCAGAGATATCTTGCCTGTAGTGGCCACTGCTCTATTCACTTCAATGGGTCCACCCAAAAATATTAGGGATGCATTGGGGAAGATATCTCTGGATCGGTATTCCATATACTGTGGATAGGGGATAGCTTACCGGTACTTGTACTGACCAATTTGGAGGTTCACCAAAGGGTGTCTGCACTGCAGATCAACTGTGTAAGCAGTGATCAGGTTAGCGGTAGAGCGGATCAGCAGCAGCGGGACGGGCGCTCTAACATAGGCTCATATTCGAGAGGAGAGTTTTCAAGACGTCTTATTTCTGTGTATAGAAACCCGGATATCCAGAAAGGTTTATTCTAACTTTCTCTTGTTACCTTCTAGCTGTGAACTTCATCTGTCAGCATTTTCTTGCAGCTTATTTCCATGTATTTTTGGCTTATCTTTATATGTGAGAAGACTCAGAATAGATCGTCAGCATCCCGTGTGCAGAACGCAATTTAATAAAAGGGACAAAACGGGTACAAGCGGAAGTTGTTCTGTCCTCGTTCTTTTTACACTTCCCAAAGTATGAGAATGCATAAAGGGCCAATGCCAATTTATTCATTCATTATATTATGTAGCTACCCCCCCCCCCCCAGTATATATGTGACCCAGTGTTACCTTGATTAGTTATTCCTTTATTTGCAGATAGTCATGTGATCTTAATTTTGACCAGCTCAGATTTATTTGGGGTTATGTTGTCTGAAACTAGTCAATTTTTCAATCTGTGTGAAACTATTACATGGACCTACCCCAGAAACTGCCCAGAGGGGGAATGCAGACACTCCTATCACAGTTACTGATGATTATCACACAGCTATAATAGAGGAGATCTCAGCGCATCCTGACGGTATACTTATGGGCTGTAGCTAATTTAAATGAATGTAGAAGTTGTTAATTAAACTGTGCACCCCCCCCCCCCCCCCCTTCCCAGTGCATATTAACATCTTCATCAGAACTTTGACCCTAATCACCAATCAGGTTGCTGGAATTGTGAAACAGACAACCCAAACAATCAATCAAGTTGCTGGAATTCTGAATCAGAACCAATTAGGTTGCTGGAATTGCTGAATAGGGCCGAAATGCTGATGAAGATGTTAATATGCGTGCCGCCCCCCCACCCCCCACCCCACCCCCCTCCCAGGCAGGCAGAAATGGTATAGCCTCTAGCTAATGCTGTACTGATGAATTTTCGGGCTGATGTGGAAGGGAAACCAAAAAATCTCACCGTCAAGATAGTGCCTGATAAACATCAGACAGGAGGCTGCACTGCATGGCAGTAACTGCAATGTATAGAGGAGGTCCCAAGAGTGTGACTGGCAATCAGTTGAGGGGGCCAGGGATAGAAAATGTGTTTCCACCGGAGAGGCCTTTTACAATAAAATGTCCATAGAGAATTTTATAAAATACTGTTCGTATACATACGGCATGTCCAGTAGTCAGAAGAAGAACAGAACTTGTCTATGTAAAGTAATGGTGTTGGTTCTCTGCTGAGCACATCACACTTGGCATATGACAATTACATTTCTTTTCAAAGTGCATTGGATGACTTCATAGGAGGTAATCCCCCTACTTCTGCTTAGTGGCAGTGCTGGATGTATACACCATGGAGATGTAAAATACTTCAGTATTGCACTATATGGTATTTCTGGAGACCTTCAATTAAGCCCTGCCACAGGCCCGTCTAAATAGGCAGAAAACATGGCAGCCCTGGGGTCCTTCATAAGGCCCTCAGCTTTTGTTCAGACCAATAAGTTATGGAAATAGATGTGGTTTTGTTCGTGTGATACAAGGGAAAAACTAAGTGTGGAGACCTCACGTCCATGGAGACGGCTGGATCTTGTCTGGATAAAGACTAAGGAGTGACGATGTCTCTAAGATGTCGAGAGCCATTCCATAAAATAGGTGAGTTTACTAAAGGTTTCATCAAAGAGTTATGTACTGCCGGTTGGTCTTTACGGCAGGAACTCTACTCCGCAGCCGTGGGTCGAATTTGGAGATGGTGGCCATCGGAACAAAATGTGCATTCTTGACGAATGACAGTGTGGTGCTCAGCGACTAATCAAACGTCTGTCTCCACAATGATTATCACCAAGTGAGGGTCTGGTGGCAATCGGGCTGATCCATTGACCATTTTGGAGCACCCCACAGCTCGTCGCCATATAGTCATGGTTTGGGGTTCCATCAGTATCAACAGCCAATCATCTCTAGTAGACATCATGGGCACATTGGCGGCACACCGTCATGTTACCTAATGCCATTTTCCAGCAGAATAACACAGTGACCCCCAGTAGGCTCTGCAAGACGTCCAGGTGAGTTCTTGGCCATCATAATCCCCAGATCTTCCTCCAATCGAGGATCCGTGAGACAGGATTGGACGTGGAGTGAATGCTCTTCCACAGCCTCGTGCTGAAGATGAACTGTAGACTGCGGTCAATCCCACATGGCCAGGACCACCCCAGGACAGCATCTCAACACACTGAATTGATGCTACGTCACACTAATGACTGTATTTCCCCAATAGATCGGCCCGACTACTTACTGGTCATCACAGTTATCGGCCCGCAGGAGACATTAATTGTTTGATACGAAGATTGATTGTTCAGAACTTGATTCTCTATCTGTATGTTGTTTCATCTCATTTCGAGCATTTCTTCATGGTACAGCAGGACTATGTGTAGTGTTCTGTGTTTACTGTAGGTGGCAGCATTTTACTATAGTACCCAACACCTATACGCTACGCATCATTAACATAGCATCTCTGTCCGGAATTAGTACTAACACTCATCTTGTTTCCTAGATTTATGTCTTATTTTAGGCCGGCTTCACACGCGTATTTGCATGCACCTTGAGCGCTGCGTTGTTGCGGAATAAACAATGCTTTTTTTTACGCGCATTGGCCTATTTTGCTGTACTTTTGGAGCCTGCAAGGCATGTTCATTTGCGCGCAGCAACCAAAGAGATGCGGATTGCAATGGCTAATGAGTTCCAGATGCGTTCTCTTTCCAGCGGAAATTTCACGCATCTCCTTGCTTATTGCGCACCCTCCCATTGACTTCTATGGGACTTTTGGTGCGCACATACGCAGAAAACAGAACATGTTCTAATTTCTTTTGAGCAATTGAAATGCGTACGCAAAATACGGAAATATGAACGAACCCATTGAAATCAATATGTATTCTCTGTGTATTGTGAGTGCAAATCTGTCTGTGTGAAGCCGGCCTATTACAGGTTTCATACCCCCTTCTAATGGACTTGCCTCCTCTATAGCGCCTTTTATTCTGCGTGGTGCAGCAGCTTTGACATTGGTGCCAGCGCTGCAGTGAGTGATGGCGCAACTTCTTTAGCGGTGTCCACCCAGTAGGCTGCCTGGCGCAGGCAGCACGTTGATGTACAGGGTATGAGTGTGAGGGCCCATTCACACTGGGCGAGTATTAGATGTGAGTTGGTAACTGAGCAAACCCGAACCGTTAAAATCAAGGCCGCTTTTAAGACAAGGATTTTTTTTTTCATAGGATAAAAAAAAACACAATTCATGGATGAGAGTAGGACATAGAATATCCACTCTCCAGCACAAGGGTACACCAGTGTCGGAGCTGAAGCGCTGCTCCCACCCCCATGTAGTGGCCGGCACTTGTAATTGCAGCTGGGGTCCCATTGATTTCAATCAGAACCGCACATGTAATTATGAGTGCTGCCCGCTACACAGAGATCTTAGTAGTGCTTCCACTCCGACCCCGGTGTATACTGGCAGCCGCTTCCTGGATAAGCCCTTTAATTAATGCCTATTTCTCGTCATACACACAGCATCCTTACCATTGTAGCGGTTGTACGGGTTTATGTTCGCCGTCAGGTGTAGTTTCACAGTTTAGTTCAATTTGTATTACTGCACTACTTTCTTGTAGTCAAAATTTCAGACTTGCATTTAAGGCCTCAGTCACACGGGTGCTGCGGATTTACGCCAGCCGCATCGCATCAATGAATGATAGCCATGATCAAGTCCCGAGATTAATTAGTGCTTTCTCGTCTATTCCCATATCGCGTGAAAAATACGCTGCAACGTGGAGATCCGTCGATCGGCAGAAATACTAATAGCTTTAATAGAGCCAGCTGTCTTTTTTTTTCCGAGCGTTGGGCGCAGGTAAACTCCCTCCCCCTCCCTTTTTTTCAGCTCCCATAGAAGTCTATGGAGGCTACAGCGTTATTCGACAAAAGATTAGTCAAAAACCTATCTTTTGACACAGTGTGAAAAAACGGTGACCGAAAATGGTCGTCGATTTGATGTATTGACACTGCATTTTTTTTTTCACGCACCCGAAAATCGCCAGTGTGCATGAATGCTGTCAGAATGTGCTGCTAGGATCTGTTGTACTATGTACTCCTAGCAGCACAGCTACATGTGGTTAAGGGTTAATTCAGTTGGCTGGGTGTGGTACTTCCTGTTAGCCAATCTCCTGGGTCTTTGCTCACATATAAACCCAGCTCCTGGTCAGTCTGGCTGGGTCCTAGGGTGAGTAGTCATGTTACTTCTGTAACTTGTCATCAGTCATGTTCAGCTTGTTCTCACTCTGATCTGTGTTTGCAAGTAGGGCTGTTGGTGGGTCCCTAACACAGCCCCCTATGTCATCTCTCTTGTCTGTCTACCCCCCTGGTATGAGGACACAAAGACTTGCTGTGAGTTTCATCTGTGTTCATGAAAGCTCTGGGTAGAGTCCATGCCGGTAGAGTCCGTGCCCTGGTTGTCTGTCCTGTTGCAAGCTTGCTGTGTCATCTGTGTCTTGCTGGTTCATGTCCATTTGTACGTTTATTTTCTGTCAGTTTTGTGTTAGCTTGCTGTGTGACCTGCTATCTGTGTCTTGTCCTGTGGCAGCGTTCTGTGTGAACGGTGTCCGGTTCTGCTGGACTCCTGGTTTTTGTAGGAACTAGCAGTATAACCAGGAGCCGTGAAGTTGGCCTGCTAGCTTTCACGTTTTGTACAAAATGTCAACTAATACCCGGTATTTATATTCAGCTTATCATCTGTTATTAGTGTTTGCATTTTGTATGCTGTGTATTCTGGCTCTGTGTGTCCTATTCAGTCCCTGTCATGTGGCATGTGAATGCGTCCTGTTCTGTGGCGTGGCTCCTAGGAGCAGCTAGGGCCCAGATTCGAAGACCGCTGGGCCGCCCTTTATTGGGGCGAATCCCCCGCTTAGGTAGGGCCACGTCATCTTCCCTTGTAGCACAGGGTCAGTTGCCTGAAACCCGTGTGCGTCCATCCCATCCCCATTCCTCATTTGGTCACGATCGTCTGGGCCCTGTGCTTGATTTTGCCCACACGATCGTAACAAATGCATTGGAATCCTATGCTTGACATGGTCGCAATTTTCACCTGATGTTTTATTACTGCTAAACAGACGTGTAAAAACACTTGTGTGAATGAGGCCTTAGGCTGCTTCCACCGCCGGAGAAAATCGCTCAAGATTTGTCCATTGCAAGACGTACAAATCTTGCATGAATATTCTTTTGAATCAAAGTGCTAAAGACCACTTGTCTGTCTTTCCACCTGTGACATGTGAGTTAAATGCAGAGCCTGACAGACACTGTGAATGTCAGTTACCGGCTCTTAGCTCCACCCTGTTATCACAGGACGGTGACGTCATCACAGGTCCTCTATCATTGTGTACTGAATGAGGGATTATGTGCGGACTACATCCCCTACAAACCCCAGTGCCCTCAGTTGCTATGGATACAGCAGTACTCAGTCTGGCAGTTTGTAGCTGGTTGTGAGACAGCTGCACACCTGTGTGAAGAGTCCAAAAAATGGCACCTCACAAATGTCCACATACATAGCTGGTGGTACATATTGACCAACAACATTGAAGCATAATCCTTCATCACTATCATCACATCTCCTGAACATGATATCATGTCATCACAAGTGCTAATGTCGCCAACACCAGTCGCGCCTTCATTTAATAGTCAACCATTGTCCAGTTTGGAAACAAACTGTCTCTGTTGTGCAAACATGTCACCACAGAGGTTTCAACTCCGCCGTGAAGCTAATGCAGCTTACATGACACAGCGCCAAGCCACGATGTCACCTCAGCCACCAGCTGAAGTTTGTAAATCTCGTGCAGCTCATATGCGAAAGCTACAAGCCAATGTGTCTCCTCAGCGAGCTGCTGAAGTTCGTAAATTCCATGCAGCTTATATGCGAAAGCAATGTAGCAGAGCTGTGTGTGTGACGTGCATGTAGCAGAGCTGTGTGGCGCATTGCGCCACCAGAAACACTGGTACTATAATTTCCTAATAATTACTAGTGTAGTCATATATATGAGCGTGCTCTATCTTTGCGCATTCCTCTGAGAGCATCACCCGTTGTGCACGCGAGTGAGATGCGAGGTTTCCCATTAAAATGCCGCACCGGAGGATCGCAAACTGATGGCCCGATATGGTGCTCAGCCATGTGTAAGAAGCCTCAGTGTGTACTTATATTGTCTCTCTCCGGGAGGTGCTGTATTGTCATTATAGGGTTAGGGCTCCTACACACTGGCGAGAGCGATATCGGGATGTGATTGACGCCCCGATATCGCTCTCACAGTCCCTTTTGAAGCCCTGGATGTGAGGCGTTTTGTGCATGGAAACAGCCTCCCATCCTGCAAGGCTGAAGGAATATCTGCCGTGGCTGTCACAGCCACGGCAGGAGATGGTGATCTTTTCTCATTCATTTCAATGGGACCTGCGGCAGCAGCGCCAGCCCCATTGAAATCAATGGGGTACGATCGCGATCCTCTGCCACTGCTGTGACAGCAGTGGCAGGGGAGTCTCCGCGACAAGGATTTTCAGGGGGGTTGAAATATAAGCCCCACCCCCAAAAATAATCAATAACTAAAAAAATGAAAAAAGGATATATCCCCTTAGTAGCTCTGTCATCTCTGGTTTGTCTTCCTGCAATTCCTGGCACTCTTCAGCTGCTTTTCTGGCTGGGAATTGGCTGAGCGCTGTGACCAATCAGAGGCAGCACTGAGCTGTCTTTCAGTGCTGAGCGCTGCCTCTGATTGGTCGCAGCGCTCAGCTAATCAGAGGCAGTGCTTCAGGAGGCGGGGATTTTGAACCCCCACCCAGAAGAGCAGCAGAAGAAGAGTGCCGGGGACTGCAGGAAGACGTGCCAAAGATGACAGCGCTTCCCAAGTGATACATTATTATTTTTTTCTACGGATATTGATTATTTTCCGGGGGGGGGGGGGGGGGGGTGCTTATATTTCAAGCACCCACTGAAAATCCTTGTCGCGGAGAGTCCCCTGCTACTGCTGTCACAGGATCGTGATCCTCACCCATTGATTTCAATGGGGCTGGCGCTGCTGCCGCCGGCCCTGATGGCAACAATGGCTGAGATCGCAAAGCTAATGGACATGCCGCAATTTTGTTTTAACACTACATCGTAAGCGTTATAACATCACAAATGTGCATGCACCCATTGTAAGCCAATGGCTTCCTAATTTTGCAATTTCTCAGCGCTGAGAAATCGTGCGATTCCCTCACAAGTGTGAAGCCACCCTTAGTACAACAGAAGTCACGTGATTCCTTGATCTGAGCCATTGGCTCCAGTCGTGGAGCAGGTTGGTTCCTGGGAGATTTGCGGCTCATGTTTTATTTGTCCTCGAGTCTTTGTTAGCGATGGGAGAAACATGCTGGTCAATATTTACTTATTTGCACTACTTAATAAACTGTAAAACATTTAGTTTAAGGGCTCCTTCACACGGGCGGATTTGCACGGACGCAATACACAGAGAATAGAATACATTGATTTCAATGGGTTTGTTCTCATTTCCTTTTTTTGCATCCTTTTTGTCATACGGTAAAAACATAGGATCTGCTCTATTTTATGCACCAAGGATCTCCATAGAAGTCTACGGGCGATGTACAAATATGCGTAATACTCTGCGCAATTCTGTTTAACAAGAACACATCTGGATCTCATTAGGGTGTGGTTGTGTACCATGCGCATATGAACAGGCTCTGCAAAAAAGTACAGTAGACTACGCAGACACGTCGCGCAAATCAACCTCCTGCATAGCGTAAATACGTTGCACTGAAGCGTGCGCATTTGTGTACACGCCTGTCTGAAGGAGCCCTAAAGGTACCTTTACAGAGCAAGTAGCACTCAGAGAAGTTGTTGAAGCGCATGAGCGAGATGATACTTCATACGTGTTTCCCAAGATATCGTTCATAGAGGGGGTCTCCGTGCAAAGTTTTTTAAATGCAAGACTCTACGAAGCAGGGAAAAGTTGAGTGCACTTTTTGGGGGGTTTAACCCTTTCCAATCCACTGTCTGACATCTAAAGACATTATGATTTAAGGCTGTGCAGCTCCGATGTTGGAAGACATCCGTCGGGGTTCTCTTACTGTATATTGCCAGCCTCTCTGCTGTCGGAGCCTATCCAATGTGTCACCTCATGCAGTACTGGCTTTAGCCAGCAGATAGCGCTGTTGTATAATGGCAGAAAAAGAGTAAGCCCCCCTAGGAAAACCAGGATACAAATTGGATTGGTAAGGGTTAAGGGCTGCTTCAGACGGAAGTACTTACGTGCTCTCAGTATATACACGCACAATTAGCAGAGAATGGAACCCAACGATGTCAATGAATTCTTTCACATTATTTTTTGTGCACAAAAACTTTGGACCTGCTCTATTTTCCTGCGTAGTTGTGCACCAAAGGGCCCCATAGAAGTCTATAGGGGGTGCGCAGTAGGCTACGTAATTCTGTGAAAAAAAGAACACATCTGGACGTCATTAGACTAAATAGCCTTTTAAATCGGGGGGGGGGGGGGGGGGGGTGTTGCGCATATGTAAACTAGCCCTGCATGTGCAAAGAAGACTCGTTCACTGCACAAATACATTGTATCCAAAATACGTGCATCTGCTCGGCTGAAGTGACTCCAAGGCCTGTGTTACACAAGTGTATTCACGCCTTGTTTTGCACACTCATTAGGTATTCAATGGAGCGGTGTCTTGTCTCCTCAAGGAGAGTACCCAAAAGGTGTGTGGAGACACCTAAGGGGTTAGTGGGTCAGGGGACAGTATAGTGTCTCCCCAAGGAGAGCACCCAGAAGGGGTGTGGGGACACTTAAAAGATGAGTAAGGAGACTTATAAGGCCATGCTAGCTCCTCTGGGAAATTTATGCAAATAAGACAGATGGAAAAATACCCCTGCGATGCCATCTACTGGATGGCAGCATTCCTTCAAATCAAAGTACAGTAAAACACACCTGTATGTGCTAATATGCAACGCCCATTGCGCAAATACGCAGCGTAAATGTGCTTATACCCATGTAATACCAGTCTGAATGTTCCACAGCAGCAAATCTACACAAAATGGAGATTATTTAACCGCTGTGGAATCCCTGTAAATTTGCGGTGTAAGATCCAGATGGGTTTCTGGAGCCGCACTGCCCTGTGTGAACACCCCCTTCCACTGGGCATCACTGCCTGGTATGTAAGCTGTCACTCCTCGCCTGCCCAGTGAGGAATGTCGCTCTTACCCACACACTACGCTGGATACACTGCCCTGTGCAAATATTGCTGCAAGCGCTAGTTACATTTACAGAAGGATTACGTATTATATCTGGACATTCTGCCACGTCTACAAATACATAAAACGGGCCGCATGTCGCACAGCATTTCCTCCCCGACCCCTGAATGTAGTGCGCTGGTTCTTCTGTAAGTTTCACTTTTTCTCCGGTGGGAAACTTGGTATTTTTGACACTTGCTTTGAAAAGTAATGGAAAAACTTACATCTGGGCGGTCTCAATCACCTGATCTCAGAGAGGTGTCACTCTAGGCTGATCTATCACTGTCCAATCAATGGCGTTCTACACAACTTCATACTCTAAGTCCTGCCCTTGTCTGGTCCTGTTCCTTATAAGCTAAGCTATGGGTTCAAAGTTGGTGACCCATTGCTGCGTTTACTGCGTTTTCAGCAGCTCTGGCACGCATTTTGGCTGCATTTTTCAACTGCGTTTTCAGCTCAGCTGAAAACGCAACCAAGAAAGCTAAAACAAAATCAATACTCACCTAGCAGACTTCGTTGAGTCCCTGACGCTGTTCTCCAGAGCTTGGTGCAAGCTTCCCAGCACTTGTAATCCCAGACAGAGCATCTTTTGCTGGTAACGTGGGTTGAAAACCACGCCACCAGCCAGAGATTGCTCTGATTGGCTGAGCCATTCAATGAATGGCTGTAATTGGCCAAGCGCCTCAGCCAATCAGAGCAATCTCTTGCTGAAGGCGGGGTCTTCAACCCACGTTACCAGCAAAAGTGTAACAACTGTGGATGTGGAACCACTGTGTCAACCTACAGGGTAGGTGATGATCCAATCCAGCACGGTTGACAGCCGACCCCAGCATGGGAGATAAGATACCGGATGTACGAACCCCGTATGCAGATGGAAACTAGGGAAAGTATCTTGATCTGAACTAATAACCAGGGGAGGGAAACCCTTGCCTATAAGTGGAGCACCCGTCCCAATAAGGATGACCCCATGGTCGTCTTCTAGGCACTGAGTGACCCTGACGGGACAGAACACCTATAAAACAAACAACAGAACAATACCGGGGCATACAGGAACAAAGGAGGTACAGACTGACAAGGATAAACAGAAAAGCAGGCTCATGAGGATAACAGACAGCAGGATATACGAACGGAGAACACAGAACACGAGCAGAAAGCAAGAAAACTGCCAGTGCAGCAGACAAACATAAAATTATGGACATGAATCACACAACAACACTACAGTACTGTCTGAAAGGCCCAGGGCAGCTATATAGGGAGGTGTTTAGAAAAGGTGCATCAGCTGAGCAGGAGGCCCAGAAGCAATTAACCCTAGGAGTGCTGGAAAAGAATAAATGTAAGTTCAGTGAACAGGGAGAGCAGGATGACGCCCTCGCCTGCCAGACACAGAAACAAAAAGATGATCTGTTGGGGATTACAAGTGCCGAGAAGCCCGCACAGAGATCACACAGAGATCCAGAGAACAGCGTCAGGAACCCAACGACGTCTGTTAGGTGAGTATTGATATATTTTTTAGCTTCTTTGGCTGCATTTTCAGCTGTGCTGAAAACGCAGCTGAAAAATGCAGCCAAAGCGCATGCCAACGCTGCTGAAAACGCAGTTAAAGCAGCAACGGGTCACCAACTTTGTACCCATAGCTTAGCTTATAGGTGCTAGGTGAGTATTGATATTTTTTTCTCGGGTAGTGTAGCTAGGGCATTTAGCACTGCCAAAAGCGCGGTACCAAGTTGTGCTGCGTTTTTGGCAGCGCTGAAACTGCTGTCCATTCATTTCAATGGTCAATGCAGAGCCAAAAATGGCCAAAAATAGAACTTGCATCGCTGTCAAAGCACAGTATTGGAAACACTGCGTTTTGACGCTTGTGTGAGCAGCCCCATTGAAATGAATGGGAGCATTGTATAGCGTTTAGAGCTGCGCTGAAAAAGCAGCACTAAACGCTGTACAAAAACGCCCTGTGTGAGGGAGGTCTAAGACATGTAGCGACCAATTTTAAGTGGAGGTAATATGACACAGATGCTGCAGGACAGAAGTGAACATCTGTCTGAGCAACAAGGTTCCATTGGTCAGGGGTTTGGGCCACTCAGCTGCTGTTACCAGCTGCTCCCAAAACCACCCAGAGCAGGGCAAGAGGTGAAGTAAACACAAATTTGGCAGGAAAGCTCCCAGCCAAGCCAGGGTCAAAAGGGCAGCTCAGTGCTAATAGTTAAAACCCATTCATTTTGTACAGTGTTTCTATATTTTTGTCCACCCCTTGTATGTACAGCTAGTATAAGCTATACATTCTGCACATAGTGATATGGAACATGCTAATATAATCTGGGTATCTCCTGTATATGATTATATATGCACAGTTGGTATAAATTATACATCCTGTATATATAGTAATATGGAGCATGCTGGTATAACCTGGGTATTTCCTGTATATGATTGCACAATTTACACGCACAATTTTAAAAAACGCATCAAAAACCTGCATTCGAAACTTTTTTTTTCAAAACCCACATGTATTGTTTAACCCCTTCCCTCCCAATGACGTAAGGGTACGTCATGGGAGCGGGGTACGTCCCGCAAAATGACGTACACTTACGTCATAGGGATAGCACGAGATCGTGACAGATCTCGCGCTATCCCGCAGCAGGAGCCGGCTGCCAATCATAGCCGGCCTCCCTCTGCAGCAGCCGGGGTGCATCGGAGATGCGCCCCCGCTGTTAACCCATTCCCTGTCGCGATGTATGTAGATCGTGGCATGGGAAGGGTTCACAGAGGGAGCGCTCTCCCTCTGTAAAGTTGTCGGGCTCTCGCGATATAATCACAGAGAGCCCGCCCTGTTGCCATGGCAACAGGATGCCAGATACCGGCGTCCTGTGTTGCCAGAGCCTATGATTGCAGTATAAGCAATAAGGCATGGCAGGACAGAAGTCCTGCCATGCCTTATCACAGCAATCATCAGTGCTGTGCTTTAAGTCCCCCAGAGGGACAAAAATGGTATAAAACATAAAAATGTAAAAAAAACCCTTTTTTATGCTTTTTCTCATATTAGCATAAAAAAGGTTAAAAAAAATTAAAATGGCACATATTGGATATCGACGCGTCCGTAACGACGTGTACAATAAGTTGAACATGCTTTTTATTCTGCACGGCAAAAAGCATTTAAAAAACGCAAAAAGAGGAGCCTGGCCGATGGAGAGCTAGGACGTGCTACACTTCAGTTCCGTTCTCCCCACGGCTGAAACCACATTAAATAAGGGCATCCAAACCCCCTAATAGCACCAAACCTGAACATGGGGAGGAGAAGAAGAGCCACGAGCCCCACCAGGAGCAGAGAGGAGGATTCCGGGCCCCTGGACCGCTTCATAACAGCCGGCGGGGATCGCTGCAGGCGAGAGGAAGAGGGCGGGAATCGGCCCCCGGCGGAGAGGACGAAGGAGAGAGAGGGGAGATGTCGCACAGAGGAGCCGGAGGAGGCGGACGTCAGCGCAGAGCCCCGGGACGAAGAGCGCGACTGCAGGTCTCCCACACAGCCGGCGGAGGATCCACGCGGCAACAAGATGGCGCCGGATGAAGCCCCGCTGCCGAGCCCGAAACCCTCAGCGAAAAACGGAACTCACCAGGCATCCACAGCGGCGCACATCGGCTCCCCGCCACGCAAGGTGCTCCATTCAACATCTGCCGAGGTCCGCCGCCCACCGCCAGAGGAGTCGCGAGCCCGGGGATGCCTGCCGGAAGTGCGGGCCCGGCCGCCATCTTCATCCACCGCCGTACCGGAAGTGAGGGAGGAGCAAAGAGTGAGGCTGCAAAACGCCGGAACGGAGGCCCCCAGCAGCAGCCGGGGACCCGGTGAGACACCAAACAGGGGGGGGGGAGGCCAGAAAACCCCATATAGCCCCGAGGACCGCAGCCCTATCCGCAGGGCAGGCCCAGGGCAGGAAGGGGGGCCAAAGAAGGGCCAAGGGGAACGGCCCAGGCCATATGAGCCCATGATGGAGGGGGATGAGGCGTGGGCAGCCTCCCCCGGACCCTCACCCACAATAAGGGGAGGGAGTGGGGCATCAAAACAGCCAGACCAGTGGCCCGACACTAGGAGGCAACAGGGGGACCCTGACCTCCACACGCCCCTGCCACCCAGATCAGCTCCAGATCGTAGGGGATCTACACAGGTGCAAAGATCCCACACCGGAGACTACAGCAATATGCCCCCCACCCCCCCTACGTATGCCAGTATAACTAAAGCCCCACAAGGGCAACAGAAACCGGCCACACAGCCTCCCACAACGACAAGTGGCCGAGCGGGAAGCGGGACCCCCACGCAGGACAAAGATCCCTCAAACGATAATTGGGACTGGAAGGAGCACCTCAGATCCATCCCAACCAAGGGAGATCTTGATGACCTCTTCGCCCGATTTGCCTCGTCACAAACAGCAGCGCTCGAATCCCTACAAAAAGAAATTCAGCAGATGGGAAACCGAGTAAGAGAGACGGAGGAGACGCAAGAACAAATACTTCATCACGTGAAAGAGCATCATGACATCCTAAGCGAACACGCTAGCCTGATATCAGAACTCGCCACCCAACTAGACGACATCGAGAATCGCCACAGGCGTAACAACCTAAGGATCAGAGGCTTAAGTGAGGAGATCGAAAGCAGACACCTGGAGACCTGGGCGCAAAAATGCTTCGGGGACCTCCTGAGCAGAACCGCAAGCACGCCGATCGAAATTGATAGAATACACAGAGCCTTGGGGCCCAGGCCAACAAACCCAGATAGACCGCGTGATGTGATCTGCAGGATACACTTCTATAAAGAGAAGGAAGAAATCCTGCGCCAGATTCGATCTAAAGGCCCAATCAAGGTCAGGGACAAAGAGCTATTGATACTACCGGATCTGTCAAGAAGAACCTTACAACAGCGTCGGGCACTTAGGCCCTTACTGACATTACTGAAAGAACGGGACATCCCTTATCGCTGGGGCTACCCCTTCCAGCTGGTGGCCGGCACGGGAAATGAGACAGCCATATTCAGATCCCTCGGGGACCTACCTAAGTTCCTTGCCGCTCTAGGGCTCCCAATGCTCTCACTCCCGGAGTGGCAGACAATAAGGGCCCCGGCGCAGCCCCCACCCAAAAGTCAATGGCAGACAGTACAACCCAGCAGAAGAAAGGAAAGCAATAAGGACGGAGGCCGGCGAGCACGAGACCCCGCCTCCTGAGAGACGAGAGATCCCCAGATAAGAGACTTCCGGTGCGTCGAGGAACTTTTGGGAACCACAATACAGACCCAACCTGCTCCCATCTCAGCCTGCTGCCATACTCCTCAAGATCCTGAGAAGCCCCCCCCGATGATGTTGCAACACTTAAGGCCAGGCTCTGAATCATTACCCAAGGAAGCGAGCCACCGAGGTCTATCACCCTACGCCCACTGGAACAGAGCCCTATCCGCGTGCCCACTCCTTCTAGAACACAAGACCCAAGACGGATAGGCTCATCCAGCTTATCTAGGACTCACAACATTGAAACCCCCTGGGTTGCGGCATGGGGGGGCTTCCCCCCCCCTCCCTCGTCAGCAGCATGGGCGCAGGAGGAAACCATTTACCATCCTCATTCTTCAGCCCCCCCCCCTTTTTTTTTTTCTCTTCTCTTTCTCTCTCTCTCTCCCTCTTCTTCTTTTCTCCTTCCCCCTTTTCTTTCTCTCTCTCTCCTTCTTTTCCTTTTTTCTCCATGCCTCCTCGCTTTTCTTTCCCTCTATTTCCCCGGCCTGCACGGATACACACATCAAGGTTTGGATGCCCACCACACAACCAAGTTTTTTCTTTTCAGTCGCCGTGGAGGAGAGGAGCTTTGTCCGAGAGACTCGACCCGACTCCACAGCTCCCCCTCTAGGGACCGCAGCAAGTTCTTGCTGTAGAGACGTTAGTCGTTAGATAGCTAGTGTTTAAGTGTTTTCCACCCTAGGCTTCAAGTTTGTTATGTTTAAGTGGCTACCAGGTGGAACACTGTTACCCCGTCGTCCCTTCCTTCACCTTCCCTCTTGTGTGTCCCCTGCCCCTCCACGCCTCCAACCCCAGGTACTGTACACAAGCGGGACTCAGTCCTCAAAAATTAAAGGGCCAGCAGGTCGTTCTCCTAATATGTCCAGATGACACGACTAAATATATGCTCTTTTAACACAAAGGGGCTTAATAGCCCCAATAAAAGGAACCAAGTGCTGTATAGACTCCACAGGAAACAGGTCGTGGTCGCATTGTTACAGGAGACGCACTTCCCACGCTCGGGTCCACCGGACTGTGGTAGGAACAAATATTATCCCCTGTGGTTCCATTCCACCCACCCTGAGACCAAAACCTGTGGAGTCTCTATTGCATTCCATAAATCTATAACCCCGACGGTGATATCCCAGGAAGGGGACGAGGATGGGAGATACTTGTTTCTCAAGGTGTCTATCAATAGTAAAATGTACACGATCGCTAATATGTACTTCCCCAATCAAGGACAAGCGAGCTTCGCGGCCGGGGCTCTCCGGAGCCTCTCGGACTTCGCAGATGGAACCCCGATCCTGCTGGGAGGCGACTTTAATATGTGTATGGATCCCCGGTTGGATTCCTCCACAGGGCGTTCAGCGCTCTCAAGGTTGGCTACCCGAAAGGTTCAGGAAATCCTTGTGAGTATGGACCTGATAGATCTCTGGCGCATACTTCATCCGGGTAAGCGAGACTACACCTTTCACTCCATGGCACATAATTCCTATAGCAGGATCGACTACATTTACATCTCACATGGCTTACTGGACGGGGACCCTCGATGTTCCCTGGACATCCTGCTGTGGTCTGATCACTCCCCAGTGTTTGCATCCTTGGGCCCGGGGGACACGGAGTTGAGGACGCCCACGTGGCGTCTAAACGACAACCTGCTCAAAGACGTTGTCTGTATGAATGACGTCAAAAAAACAATAGCCAACTTCAGGATAGACCACGAATTAGACCCCACACCCGCCCCGTTAAAATGGGAGGCGTTGAAATGCGTCCTGAGAGGGGTTTTCATCTCACACGGCGCCAGGATTAAAAAAGAACAAACAGCTAGGCTGACCCAATTGATAAAGGACCTCCAACAAAAAGAAATGGCCAACAAGACGCACCCATCTCCCACCCTCCAAGCGGAGATCTCCGAGACTAGACACAAAGTCCTAGACATCCTCGACCAAAAAGCCCTGTGCAGAAGGGATAAGCTCAAAGCGGGATTCTATGAGTATGGGGATAAAAGTGGTAGATGGTTAGCCAGGGCCCTACACCCCAAATCGTCCCACCCCCACATACACTCCATAAACTCTGCGGAAGGTAGGAGAATTCACTCCCCAAAAGAAATATTAGAGGAATTCCGAAGGTTTTACTCAAAGCTATACAACATCCCTGAGCCACGAGACATCTCTGACACCCAACACGCACAGAAGCTTGAGGAGTATCTAGACCAGTATGTTCCCAGAAGAGTTTCGCCAGACGAAGCTGGGGATTTAGAGAGGGACTTCGACTCAGAAGAACTCTCAAAAGCATTAGCGGACATCAAGCCAGGAAAGAGCCCAGGCCCAGACGGCTATTCTCCGAGATTTTATAAGGCATGTGGGGACTGGGTATCGGATCTACTGATGCAGGCTTTTAACTCAGTGTCCCGGGGGTGCCCATTCCCCCCACAGGCCTTACAGGCTCACATTGTCTTGATCCCCAAACCGGGGAAGGATCCCCTGTCCTGTGGCAGTTACCGTCCAATTTCGCTGATCAATTGCGACATTAAAATCTTTTCTAAAATAATAGCCAATAGACTAAATCCGGTGATTCCGCGTCTCATCCACAATGACCAAGTGGGATTTGTCCCCGGGAGGGAGGCAAGGGATAATTCCACTAAAACCATGTCCCTGATAGATCGGGCCAGGAAAAAGGGAGTCCCTCTCTGTCTGCTTTCTGTGGACGCTGAAAAAGCGTTCGACAGAATCAGCTGGAGATTTCTGGAGGCGACACTGGGGAGGGTGGGGATGGGGACGAGGGCACTGTCCTGGATACTGGCACTATACAACAACCCATCGGCCCGGATCAGGGTGAATGGCAACTTGTCCACTCCCCTCGAGATCAAAAATGGTACGAGACAGGGGTGCCCCTTGTCGCCAACCCTGTACATACTGGTAATGGAGACGCTCGCAAACGCCATCCGAAATAACCCCTCAATAAAAGGGATGCAGGTTGGGAAAGCAGAATATAAAATATCGCTTTTCGCGGACGACCTCCTAATATATGTCACTAACCCCCGTGTAGGCCTCCCAAACATTATCCAGGAATTTAACAAGTTTGGAAAAATTAGCAACTACAAAGTTAACGCACAAAAGTCGGTGATTCTGAACATTTCAATACCTCAGACAATCGTAGCTGATCTGTCCTCAGAATTCCCTTTTATTTGGAAACAGGTCTCAATCAAATATCTAGGGATTCAAATCCCGACAGACCCGACCGCGACCTATGAACTAAACTACAAACCCCTCCTTAGAACCCTTGAGAAGGACTTGGAGAAATGGGAGGGTATCCCGCTATCATGGTTTGGCAGGATGAGTGCGATCAAGATAGATATCCTCCCAAGGGTCCTATATATATTTCAGACCGCGCCATGTAACCCTCCAAAAGCTTTTTTCGATAAGCTACGTAGCCAAATCCTTAAATTTGTATGGAAAGGAGGATCCAGGAGACTTAGCTACAAAAGCCTAACTAAGCGGAAAGAGAGGGGGGGGGGGCGGGACTCCCAGACCTGCGTCTCTATCATAAGGCGGCGATCGGCACCCTCATATTAGACCTCTTTCACCATAGATCTGACAAACAGTGGGTGCAAATAGAGAATGATGGTAACGACATCGAGACGCGAGGGGTGTTCTGGGTCCCCGGTCTGAGGACACATGAGAAATCGACGATTTCCTTTTTAATGAACTCACTCCTGGGGGCCTGGAGAGGGGGGTGCGACGTGTCAATACCAGGGCCTCTCACATCACTGGCTGGTAACCCACAACTCCCAGCAACACAGCACACACGCAACCTGAGGTTCATGCCACTCGGAGGGGAGGCAAGGGTAGGGGAGGTGTTGGAGTTGGGAAAGCTGCGGGACATGGCAGATATTAGTGGAACAGCGAGCTCTCCCCCGGGCTCATGGATGCAATACCTCCAAATCCGTAGTTACCTGGAGAGAATAAAACCCGCGGGGGGCTGGACAGCGAACCTCACCCCCTTCGAGAAGTTATGTTGCGCTTCGGAAACGCCCAGACACACAGTCTCACTGCTATATAACCAACTACTAGACGAGAAGCTAGGAGACCATCGCCCCAGGTGGGTGGGGGCGTGGGAAGAGGCGCTAGGCCGGCCGATCCCAGAAGAGCTCTGGTCTAGGGCTTTTCTGCTCACACATAAGATGTCCATCGCGAGCAGAATCCAGGAGCTAAACTTCAAAATTTTATCTAGATGGTACATGACCCCGGAAAGATTGCACACCATCTTCCCATCAACCTCGAGCATCTGCTGGCGCTGCAAAGCAGAGACCGGCTCGATGCTTCACATTTGGTGGGAATGCCCCATGGTCGCATCCATTTGGCACCAAGTGAAAAACCTGTATGAGAGTACGTGCAGGGAAACTCTGGACATGACACCGGAAATGGCGCTTTTGTCGATTGCCCCCAACACCCTGTCCCTCAAAAAAGGCCTCGTAAAATTCTTCATTTTGGCAACCCGCCTGTCAATCCCCAGGTTTTGGAAACAGGATAAGGAGGTTCCCAGACACGCATGGGTGGGGGCAATGGACGAAATAGCCCGGATGGAGAGACTGAGGCTAACCGATGACCCCCAGGGCTATGATAATTTCTATAAGACCTGGGCAACGTGGATAGATATACGGGAGACACCCTCATTCACCAGATGGCTACAAACGGGTTCTTGCTCATAAAACCAAACGACCACGGCTGGCTTCTATACCACTGAACCAAATACCTGGACCCCCCCCCCCCCACACACACACACATTTCCCGCTCCTCC
Organism: Eleutherodactylus coqui; assembly: GCF_035609145.1. Lineage (NCBI taxonomy): Eukaryota > Metazoa > Chordata > Amphibia > Anura > Eleutherodactylidae > Eleutherodactylus > Eleutherodactylus coqui. Next base: position 36,524,010 of record NC_089839.1, read on the forward strand.
CTCCCCCCCTGGTCCCAAACCCCTGTCTTGTCACATGTTTTGTTTACAAGATGACAAATTACAAGCAAAACGCATCTTTGTATGAATAAGAATTTATTGCAATAAGATTCATGGGGTCACGAACGCCCTGTCCATGTTTAATATCATTTACGTGTCAATGGAACTGTTTTGCCTTAATGTTAAAATCCAATAAAAATTTATTGAACGAAAAACGCAAAAAATTGAGGCAAAATGCAAATTTTTTGCATTTTGCCTCCCAAAAAATGCCATAAAAGTGATCAAAAAAGCCATATATTCCCCAAAATGGTACCAATAAAACCTACAGCTGGTCTCGCAAAAAATAAGCCCTTATAGAGCTCTGTACATAGAAAAATTAAAAAGTTACAGGACTTTGAATGCAGCGATTTAGAAAAAGAAAAACGATTTCCGAAAAAAGGGTTTTTATTGCAGAAAAGTGGAAAAACCTAAAAAAATGTAAGAATTGTGGTATCGCTGTAACCGTACTGGCCCGCAAAAAAATGGATTGTGTCATTTATGCTGCATGATTAACGCTGTAAAAAAAAAAATCTATGGCAGAATTGATGCGTTTTCTCTCCCTGCGATCATAAAAAAAAATAAAAGTTTTACAATATAGTCTATGTACCCGAAAGTGGCACCGATAAAAACTACAGCTCGCCACGCAAAAAACAAGCCCTTATACGGCCGCGTCGACAGAAAAATAAAAAAATTACGGCTTTTGATAAATGGAGAAGAAAATCCGCCAAAAACTGTTGCGTCCTTAAGCCCAAGATAGGCCGTGTCATTAGGGGTTAATGGTATATACAGTTAGAAACACATCTAGTTTGGAATACCGCTTGCAGTTTTTATATGTTCTTTGTGGTTCAAAAATGCAACAAAAATCCTGAACACGGCCTAAGGGGCTCCAAACATATTTTCATGTACTCTGAGAAATGAGTCATGTTTGAAAAGCTTGTGCCGAGGGGCTAAATCATGTATGGAAATTCGTTCTGCAGTTGCTGTTTAGGTATGGGTACGGGTGGTGAAGGGGGGGCGAGCTGAACTTTTGCACCTGGGCCCCTGAGCCTCTAGCTACGCCCTTGCCTTTAATGATGTATATTAAATCACATAGCAGGGTTTGAAGTCTGTTTTGGAAGCAGACATTTAATATGAAACTAATTGCCCAATGATGTTTTCCTATCTGACCATCCTTAATGCAGAATTTCCAGAGTGTGGATACCTTGTGAGGAGACTCATGTGTTAGCTATGCGCCCTTCATCACACCCTGTCATTTATGGTATTTTTTAGTGACTTTGTTGTTTGGGAGTTGGATTGAAGCAGAAGGTGTGTAAAGGGAAAATCAAAAGCTCTCTGCTAATTCTTTAATTGAGCAGTAGGTGCGTAATCCGGACCCACCCATTATAATCACCATGTAAGTGTTATCTTTTACATACTGTATGGCTTATTGTACTGTCTAGAAGGAGACCTCAGAGCGGCTGCATTAGGTTTACAGGTCGGTTGATTAGGGTTGGTCATGCGCAGGGCAGGTTTTTTTGTAAAAATATTTGTTTTTCCTGCACCGTCGCTAGGCAATGACGCGGGTACCCGCGGCCTATCCGCAATGTCAATTGAGAAAGGACCATGGATAAGACAGCTTCCATTGCTTCCAGCGCTGTCCACATTGACAGTGGGCCGGGTGATCAGCTGATCGTCTGGGAACTCGGATGGCAGACCGCCACCCATCAGCTATTGACCTATCCTGAGAAGGAAAAGAAAAATCATCTTGATTGATCTGAACCAATAGTACCAAGGAGATAACAATTAAGGATAATTGTTCGTGCAGACGCCTGTTTTGTTTTGGGCGGTGTGCAGGTTCGTGCGGCTCAGCAATATAATTGATTCTGAATGAAGAAGTGAAAACCTCCTGAATATTAATACAGACTAAGGGCTCGTTCACATCGTGCAAATCGTGCAGATGTTAGCAGCGCAAAAAAAACCATGGCTAACTACCCAAAAATTGTGTGAACGGGTGATTTTTCTGCGCAGCAGTCCCAAGCTTAATTAGCATGAAAATCGCACATTCACACAGGGAGCAGCGTGTTGCTTAAAAAAGGCATTGCTGCTGTGGGAGGAGAGATGAAGGCCCATGAGGCTTCGGGCTTCCCCCATAGCAGGGCTAGAGGGCATCCCAGAGGGATTCACCCATAGCGGGGAGAGAGGGAGAGAGCAGGGCTGGAGGAGATCCCCGAGGGATTCCCTATACCAAGGAGAGAGAGAGGGCGGGGGTTTCTCCCAGGGAATCCCCCATAGCAAGGAGAGATGGAGGGCAGGGCTAGAGAGAGGGCGGGGCTAGAGGTCTTCTCCCAGGGATTCCCTAATACTAAGAAGAAAGGGTGGGGCTAGAGAAAAAGGGCAAGGCTAGAGAGCGGTTCCCTCTAGCGCCACTCTCTCTCCCAGCACTCTTAGGGAAGCCCTTTAGCCACACCCCCATCTTGCTCCCTGCTACGTAATGCCTTCGTTCTCCCCTGCAGGGGAATTCGTCATTCTCCGCTGCTGTTCGGGGACAGCTGAACAGCAAGTTTAAATGTCCCGTTGTAAACTCCTGTTAGTCCACGCTGCAAAGAGGTATAAGCCCCAAGGCGATGAAGGGAACCCCTAGGGAGTCCCCTCATCCCCGCAGGGACTAGCAGGAGCTTACAGTGGGATATTTAAAATGTGCTTCTGTGTTTAGCAGCCTGGCAGCACTCCTTCCCCCTGAATCTCCCTTTCTCTCCCATTCCCATTGTTTAGAAGTTTAAACTAAACAATCAGAATGTTTAGCTAACATCCCTCCCCCTCCCTTGTTATCCAGCTCCCATAGGAGTCTATGGAAACTCCTGCGCTTTGCTCAATAATAAACTCCTGCGGGATTGCTCAATAATAAGAAAGTGTTCCTCCTACGCTGGACCTGCTCCCTTTTCCTGTGCAATTGAAACAAATGGGTTCAATTCTCCGTGTATATTTTACGTGCGCAAAAATATGCACAAATACGGTTACATGAAGAAGCCCTTAATTGGTAAATGCTACAGCCATTACTAATTCTTTCCCTCCCTTTCTGCTCGTTGGGTTGATGGCTTGTCAGTCTCTCATCATGTTGGTCGTCATTACTCCCCGTGTAACGAGCAGGTTTTGTGAATGAACATCAGTGATGATGGATGTATATTAGAAACGTAAAGATTTCCATCAGCACTGAATAAATGGTGTGAGATTCTGTTCTACTGAACACCTTCTGCAAACCGTAAGCTGCTAATAATAAACTGGAGGTCACACGGCATTGACTTTCTATATGGAGCTCCGCCACTTCATCAGATGAGTCAGAATTACTTAGGGTATGGTCTTTATGTGAAATAGGATGTTATCTCCATGGAGAAAGGAAGTGGTGAATATTAGATATTTGCAATAAAAGAAATGCCCCATAAGTTTTTCAATTAGCCGACTACGAAAATATGACCATTCCATTAAAGTGACCGTCTAGACCTGGAGAAACAAAGATGGCCATGTCACTTCTCTGACTACCGGACGCACACTGTGCATTAGTATGCATCATTAGTCTGAAGCATTACACTTTTCTTTGATTGGTCAGTGCTGAGCAGTGCTGGCCAATCAGAGAAGCATGTAGTGTCTTAGACTACTAATGCATGCTATGTACAGTTGCATCAGGTAGTCGGAGAAGTGGTTCGGCCTTCTTTGTTTCCAGGGGTCGCTTTAAAACATAACCTGACTCAGTGGCATATCTCCAATGGAGGCAGAGCACACGGTTGCTGTGGGTCCCGGGGCCGCTACAAACTTCAAGATCAGGCAAACTTCACCCTAAATCCCGCCCCATTTATGAATCCCGCTATGTGAAAGAAAAAGTACTTTGTCACCACCAATAACTGCAGCCAAATAGAGGACCAGGCAGGACTCACCTTATTTCTTCCTGTTCTCTTCTGCTCCTCATAATGACGGGACGTATGTCTTCATCTGAGCGGGGAGGAGAAGCTCTCCTTAGTGCGAACCGCGGGAGTCTAGAGTCCCTGCTCTTCCACTATGGTTGACACCTCACTTGCTACTCACGGGCCCGGCCAGTAATTAAGTCCAAAGACGGGTGTCGGTACTTCTTTTTTACCAGCCATATTAATGGCTAGTAAAAAAATAATTGTTAGCTGAGAACACGACCGGGCAGCAACCTCACAGCATCTAGTATTTCACCCACTCACTCTCTTTAGCTCCCTGCTGTAATCAGAGTTGTGACCCCCTGACCTCTCCTCCCAGCATCCGTGTTCCTGCATGTCTTATACACATAGCAGACACTGGGAGGAGAGGTCAGGGGTCATGGCTCTGATTATGGCGGCTGGTAGGGAATTAAAAAGAGCGAGTGAAACAGCAGATGCTGTGTGATCGCTACACAACTGCAGGTTCAGGGTGTGGAGGGCGCAGAGGGGGCCCTATTTCTAATGGGGCCACAACTGGAGGCATTCCTGCTACTGGGAGACACTATTACTACCGGGGGCACTATTAATATTGGGGCCACTACTTCAGGCACTATTACTATTGGGGCCACTACTAGGGCATTATTATTACTGGGGCACTATTACTATTAATAACTGAGATAAAAACATATGTTGTGGTAAGCCTCTAACCACACCACCTTTTACCTTGGTAGGTATCTTTTGTGGCAAAGGTGGTAACCCTACTGATACTGTTGTATCTTGTCTCCACCACAAGAATGGGTGGAGACGTGGGATTGTCCTGGGGGAGGTATATGTTATGCCCACAGCTGCTGATTGGCCCCCTTTCTCTATTCCCTGTCATCCATCCTTCTGCCATGTCAGCTCCCCGTATAAGCTCTTTTGGCTGCTGCCGCTGCTTCCTTTGGCCGTTGCTGGTAGCCCCGTTGTTGTGGGCGGCAGCCTCATCTCCATAAGGTGCCAAGGGCACTTCCATGTTCCTCGCTGTGACTGTCCCTGCCGGCCTTGCAGCAATGTCCCCCGCTGTGAGTGTAATGTCGTCCCCGGGCCCCAGATGCCGACCGAGCTCTGTGTCAGCCCCTTAGCTCAGAACTTGCGTTCACACCCTGCACCCCCTTCCCCAGCTGTCATGGCCGCTGATGGCAATAGCGCTCTCGCACCCTGCGTGCCGTGAGTCCGATCCCACCCTGCTCTCCCTTCCCCCAGCTATAACGGGCGCCAGCGCCAACAGTGCTTTCGCCCTGCATACTGTTGGTCCGATCACCAGATGCAGCAGTGGTTCTTGCACACCTCCTCAAGCTGCCTCCAACTCAATCAGCCGCTACTTCTGTAAGCTTAACCCTATGGCTACCCCTAACCCTCCAGACACGGCAAAATTACATTCTAGCCTAAGCCTAACCCTAACCCTCCTGCCACTGCAAACCGCCACCCTAGCCAATCAGAAGCTTGCAGGCGTTAACAGGGTGGATACAGGCAATCACTAAGTCTCCACCGATTCTTGTGGTGGAGACAAGATACAACAGTACCAACCCTACCTGCCACTGTCATCACAGGGCCCCCCAGTGCAATAGAGCCAGTAGTGGGGACAGCATCAGCAGAGCTCAGGTATGATGATTGACTGCCTGCCTTTCACCCTGTTCCCCCACTTCCCTACCACAGCTCAATTTCTGTGCTCCTTACCTGCTTTCTTCCCACAGTACCTACTACCTTCTGTGCCCCCCACCCACAGAGAGACCCCACCACTTTCTATATCTCCTGCCCCAACAGACACCCTGCCCCTTTTACCTCTCTGTCTCCTGACCACCGTCTGGCCTGCTTCCCCCACAGCTTGATCACCTTTCATCACGCCCTTACAGGGGTATTCCCATCACAGCAAATCGCTGATCGGTGGGTTCTGACCATTGGGTTCTTCCACTGCCCAAGAATTCAGCTCTGGCACATTCTGAAGTGTAGGCAGCAGAGGACATGCATGTGCATCACGGCTCCATTCACTTCTATGGGACTGCAGGAGATAGTTGAGTGCTTCAGCATGGCTATTTCCAGTGGTTCCCACCCATCTGCAAGTCATTCCATAGTCAAGCAGCTGAATGCAGTCCTAGGCTCTTGCTCACAACCTGAAGGTTGCAGGTTCAATCCTTACGTGGTTCAGGTAGCCGACTCAAGGCTGACTCAGCCTTCCATCCTTCTGAGGTCAGTAAAATGAGTACCCAGCTTGCTGGGGGGTAAGAAAGCACTGTGGAATAAGTTGGCACTATACAAATAACAAGTTCCTTTCCATTTATTGCCCCAAGTACTGAAAACTGTGGCCAAGTGGCACAATTTTTGCTAAGAAGCAGTAAAACTGTAATATTATGTCATGATTTCACAAGTGTTACAGAAAAAGAATGTGACATCTGAATATTCAGTACACTAACATCCCCTGCTACCTTTTTGCATCCCTGTCCCTCCATTTCTATGTACGCCCCTGACCTGACTGGTTACCCTATCTGTATTAAGGCAGCAGAGATGTTGACCTGCCAAACCGTTTTAGAAATCACAGATAGGTTTTGCTCAATACAAAATTATAAGGCTAAAGGTGCTCATACCATTCAAACTTATCCGAGCTTGATGGGATCTGTCGACGAACTAATGTGTATAGAGCTACCCAACTCTCCTATCACAGATGTAGGGGAAGAGAAGGATGGAGCTTGTTGGATTTCAACATTAGCCGTTGTTCACACGGGCTACAAACTCTCGCTACAAAATCATCAATGTTCTGTAGTCTGAAAGAACCCATTGGAAACCCTGGGCCTCACATACATGCGCTTTGTAGCGAGATTTTGTAGCCCATGTGAACAAGGCTATAAGGCCACTCTCACACATGCAGCCGATGAAACAGTGATTTTGATTGCGGCGTTTTGACCCGAAATTACTTTCGTTTTTGGATGCAGGTTCCTTCCTCCGACAGCAGGATTTAGCACACCCCATCATTGTGATGGATGATGAGGTGCGCTGAACGTGGTAAAATAGAGCAGACTGCGCTCAAAAATCACGGCATTGGAGCACATGTCTGCAAGGCCCCATTTAACAAATCAATGGGAGCGTTATACCGTGATTTGAATGATGCGGTAATCACGACAAAAAGTGCATGTGTGAGAGTGCCCTTAGTTTGGCAGACAAGACTTCTGGCAGCAGCTCTAGTCCGCTCTGTCAGTAAGGTCCCCTGCATACTGCAGAGCTGGATTCTGCATGCGTAATCCGGCTCTGGCAGCAGTGGCGTCCGCGCAAACCTTGTCATTTTGTTTTTCTTCTGTACTGCGCATGGTCCGCATGGCGAGTCATCAGACATGCACAGTACAGATTTTTTTTTAACTACTGCTTTCCCCGTATTAGCGCTAGGTGATGATGCGGTATCTGCAACCTTTCCGTATTGTCATTGCCGAAGTGCTGCGGATCGGATGGCTTCCATTGACTTCAATAGAAGCCGTCCGCACGGATTTCACGAAAAACTGGAGCACACTTCGATTTTTTTCCTCTGCTTGCATAAACTGCAATTGGTTTCCGCAAGTGTGGAGGAAGAATCGATTTCCCATAGCATGCTATGGGCGCTTTTTGCTGCGGATCCGCGGTGCAGATGCCACAGCGGATTCTGTAGCAAATATCCGACCGTAGGCAGGAGCCCTAAGTATTCTATATATTGATGTGCTAAAAGTCTTCTGATAGCAGTATGTAAATAGATGTAAGTGGTATTACCTCAACTGATGGCTTGACCTGTATAAGTTGTAAGGTGTTCTCTTGTGAGGTTGAACACTCGCTAGCGTGCTCATAATGAAGCGTGGCAGTGAGTGCCAGATGGATGGAACATTTAATCTCCGAAGTTTTGTGGCCATTTTACCCTGTCTACATGTGGGGAGGGACGACCCCAAGCAGGAACCTAGGGAAACCTGACTCACCCTAGAGAGTAACAGACAGGAACACCAGACAAGGATGTAGGACGCAACAAACATCTGCACACCTACAGGCACAGGGAAATTCAAACATAGTACATCGTTCACACAAGACATCTGTCCACCTACCAACAGATGAAGGAGAATGAATCGGACAAGGCGTGGGTGTCCACTAATGGATGAGTAGAAGAAACAAACATGGACTGGGCATCTAACTACCATCGGATGGGTGGATCAGACATAGGACATAGTTTAGACATGGGACATCAACTACATGTATGCAGACCACGAACCACACTGATGGAACAAGACACAAATGGAACAAGGATCTGCACAGCATGCATCCAAACACCTGGGTTTAGTTAGGAGGTGTAATGGTATATAATGATCTAGTAAGAGGGTCTGGTATTTATCTGTACAGACCCCTGAGTATTGGCTGGCTGGAGCAATCCACACAATATCCAGCCAAATCAGCCTACACCTGCTCCTGGAAGCCCATAGTGTTACAGGTCCCAGGAGCACATGACAGGTATGTTCTCATAGCATGGGTTGGGTCCCCCTAAATACATCATTGACCAATGACCTCTATGTTTCAGTGCATGTTGGCCAATTATAGCACTCCATGGACTTCATGTACCCTCACATTGATGGGATATTCCAGCAGGATAATGCACCATGCCATCAGACCCAAGTTATCCAGAATTGGTTTGAGAAGCGTTCTTTAGAGTTCTTATAAATGGTGAGGCTTGCATGTTCGCCCAACATCAGCCCAATTGAGCATTTATGGGAAGTGAAGAAGAGGTCCATTCACACCCGATATCCTACATCTTCAAAAACCACAGCATAGTAGGTGGCCATCCAGATGACACAGCTCAACATCCCTCTAGACGTCTTACATCCACTTGTGGAATCGATGCCACGTTGAGTTGCGGCACTTCAGCAGACTTTAGGGAGTCCTACACAATGTTAGTTCCCATCCCATGACGCTCGGCACATCAGTGAATACAGAAAAGTTGGGAAAAACTGAGTAAGAGTTGTACTGAGTAATATGCATGGGCATCTTCCGACCATATCACCACTCTCATGGCACATGTTACAAATCCGACAGCGTGATATTAGAAAAAATATATCACGATCTCGCAACACCATTGGTATTCGTATCCACTGAGACATCACATATTAAATTGGTCTACATGGATTATCCCCGTTTTCAGTGTTTTTTTTATTTTCCAGAATAGACTTTTTGTGGAATCACCGTTAGAATTCTTAACAAATTACAAAAAAAATGGCAACATCGTCTTAATACTCGTGAAGTCAATACAAAAATTTAGAAATCATGAAAATCACATTCCTCAACCAGAAGGACTAGCCAAGTATATCCAAAATATCTATAAATATTTTCAATACATGAGATGCTCGATGACTGATTGTATCCTCGGGAAACACAAGTGTACATTCAACGTGTTCCGTTTTTAGTAATCCTAAAAAAGGGAAAAATATTGCTTGCCGTTCTAATGCTACGTACAATGGATAAATAAGCAACAAAGAAAGCGTCGTAAGGGTGGAGACAATATACTGTGCAAAACAATCTACATCCTATGCAAATACCCTGACGATATAGGAATATATTATTGTGCTATGCTAATTCACTTCAGTGCAGAAACAATGTTTTCACACAAAAACCTTCTTTATTTGTATGAACGCTGATCTTTTTTGCATTTAAGTTAATGCCATGAAGTACAACTACCCTGAAAGTGGCGCAAAATACATTAAGTGAGGCGCGTGGAACAAATGAGGAGCGGGTGGGTGATGCTGGCTCAGACGTAACGATGACGATTGTGATTAATGATGAGGAAACAATGGCAGATATTGAGTTTACAACTTGGGGGCGGAGGGGTGCTGATGAATAAAAATGTAAACTTTTTGTAACAATGTGAACACTTAGGTGTTATTTTGCATTAAAATTAATATTTCAACTCTACTCAAATCCAAAAATTCACATATGACTGAGGTTGACGTAACAGCCACTTGGACAACTTCTTCTCTAGCTAAGAACCTTCTGGCGATCCTCCCTTATCAGCAAGAAGAGCTGTAGGATGCTGCACGTTTTTCCTGCAGTGGCCACTGCAGGAGAAAAGTGGTATTGCATCGTACCCATTCAAAAGAACGGCTGGCCATGATCATGCTGACTCCTCTGAAGCAGGGCATGGTCTTTGCAGCAGCTATGTCCGGTTATGAAAGGGGAGGTTCTAAGTGGTCAACTGGAGACCCAATTTCTATGAAATTTTAATTTGCACAACAGTCAAGGAAGTGGTGTCATAGGAAGTTATTTGACAGGCTCCTTACAATAATGAGGTGATTGCCTATGGTGAGCCTGTACAACCCCTTAAAGTGACCATCCAGTCCTGGACAAACCAAGATGACTTCACTGCTTCTCTAACTACCTGATGCATGCTGTTCATCACTAGTCCATCAAAACAGCATATAGTGTCTTACACCAGTGATGCACTATTACCTGATAGTCAGATAAGTGGTGTATCTATCTTGATTTGTCCAGGAGAGTGGCTTTATGAAGTCGAAATAGGGGGTTTCACAATGCAGACCCTCTATTCATGATAAGAAAACAATGGAGGACTCTTGTCAAACAACAACACATATCTAAGTTTCCTTCAAACCACAAATAGTACAACACGGGGTGGGGCGGGGTTGAATGGTTTTAAGTAAAACTATAGTCAAATATTGGACTAAACCCATGTGTAAGGGTCCTTTTACACGGGCCGATAGATGCTCAAGTAATCGCTCAGAAGAGTAAACATGGGACTTGATGGGCAAGTGAGCAAGAATCAGCCATTTGTCAGAGTCACTTGGTTATTAGTTCACCTAAAAACCAAGTGACTGTCGGCCCATTTAAACAGGCAGTCGTTCATGTATGAACGACTGCCTGTTTACTGTGAATGGTGGCTGGAAGAGATCTCTGGCGCACTCCGCCTCCATTCAGTGAGAGATCATCGCTCTTTTGTGAAAGCATTGGAGTGATAATGGCTTGGACCGCAGTAGGGCGCTTAAGAACCCAACAGTCGTCTTGTACCCAACTCCACAATCCTTATGTTCTCCAATATCTGCTGTCAGGGGAGAATCAGAGGCTTCCATACACTTGGCCAGACCCACCAAAATCACTAGGTTCGGCTGATATACATTTAACATGTATGACCACCCTAAGTTGATCATAAGTCCGTAATCTGCCCACACTGGAGCCTATGCATTGTAGATAGATGGATTGTTGAGAGTGCTGCATAACAGTAAGCTAGGAACCAGGATCTCTGATTTCAAAGGGGAACCGAAAGGATTATGAATACGGGCTAAAGAAAAAAAATATGAGCTTAAAGGGCTTGTCCGGGACTTCTGAGATTTTTTTCTAGCAATGACCTATCTAGAGGTCCAGATTCATATTGCAGGCACAGCTACTATTGAAGCGTCTACACTACAGACAGCGGGATCTGCTTCCTGTGATGTCCCTACTGACAGCGGTGACGGGAATAAGCTGATTGGTGGGGATCCTGAGCGGCACATACCTGCTGATCATCTATTAACGACCTATCCTTAGTCTTCCCGGACAACGTCTTTAGCAACCTAGGATTCAGTTGGGTACCCTTGCATTGATAAAGGTAAAGTGCTTTTCGCTATTTGCATTCAAATCTGAATGCAGAATACAGTGTAGTCGCTCCTATGGTTTGGACTCTTTCAATCCAATAACCCTACGATACTTCATAAACAGAGAGCAGGACAAGGAAGTGTTGCCATTGGGACATGGGTGCATAAATTTTCAACTTCAATAACTAAACATATGAAATATTTTTCAGATTTTTTTTTAATCATTAAAGGGGTTTTCCACCTAAATAAAATCATTTACCTTTCCTCAGAAGGGCCCACCACCTGATCCCCACCGATCAGCTCTTTGCAAGACCGCTGTCATGGTGTGTGAAACAGGAAGCAGATAGCTCCGTCCATTAGTGCAGTGGCACGGCATGGTATTACTAGCACATCTTCTATTGAAATTAATCAGAACTGTGCCTGCAATACCAACCCCGACTATTGCACAATGTACGGAGCTATCTGCTCTGTATACTAGGTGATCGGTGGGGATCCTGATTGTTGAACCCCTGCCATTTGGTTATTGATGACCTATCCTGATGATACGTTTTTAAAACTGGGCAACGCCTTTAAGGTTATTTAATGGAGTTGTCTGGTTGCCGGATTATTTTTTTAAGTGTAGCAACAATTGCATTAAGATAACAAAAGCAGCAGTATTTACCCGTCCTTCGCCTCGGCGATTATCATCGCAGTCCTCCTGGTCTTAGTTAGGAAAAGGATATCACCTGACTGCTGTAGCCAATCAGAGGCTGCAGCAGTTTGGTGCTGTTCTCCTAGCATCATGGCTCCAAGCATCTGAGCAGTGATGCCAGGAGGACAGTAGCTGACCACTGCAGCGGTCAGGTATCCGCTCCACAACAGGGACCGGGAGGACCGTGGGCTACAGAAGTGGATCCACAGAGCAGATGATGGGTAAATCCCCCTGTTTTTGTTTTTTAAGGGGGTCATTCATAGGGTATATTTTCTGTCCATATTACATCTCTACGGACAGCATACAACGCCAATGATTTGCATCGGTATACTCAAATAAAGTTTTCTTCTTTGCAGACCGATCATTGGGGTACAAAAACGCAGAATGTCCTCTTTTCTTCAGTATTTATGAACTGAAATCGGATGATAAAGTTTATGGAATCACGTAAAAACCGCAGCGAATACGCAAAAACCTACATAGCAATCCAAATGTCAGATACGCATTTACTCTACATTCACAAGGACAATGTTCCCTTTATTGATTGGCTTTACCATGGGCACTGTGAATGCGAACTATGAAGAAGATGCAAGATGATGAAAGGTGACCTCCAAAAACACCGTTTCATTTAAGGAAAATTAAAAAAAATGGTTAAAATAATGAAACATTAAAAAAATGAGCCACTGTTTTATGAAAAAAAAGTAATCCCAAGTCAATAAAATTTATTATTATACAGGCAGCCACCCCTGATATGGCGGAAAAAAAACAGAACGGCCAACGGTGGCGTCGTAGTCCTGCAGTCCTGTAAAAATGAGGCAAACTCACTGCAGAAGGAGCGCCGGCCGCCTCCTCGCACGCGCTGGAGTGTCTGCTCTCAGTCCACTGGTGACATTAGACCTTTATTAAGACATCAAGAAAAGGATCCAGCATCCGTAAAATCATGGCTTTATTAAGACATCAACCGAGTTTAGTAAGCTGGAGATCTCCATTGATCTTAACAGTGTCAATAGCAGAAAGTAGTTCCGCACGATGGTAAAAGTCAAAGAGCTGGTGTCCATCCACAAATACCCTGAACCGCGGATGTTCGCAGAGGATCTCTACCTGCAAGGAGAAACGAATAGATGAGTTAACGAAGCAAGGTCCGCTGCAAGCTAAAATGGCTAAGGGCGCGTTCACACCTCGTTGATTTGTTTCAGATTTTGTGGCGGCTTTCGACCAAAATCAGCAACAAATCATGTGAACGCATCCTTAAAAGAGCAAACACAGTCAATATGTTGTACGTTATATTGGGGGTATTCCAAAAGTTGACTATTACTATCCGTAGGATTGGTGATCAAAGTCTGATTAGTGGGAGGCTCACCACTGAAACCCCACTGATCTTGAAAATGGAGGTCCTGAGTCCCCCTGTCCTCCCCACTGGGGGCTGATTGCACTCACAAAAGTGAGGAGGAGACTAAACGGAGTGGTGATTGCACGGTGCCGCTTCATCCATCTTCAATGGCACTGCCAGAGATAGCTGAGCGCTTGTACTCCGTCAACCTCACTGATGTGAATGGAGCAGCGGTGCACATGTCAACCGCCACTCCATTCAATTTCCTCCTCACTGCGGGTCCCGTGTTCTCTGCGGGGGACGTTCCAGCAGTGAGACCGGCAAGATCAGACATTTCTCACTTTCCCTGTGGATAGCAACCCTTTAATGTGCTTGTCAAACATGGCCGAAAACCTCCGTCCACAAGTTGCGTGAGCTTGTTGATCGGCTCATCGCTGGTCCTCAAGTGAATCTTTAACCTACCCTCTAAGTTCTCTTCCTCCTTAAATATTTTACCTTGCCTGGCCAGGACCGATCGTCAGGTATGTTCCCTCCGTCGGGCATCTTCTTCGGTGACTTCTAGAAGCAGAGCAGGAGTGGTCAAAATGACCGCTTCCTGCTCTGCTCTGTCCGCCAGCCACTTCTGAGGTGAACGGACGGGCCGCCCACAGCAAGCACGTCACAAGCGGTGTGGGCGGCCCGTCCGTCCTGGCTGAAGTCGGAGTTCTGCGCATGTGCAGTGGAGACGCGGCCAGTCCTGATTCCTGTCAGAGGGCACCTCTCCACTGCGCATGCGTGGATTCCCGAAGGGGGCGGCTCGTCGGAGAATGAAGAGGAGCCTGCTGGGAGATGACCCCTGCTGCAGAACAACATCAGGAACAAAGGTAAGTGTAAACTTTTTATGCTTTAGCAGCCATTGATCGTGGGTTCCCTGTGTCCATTAGGCAGACCAGGGAACAATGGCTGCTAAAGCATAAAAATCGGATTCATGTCAGAACCCCTTTAACATATATTTATTATTAGATACAAATGTAGCAAAGTTTAACTTGGCACTTAACTTTAGTGCTATGATTAGAGATCAATAACTTTTCAATGGCTTCTAATAAGATGACTTGTTGCAGAAAGTTATCGCAGTTGGGTTAAACTTTGCTACAAGTGTAAAGGCCCTTTTACACAGGCCAACCTGTCAGATGCAGATGCCCAACAGGTCATCCCAATGATGATCATTCCTCTGCTTCTATGCAGGAACAAGCATTGCTCAGTGAATGGAGACAGAGAGGATCGGGGATTGTTCCGGCCGTCCCGCTCCCATTCACAATAAACAGGCAGTCGTTCATAACTGAACGGCTACCTGTTTACACGGGCCGATCGTCGTTCAGTTTTATGCATGCAGAAACTGAACGACGTAAGAGAAGCGAACGAACTCTCGTTCGTCGTTCAGTCGGGGCGTGCCTTTACATTGAGCTGTAATCGTTCAGATTCTCATTGGATGCGGGAACATGCATAATTTATCAGCCTGTGTAAAAAGAACCTAAGCACAATCTATGAGGGTCAGCATGTGCTGGGGGGACAGTGAAGGTTACTGTGATGGAACAGGCCAGCCTTTCTTTCTGCACCACTTTGGCGCTGCCGGGGTGAGATGTATTCACTGCAGGAGAAAAGGCTGTTAAATGAGTGTAATTTGTGTGCGGAGTGAGTTCTCTCCCTCTGATGTAACCCTTCCCGCATACAAAGATGCCATAAAACACTTCTAAATGACTGTTACAATTTGTAGCACTTCCTCGCAGGTACGTGAAGATACAATGTAGCGCAGAACTGCAGGACTGTGATACAATGTAGCGCCAGAAGCAGCTTCTGCTCGTCTGTTTGTCCTTTTAATTTCCCTTCTGTTTTCACTCCTCTCTTGTCCTATTATAGCAGCACTAATCTTATAATGCTGGCAAATCCACACCAAGGAGAGTAAATCCCGCATGTCATTCGCCTCATATGTGTTATAAGGGTAGGAGCCAAGGCGCAACCAGGTGGCGGCCGCAACGCCAAACACCAAGAGCCCTTCAGTAATGCATGATGTGGCTACATTGTAGTGCCAGAAATCGTGATATCGGCACGAGAAAAAGCAGCGATATCGCACAGAACACAGATGCGATTTTTTTTTCACGGCAATATAGCTGCCGTCCGTGTGGAAGAGGCCTTAAGGAACACTACAAGATCTCGTGATAACCAGCAGGGTCTCGGTGATAGGTCCTCTGGGGTTTAAAAAAAACTGACCTCTGCAGTCCTGACCTTTCCTTGTTATTTGCCCACCCTTTCATCATCTGCTGCCTGCTCCGACTCTTGGCCTGATCTTTGTTCTGTAAGTATTCCGCCTGCCATGACTTCGGCTCTGTTCTATATCTCTGTCTACACCCCTTGGTATCACATTATGGAAAACCTGACCTAGTGAGTCAGATACCTCTTAACAAGATTATTTCTAGGGTAAAGGTCTGGGGGTCCCAGAAGTGAAGACCAGATCCCGATTTGTGAGGAAGAAGGGTGAAAAGCGGGGAACCCCAGGTGCTGCCTCTGGGTCTAGCCCCACGGTAAATCTCTTGTGCAGCACTGTGGACGGACTGCTGACTGCTATGTTCATATGAGGTAAGCACTGGTTAGACCGTTCATTTAAAGAGGACCCCTCTTTTCTTCTAGCCTTAGTAAACACCTGCATTCCCCATGAAATAACAATAGCGACAGATCTTTTCTTAGAACTCTGCATTGTGTTGTTCCTCTGTTATTCCTCCTAGAAATGTATTGACAACCGGGTGTTACCAGCTGGGCGTGTCCCTACATACTGACACCGTCCAATCAGGGCCGACAGTATCAGACTGAGTAGGGTCACACCCTAGTGGCAAGGGGAACCATAACACCCATTTGTTAGTATATCCATACATTTCTAGGAGGAACAACAGAGGAACGCCATAATGTAGAATTTTAAGAAAAGAAGTTGCAGAATTGTTATTTTATGGGGAACACAAGTATTTAAAGGGGACCTTTCAGCTCCTATAAGCACCATAAACTTAGTTATTGTGCTTATAAGACAGGTCCCACCGAGTCTGGGGATATAATTCTTATACTTAGGCCACATGCACATGGCAGAACCGGATTCCTTATGCGGAATCCCACTGCGGAATCAGACCCTGGCGTTCGTGCGTACCTGCTTACTGAACCTTGAATCTGTACTGTGGATGGTCCACACGGCTGGCCGTCGGACATGTGCAGTACAAATTAATTTTATTGAAACTCCTGCTTTTCCCGCGGAATCTACGGCCCGTCCGCAATGTCAATTGAGGACGGGCCGCAGGTCGGACAGTTTCCATTTACTTAAATGGGTGCTGCCCGTGCGGAATCTGCAGAAAAATAGAGCAATTGGTTTCCGCTCATGTGTGTGAAGAATCGCTTTTCCATAGCATGCGGCGATCACCCGCTCTCAATTCCGCAATTTAAACCCGGTCATGTGCGTGAAACTTACTGGGCTCCTCGTTACCGCACTGTCACCCGAGGAAGTTGGTGCTCTGCCTATCAGCATGACTCTTTTCATTAACCCTTTCCAATTCACTGTCTGACGTCTAAAGACATTCTGATTGAAAGCTGTAAAGCTTCTGATGTCGAAAGACGTCCAGCAGGGTATTCTTACTGTTTATTACTGGCCGCTCTGTTGTCGGGGGGCCTCTCCAGCATGTCCAATACCACAGTACTGGCTCTAGCCAACAGGTGGCACCATTGTATATTGGCAGAAAGAGAAAACCCCCTAGAAGACCCTGAATCCAAAATTGGATTGCAAAGGGTTAAACGGTACCTCTTGGGTATCCACAAAGCCTAGTAAATTTTTTGCAGCTGCTAGCATATCATTTACCAATCATTACTGAACTTTTGGATTTTTCCATAAACTAATCCTATACTATTCTAGATCCTCTACTAGGTTTACATTAAGTCTCCTAGTTTGCTCATTTATGGGCCGATCGTGGACATATTCTCAAGGGCCGATGAGCGGGTAAATGACTGTTCCTACAAACGCTCATACTATCGGCTTGTGTTAAAAGAACTTTGCACTTTGCACAGGAACTTGTTTAAGTGCTGTAAATGTCTAACATCCGTGTCCTTCATTGGGAAACCCTGCTCTCCAGTTTATGTGAAACATGCTGGTATCATGCTCCCTCCTAGGAAACACCACCTTTTAATTGCTGGTAGCCCATCCTGGAGGAGTCTTCAGGAAACGATATAGCCATAGCAGACTGAAAGCACCACAGCGGCACAATAAAAATAACAATATTTAGAGGAAGTCTTTCACATATCCAGCTTCTCATTACATATAATGTCCCTTCCAATAGGTGGCGCTGCAGAGGTATTGTTCCATCTCCCTTATTTGCATATTACCCAGAGGAGCATGGATGGCCTTATAAGTCTCACTCACCTAAGGGGAAAAGATAGCGTTTCTGACCCACATCACAGGCCTCTAGCCAGCCAAGCCAAAAACCCACTGCACACCGATGAGGGGCAAACCCCCCCGAAACAGCTGTCTGTGTGTGGTTTTCTGGCTTGGCTTTCAATTCCCAGTCATTGTTACAAGGTTTGTATAAAGAGTCTAACATGACTTGTAGGAATGCTGCCTTCCAATAGGTGGTGCTGCAGAGGTATTGTTCCATCTCCCTTATTTGCATAAATTACCCAGAGGAGCATGAATGGCCTTATAAGCCTCCTCACCTACTCACCTTCTAGGTGCTCTCCCTAAGGAGAAAAGCTACCGTTCCTGATAAAATGTGCTACTAACACGACTCCAATGCTACCTTTATCTTCCTTAGTTCTGCATTTCAGTGAAAATACATTTGTTTTGCACTTTCCACAGAGTATGTAAATGACTTCTGAATTGTCAGATGGGCGATTTCACTGCCCAATTCTTCCGGGACTCAGTGTGCACTTCAAACGCTGACTCAATGATGTCACTGCGCATGCAGCGATGTGGAAGTGCAGTGTCGGTGCATTCCTTCAGCGATGCCCAACATCTCCAGCGCCCCTGAGGTGGAGATGTCAATTAACAGCTAGGGAACGTGTTTAGTGCTTGCATGGGATAGCACAGGGAAGGAATGCCCAAGAGCTGTCCGTTGCCATTTGCACAACTTCTTAAATCGCCCGTGTACAAGTAGCCTAAGGCTCACACGAGCGGATTTCAATAGCGGAATCCGCGATCGTCACCCACATGGAATCCGGATTGCCCATGTGAGACCGGCATAAGGAGGGTGCTTGAGGCTCCATTTGCCCCCTATAATCTGACCCCAGATAGACTATGCTGGTTCGCAGAACCTACCTAAATATGTCCTGATAAACACAACAACAAATGGGATTCCCAGTTGCACAGTTTGTAAACATTCGCAAAATGGACATATTACAGATGAACCAGCATCCATATGTCATCAGTACTTCCTCCCATTGCTTTCATTCTCTACGGATTCTGGATGGACCCCACTATAATTAATGGGGTCTGTCCCGTTTGAGCCTGGCATGTACTACCGTGTTTCCCCGAAAATAAGACAGTGTCTTATATTAATTTTTATTCAAAAAGGTTTAACTTTTTTACATGTATAGCTGCCTGGACACTATTTAAATTGACTTTTTAAATTAACTGTTAGCAGGGCCTGATTTTGGAGTAGGGCTTATATTTCAAGCATCCTCAAAAAGCCTGAAAAATCATTTTGCATCCTCAAAAATTCAGGAAAATCATGCTACGTCTTATTTTCAGGGTATGTTTTATTTTCAGGGAAACAGGGTAGATCAGGCACTTCCGGTCTTACATTTGTTCATCTCCTAGGACCTGAGCCGAGTAAAGGAAACCATGTAAAGCACCCTGAAAGTGCTACACAGACGGCGCTAGAATGCCAAAACTTCAAAAAGAGTGAATTAGCAATTTTATGGGAAAGCCAACTTCAGTGCGGTCTTATCACTCACCCTGAATGGCTGATCGGCAATGAATGGGAAGTACGGGATTGCAGATTCCTCTTCTCCCCACTCCCCGGATACACAGGCGTTCCTGAGCAGCTGCTTATCGCTGAACTCTGCTTTCATCTCTATGGCCACATCGCCAGGTGGGTCTTCTGCGTCTCCACATGTCAGCTGGATGTCAAAACTGACAAAAAAGAAGAAACAATCGCAAGATAGTGATAGATCAGACGTTTGGTTTAATCTCATTATTTAGTTGTACCACTCGGAGAAATGCTTGGCAAAGTATTCAGAATCGGGAAGTGCAGAATAGAGAAAAACGTGTGTAAAAATTGCACGTAAATCTCACAGAAAAGCGGTCGTTTTTTGCACTGACCAAAATCACGCTCGCTACAGCTGCACTTAGAGATTCGCTTTACAGCAAACACAAGGAACCTGTAGACTGAAGATGACTCATTGTCTTCTATGGGGGACTGATCTGGACATGCTGATGTGACTTGTGCAGGGAGGAGGAGGTGGTGAGCTGTGATATCACCTATTGTGAATGGTGGATCCTGTGTTATCTATATATAGGTGTTACCTTTCCTTGTAATCCTGCCTCTGATGACAATGACTGCTGAAAAGTTTTCTCTATAGAACAGGAAGTGCCAGACTCTTACTAGTCTTAGGCCTAGTGCCCAGGGCCGCGACGGGCTCTGCAAGCAGAATACCGCAGCGGAGTCCGTAACGGCGCCCCCCCCCAGAGACTACATACTCCGCTCCGGATCCGCTCCCCGACGTCCCGCATCCCATGCCGGCGCACTTGCGTAGTACAGCGCATGACGCCCTGGCAGTGTCATGTGACGCGCCGGCAGCGTCATGTGACCAGGAGCATTGTGCTATTAGGTTCAATAGAACCTAATAGCTGCGGGCCAGCGCTGCGGATTTCCGCCACGAAATCCGCCCGTGGGAATTAGGCCTTAGTGGTTAGAGTGAAAACTGCAAGAATTCAGGATTTTTTTAAATGTACTACTCACTCGAGTAATGTGCCTTAGCGAGTATACTCGCTCATCTCTAGTAAGCACCCTTATATAAATTGCTATGAGGCATTATATACTGAGTAGTAGTCAAAAAGCCGGATTCAGCGCTATATATCTCAATACAAAACAAAACACTTCAACACATCAATATATCTCAATACTGATGTCCTACATTGAAACAACAATAGCGTAGTTGAACAGGAAGGTATGGATGTGCTACATGGTGTAATGGGTCAAGAGGGGTGTCATCTCTCCTTAAGGAGAGCATCCAATAAGTTTATAGAAACACCTAGGGGGTGAGTGGGATGGGGAATGGTAATGTCTCTCCCCAAGGAGAACACCCAGAAGGGGTGTAAGAAGACACCTGAGAGGTGAGTGAGGAGACTTATATGGCCATGCATGCTCCTCTGGGTAATGTATGCAAATAAGGAAGCTGGAACAATATCTCTGCAGTGCCACCTAGTGGATGGCAGCATTCCTGCAAATCAATGTCAGACCCTTTATAACAATGATTGGGAATAGGAAACCAAGCCAGAAACCATACACAGACACCTGTTTCGGGGTGTTTGCCTCTCATCAGTGTGCACGGATACCTAGTGTTATATTGTGCTGCTGAGACCTGTAGTACTATGGTTGCTAGCAGCACAGCTACACAGGTGGTGAATGATTGAGCTGGCTGGGTATGGTGACTTCCTGCTAGCCAATCTCCTGAGTCTTGGCTTACATATAAACCCAGCTCCGGTCAGTTTCTGTCTAGTGTCCAGAGTGAGCAGTCATGTATCCATGTTCGTTACAGCTTGCTGTGTGTTTAGTGTTCAGGGTGAGCAGTCATGTTACTTCAGCTTGCAGCTTTCTGTGTGACTTGTGTCCTGTTGTCTGTCCTGTTGCAGCTTGCTGTGTGATCTGTGTTCTGGTCTGTCCTGTTGCAGCTTGCTGTGTAATCTGTGTTCTGGTCTGTGCTGTTGCAGCTTGCAGTGTGAACTGTGTCTGGTCCCTCTGGACTCCTGGTTAGTGTAGGGACTAGTTGTATAGCCAAGAGCCGTGAAGTGGCCCGCTAGCTTCCATGTTTTGATCAAAATGTCAACTAATACCTGGTATTTATATTCAGCTTACTATCTGCTATTAGTGGTTGCATTTTGGCTGCTGTATGCTGTGTTTTCTGGCTCTGTGTGTCTTCTTCTTCTGTCCAGTTGTCCCTGTTATGTGGCATGTGGTTCCTAGGAGCAGCTAGGGCCCAGTTCCGAAGACTGCTGGGCCACCCTTTATTGGGGCGATGTTCCCGCTTAGGTAGGGCCATGTCATCCTCCCTGCAGCACAGGGCCAGTTGCTTGAAACCCATGTGCGTATCCGTTCCCTCGTGGTCACGATTGAGTGGGCCCCGTGCTTAGTTTGCCCAGACGATCGTAACACCTAGAACATGGATTTCAATGGGTTTTCTTTTCTATCTCTTACAGGGGCCACAACACAAAATTGAAATCCATGTTCCAGGGCCCCCAGCGGCCTGTACGCCATACTATCATGTAGCGCATCCATGCCTGCCTATTGCTATTTCAATATAGCATGCTAGTATTGTGATACAGCGCCGGATCCATCTTTTTCACTACACCCTGTATAGCCAGCATTACGTAGGCACAGCACTTTCAAACAAACTTTGCATAAATCAATAGTAAAGGAGACTATAAGAAACTTTGTCTTCTTTCTCCACTTATCGGGTATTCTATAAAAGTTGATAAATTCCCATATCTTGGCTGCTACTGTAATAACCAACTATTGTCCTACCAGTCACAACTCACAGATCCAGCAGGAACACAACAAATCAGTAAAAGTATTCACACCTCTCTGGATTCACGCCGACGATTCCCATAATGAGGATCTTCTTCCCTGGTCTCATGCCGCCTTTTATGTGACCGCAGAAAGGAACTGTCTGAAATAACAAGCAATAGGATGAAGCGAGGATATTAAAAACATACACTAATATATATATATATATAAACTCTTACAAGTAAGGGAACACCTAAATCACACATCAAATTTCAATGAATGAAGAACGACTTAGCACATCTGTGAAAAGAACGGGGTGTGAATGGGGACTGGCCAATTCTGGTGTCGTCTGGCGAATGCCAACAGAGCCGCACGGTGACGGGCGGCGAGTCTTACTACGGAACTTACTCGGGCCCTATCGGGTCCATTTTTGACACTTTGGTCAGAAACATGCATTTTGTATGGCTCTGGCAGTGCTCCTCCGGTCCCCCCCCCCCTCCCATCCTGATTTAAAAGGCTACTTACCCTAATAAGGTCCAGAAGTGTTCAATTCCTCACAGAATTGTGCATCGTATTGCAGAATTGCGCACCTCCCCATGACTTCTATGGGGCTATGTGGTACACAAATAAACAGAAAAAAAGAGCAGGTACCCTTTTCATGTGTGTGTGACTTAAATGTAACATAGTAACATAGTTTATAAGGCCGAATGAAGACAATGGCCATCTAGTCCAGCCTGTCTATCCTCCTGTGTTGATCCAGAGGAAGGCAAAAAAAAACTAAAGCAGAAGCCTTCCCGACTCCCTAATGGCCATCAGACTAATCCCTGGATCAACCCCTAATAGTTCCTACCTGCCTGTAAACCCAGATTACAATTAACCTAAGATTTATATCCTATAATGTCCCTCCTCTCCAGAAAGACATCTAGTCCCTCTTAAACTCCTCTATGGATTTTGCCGTCACCACTTCCTCAGGCAGAGAGTTCCACAGTCTAACTGCTCTTACAGTAAGGAATCCCCTTCTATGTTGGTGATGAAACCTGCTTTCCTCTAAACTTAGCGGATTCCCTCTTGTTACCGTCGCGGTCCTGGGTATAAACAGATCCTGGGAGAGATCCTTGTATTGTCCCCTCATGTATTTATACATAGTTATTTGATCGCCCCTTAGCCGTCTTTTTTCTAGAGTAGATAGTCCCAATTTGGATAGCCTCTCTGGGTATTCCAGTCCCAGTTGCGTGGAAAAAAAATCGTTAATGAGAAGATACCCATTGACATCATTGGGTTCTATCCTCTAAGTATTGCGTGTGCTAATTCCATGCGTGCAATGCAAGACGCGCATACGTCCGTGTAAAGCTGCCCTCATTTGCACCAAAGCAGGTGAAATAGATTCCCAATCGCTTCAGCTTCCAAACTGGACAGACTGATATCCCACAGTAGACTATGTATGCGCACACCCGTTACGGCAGGACTAGTCCTGTTCATTAGGAGTGTCTGCAGACGTAGTCAAGGTGTGACGGCTATGTGGGCGGACAGCAAGGGAACGGGGCGAGTATGAGTGACACCCCCTGATTCAAACATGATTCGTGACAGCATGTCAGGGGCGAAAAATGAAAGCCAAACTTTATTCCTCCTCCATCATCATCATCCCCCAACTCCATGCCTCAGCAACTGAACCCAAAGTGAACAGTACTCATAGGAGCCAGCGGTCTCATTATGGTCTTGTTCAAACCAGCAGGAAGGCGTGCTTCACACCCTTTTTGTGTGACTTTCAAGCATTTTTTCCATCTTTTTTAATACAGGCATTTTAGTCATAGGTTACCTTTTTTTCATATTTTTTGCCATGGAAAAGCATATGAAGAAAAGCCTGAAAAAATAAGCTAAAGCTAGAGTTGGCAAAAAAAAGGTCAAAAAAGTACAAAAACCACGACAAAGTGCAATATTTGTGGCATGTTTAATACTTGAATAAATGCATAAACTCTGCCAAGAAAAAAGCCACTAAACCCTAAAAATGGGTTAAATGTATCAAAACAGATGAATTAATGTATCCTCTGTGGAGGATAATGTGAGGCAGACTTTGTATCACTTGGGGAAACTCTTGGCAGAGCATTGGGAATCACAAATATTCATTGAGATCCTGTATGAAATGTGCCAGTCGGCCGCCTGTTCTTCCAACCGCTGCAGCTGGAAACCACATGTTGGGAGTCACTGATGCAATGTACACTATCCTACTACAAGTATGTGGACACCCCTATCGGTAGAAGGGATCGTGTCATATTAGCGTGTCACGTGTCCTAAGCCATACTACATAGGATGCAGACCCTTGGGGGTGTCAGCCATAGTTTGTGATGGGAAGTGTACACTATTGGATATACGGGTTATGCCGAAGGGCAATGTATCGGCCTGACTACAATGGTGGAAGGAGCGTCGTCATTGGATAGTAGAGCAATGGAAGAACATTCTATGGAGTGGTGAATCCTTCTACTCTATCTACAAATCAGATGGACGTACCTGGGTGTGGAGGACGTCTGAGGAGGTTCCATTATGGTCTGGGATCTTTTACATGGCATGGTCTCGGTCCGTTGGTTGTAGTGACAAGAACCATGAACACGGAGGCGTACCCTGACATTCTAGACAATAATGTGCTGCCGACAACGTGTCAGTACTCTGGGAATGGTCGGCCATACTTCCAACAAGACAACGCGCCTTGTCACAAATCTAACCATGTTTTATGTTGGTTTGAGGATATGGATGTTCAATGATTGGAGCCCTGAACCGAATCCTACTGACATCTTTAGGATGAACTAGAACACCGAGACAGAAAATATGAGAGAGCTCAGAGGATGTTTACAGGATGAATGGAGGGAAACACCAGCTGAAGTGTATCAGGCATTAGTAGAAAGTATGCCACGGAGAGTATCCGATGTCATTAGGGCCAAAAGAGCCCCACTAAGTATTAACCTATGGAAATAAATGCTTATTTTGGTTCTTGCTCAGGCTACTTTTGGTAGGATAGTGTATCGGTTATACCTACACAAGTATGATCAGGCGGTCAGGGTGGTTTTACAAATTTCATGAAGTACTTTGCCATATATTTTATAGTGGACTAGCTTACCCGTCACGCATTGCTGCGAAGACAGACAGACATACATTAATTCGTTTTTATATATCTAGATAACAATCACAGCGCAGCTTTCATGTTACCTCAGTGGTATAATATATAACAACCAATCACAGTGCAGCTTTCATGTTACCTCAGTGGTATAATATATAACAACCAATCACAGTGCAGCTTTCATGTTACCTCAGTGGTATAATATATAACAACCAATCACAGCGCAGCTTTCATGTTACCTTAGCAGTATAAAATATAACAACCAATCACAGCGCAGCTTTCATGTTACCTCAGCAGTAAGAGAAATAACAACCAATCACAGCGCAACGTTTATTCTGCCTCAGCAATATAAAAAATAGCAACCAATCACAGCGCAGCTTTCATGTTACCTCTGCGGTGTTATATATAGCAACCAATCACAGCGCAGCTTTCATGTTACCTCAGTGGTATAATATATAACAACGAATCGCAGCACAGCTTTCATGCAACCTCAGTAGTATAAGAAGTAGCAACCAATCACAGCACAGCTTTCATTTTACCTCAGCATTCTCAATATCCAGCAATTGTCTTGTGATATGTTCGGCGGATGCATCATTTTGTAGTTGAGCACGCATCCTGTTGCTCGTAATGCCTTTTGCTTTCGTGCTTGAGATGGAAATCAAACGATCTTTGTCTGGGGGGCATAACTGTCGACGATGCTCGCACGCACCCCACCTATCGTAGGATAGTTGTACTATGCCAGTAATCTTCCCAGGAGTGTACTCAACAACCTCCCAAAGTCTCATGGCAATTGGATGAATGGTGTAGTAATGCATAAAGGACAGACAGACAGACATACATTCATTTATATATATCAGGAAGTGAAAAATTACATTCCGTACGTAAAATTTGGACGCTAATTGTTTTGCGCTTAGAATTGAATAATCGAGTTGGGACCCATTAGCGTTTCCTATTTATGGCATAATTAATGCTCGTGCCAAATTTCATGTTTCTACAACATCGGGAAGTGAGAGAATTAGTGGCAATGATGGAAATCGAACGATCTACGTGGGGGGGTCGTAACTGTCGACGACGCACGCACGCGCGCCATTTATCGTAGCATAAATGTACTATGCCTATAATCTTCCCAGGAGTGTACTCAACAACTTCCCAAAGTTTCATGGCGATCGGATGAATGGTGTAGTAGCACATAAAGGACAAACAGACAGACAGACAGACACGCATACATTCAATTTTATATATATAGATATAGAAGATATGGCAAATATAAAAGGAAAGGACTTCTGCTTCTCCTTCCTGCTGGATCCGCTTCTTGCTTTTGCTCAAAAAACTGCATTATAAACTTCAGTGTTATTTTTAAAAAAACAAAAAAAAAACTGTGCTTGTGAAACCAACCTTGGGGCGACAATAACTTTGATTTCTTACATTGTAGTCATCTAAAGTCCTGCAAACACAGACACCCGGAGCAGCGCCAGTATACTGTGATGCACGAAGCATAACATGATTATAGGGTCCAATCTGGACTAACCAGAGCTGCTTCCAGTTATAATTACCGGCGTACGACATGTATAATTAGGTTGACATTGTTGTACTGGGGAACTGGACTTGAAGTTTTTCATGTTTTTTAAGAGCACATAAATGTAAAAAAGCATCTGCTTGTTTATAGACCTTGTATACAGCATTACTGTAATAACATAATTGGCTCGGTAACACTGAGCCGGCAGGACGAGACCGTGAACCGCCACCTGGCTCTGGACCTGGCATAACTCAGCTTACACAATGCTGACACAGGGATTACCTGCCGGGATGGGAACTATTTCTGGTCGTAGATGAAGGACGATGGTGATCATTACAGCAGATATTTTTAGCAGGTCGGATCCTATAATTGTCACCATTTACACACAGCAATTGTTGCTTTGATTGGCAGCCAGAACATAGCAAAAATGTCTTACTAAGCACCCCGTAAAAGCTTGTCCACCACGGCAACCATTTTTCTTGCTTGACTGCATATAAAATACAAAAGGCTAAAACAACTTTGCAAAGTCTTGCTTAAAAATATTATGCGGACAAAGTAATCTCCTGGGACAAACTCACAGAGACTCACGAAAAGCAAACAGAAAGTGGAAAACAAGAAACTAAAGTAAACGGGAACTCTCCCTATAGGATTGTAAAAGGTGAAATAATCCCTGCCTAAATAATGAATGGATCGCCCTGATAAGGACGCACTTACGCTGGAACCTGGGGTTCTCGCTCATCCTGACCTGGCGATACCAAAAACCCAATTCCATTGCACACACTCCACCATAACACAAAACACAGGACTTCTCTTAAAGGGGTTCTGTCATTAAAAAAAATTCCTCCCCCGTTAGTCTTCTTATCGCATCTTCTCCCCGCCGATCTTCTCCTATCTCCTGCAGTCCCCGGGTCACCTCCAGCCGGCCGATTCTTCTTTTTCCGGTGATGAAGCGTCTATTCTCTGCAGTCTTCTTCCTGCCGGGCAATGTACTCTACACTACTAGTGACGTAGTGTTCATAGCCTAGCAGGGAGTGCCGAGCTATTGCTGAGACTGCTGTGGTCTCGCTGCAATAGCATATGAACTCTCACGGCGAGACAGAGTGCACGCGCACTCTCGGTAATAGCTTGGCATTTCTTTCTAGGCAGTGAACGTTACGTTACTAGTGACATAACCTACCCTGACCTGCCACAAGAAGAATGCATAGAATGGACACATCATAACAAGAAGAGGATCCGGCCAGCTGGCGGTGAGGTGACCCGCGGGACTGGAGAAGAAGGCAAGAAGAAGACACGGTAAGAAGACGGCCTGGGGAGGAATACGTAGGAATTTAATGTTTTTTTTTAATGACAGAAACCCTTTAAACACTTGCAGCAAACCTAGGGAGCCAAAGCACCAGATGAGTGACTGCACACAGCTATGCTCTCTAGCATGTCCAGAAGGACACTGCATAGAACAACCGATTAGCACAGCTCTAAGTCTGAGGAGGGATTAAGAACCCTCCCAATTAACCCCCAGGTGCACTAAACCAGCAACCCAGACAAAACCCATTCCATCCGTAATCCAGGACACAAGTGCACAGAGGACTCAGACCCCCAGCAAAGTAGCTCATACTGACATAACAATCTCCTACCGTTTTGTGACTCCAGCTCCTATGCATTCCTAGGCGTCTCTATAGTTACAGACTACAAACAAACCATTAGCAGTCTGATCCTGCAGTCATACTTCCCCCTGTCATGGTAAAGGGAGGTTTAACATGGTTCAAATAGTCGCAAATGTAAGTGACAATCATTCACCAACTGGGTGACGAGCGAGAATTTGTTCACTAGTTGCTTCGTCTCAGCTTGCCTTAAAATAGTCGCTGTGCAGCGTCCGAGGAGTGGGCCCCAGCCTAGAAGACAACGGGGGTAGAGTAGTTCACTTGACACAGTGGCTCTAGTGTCTCCCTCTCGGAAGGTAACCAGGGACAGGTCCAAGGGCCGATGGCAGACTGTTTTAAATTGGGAAACCCACTGGTGGATTACCTTAGTCCTTTTGTCACGGGTGACGCCACCGTTCCTTCCTTCGCGGTGATCTCTCGGGGAAACAAATAAGAATGCGCACGCAGGTGGTAAAGTTTAAAGGCCAAACCGGGAACGGTCGGAAAAGCCGTTTACTGTAAATCAACTGGTAACGGTTCCACCAATTATAGTCCACTTTACATCCGCCGGCGGTACAATAGTGCAGAGGAACACGTGATGCGTCAGGGAGGAAAATACAGGAGAACTGAGTGACTTACACAGGCCTAGAAATCTGTGGTTCTCTGGTCCCGGACACCATCTCTTGAGCGACTCCACCAACACTCTACTGGTCTACACTCACGGAATTTTGTAGAATTGCACTTCACACTGCGTGGCGGGAAACTCACAGTAATTGCGGCACTCCTCATATACTCCACTCCACATGGGGAAAGAAAAAGGGGTTCCCGGCACTAGCAGTCTATCTGTTCAGCCTCTTTCATCTCTTCTAGTACTCAGACTGAAGGTGTCTGAGTACCGGCCCACCATAGTCCTAGCTCACTCTCCAACTCTCACCAACTACTGACTCCTCTCTACAAACTAAACTCAACAACCACTTTCATGCACCTTGCAACCACATATATAAAACAAGGTCACATGACATACAAATAGATACTTTTCCAGACATAACCCAGACTGTAACCCATTCAGTGCTGCAGCTATGCAATACACATCATATTCCTACACAAAGAAGACAGTGGAAATACACATAAGCACAAGACAACATAGACAATTCAGAAACTTCCAGAACATATGCACAACAACTTCTGTACACTACAGCTGGTTTATTATCATCTGGTGTAAAGAAGTAATCGCTGCTTTTGAACAACCAACCAACAACTTTGTATGGAGGTGTGCGCTTGTTTCCCTTTTTTTGGAACATTTTTTACTACCACTTAATACTCATTGGTTCCCGAAAACACATGAATATGTGAAAGTGATTTTCGACTGAACAGTCTGGCTAGTCTTTGAACTGCTGTGGTTTCTATCTGGTTTTGGTTAAGCAAGAGACCGCAGCCGCGAATGTTCACTTGAGACCACTTGCGCATATTGTGTACCTGCAGTGGACTCGGCAACAAATACGCAAGCATTGAGGAGAGGGTCAAAATTTCAAATACATGCCTGCCAAAGAACCTGGGGAATGATAGTTCAGGTACTGTTGTACCTTGACGCCACCGGAAGCTAGGGGTTTGACAGGGCTTGCAGCAGCGTCTGTATTGATTTTTGCCTGGGCTGGAGGGTTAGGATTCATTTTCCTGTTAGGCTTACATTATATGTAAGCCTAACAGGAAAAGTAACCCTAACCCTCCAGCCCAGGCAAAAATCAATGCAGACACTGCTGGTAGGACCTGTGGCTCTGCTGCCGCCGCAGCCGCCGGCTCTCCTCCTGCCACCGCTGCCTCTGCCTCTCCTCCTGGTGCTGCTGCCAGTGGCTCTCCTCTCGCCGCTGCCTCTCTTCCTGCCTCCGCCACACCCTCTCCTCATGCCGCGCCGCAGACTCTCCTCATGCCACCCCTGCAGTCCCTCCTCATGCCGTGCCGCAGCCTCTCCTCATGCCACCGCCGCTGCCTCTCCTTCTGCTGCCGCTGTCCTCCTTGAGAGACAATGGCACTTGGGGGATGACACACGCCCCCAGCCAATCAGAAGCTAGGGGCGTTACTCAATGTCAAGAGTGCTGTATTATGTCGCCGCCCCTAACTTCGGGTGGTGACATAATGCAACAGTACCGATAGTTCGTTCTGTATAAATGCTTCCAACAATTTGTTACACTCTGTGTAAAAACACACAGACAGTCATTCGTATGCCAGTAAGTCGTTTCCCCTTTTATGTTCCAGCGGTCATAACTTTTTAAATTTTTTTACCATTGTAGCTGTATGACACCTTGTATTTTGCGGGATGAGTTCTGCTTTTATAGGAATCAATTTCAGGTAAATAAAATGTATTAAATAACTTTTATTAATTTCTTTTATTTGCTAGGGGCACGAGAAAAAAACTAATTCACCAATTGTTTTTCTGCAATTTATTTTATGGCTTTTACTAAGTGGTATAAATATGATGTCAACTTCATTCTACGAGTTATTGCGATTATGACAACACCAAATTGATATATAATATAATATTTTATAGCACGGGTTGTTACGGATGTGGTGATTCTAATTATGTGTAGAAGGGAAGGGGTTCTTCTTATTTCTTTTCAATATTTAAAGCCATGTATAAGGGGAAAAAAAGGTTTTTTTTCAATCTTTTTTTTTTCTATAAAATCATTTAGAGACCACAGTCAGCAATGACTGCAGCATCTGTGGGGTTAAATAGTATAGAGAAATGCTAAGATGAGCAAGTCTTCATCATTTCACTTCCTTTCTGGGAAAAATCCCTTATGTGACAATCAGAGAGCAAACATGCTCACTGATTGATGTGGGGTTGACAACATAAACAAAAATTCATGTCACCCCTCCCCTGTGAGAGGAAGATATACAAGAGAATCACTATTCCCTATGCACAGGATAGGGATGACTTACTGATCTTGGGGGTCTCACCACTGAGTCCCCCACCGATCCCGAGAACATGGGTCCCATGTGTCTCGTCCTCCTCACTGTAGGCTCTTTGCACTGCCCACGGCAAGGAGGGGACTGAATGGAGCGCTGATCATGTAAGTGTGCTGACATTCCACTCACCTTTCACAGAACTGCAGAGATAGCGAAGTGGCAAGCGCTTGGGTATTTCCATCAGCCCCACTGAAATGAATGGAGAGCTAATTGCACATGCTCAGCCATTCTGACGTTACTGCAGGGGAAGAAATGACCTCACAGTGACAGGCAGAGGGGGACATGGGAACCCTGTTTATGAGATTGGTGGGGGTCTCACATCTGAGACCCCACTAATCAGTAAGTTAACCCCTATTCTGTGGACAGAGGATACGTTGTTGCCTCCCAATCCAATGCAGGAGGCCCTGTCCATGGTGCTCTGATCCCAGAAGAAACTGCAGTCATCACATCCCAATCACAGGCTTCACCAGTGATTCAGCGATGGATAGCATGTGACTGCCAAAGCCCTCTTTCTTAAGAAGCAATGCATGGCCTACATAAGACTACTACAACCTTGTGGTGCTCTCCATAAGGAAAGACATTACCTCTCAGACATTGATGGCCACTCATGTAGGTAGCCTCTTACTGTACACTGATGAGGGGCAATAAGCCCAAAACAGCTGTATCTACATGGATTATGGCTCGTATCTCTAGTCATGCTGCAAGGCCTGTTAAAAGGTTGGATATTGACTCAGAGTAGATACCTTCCTATAGGTGGCACTGTGGAGGAATTCTTTTGTCACTGATTTGCATAACTTTTACCCAGGAAGCACTGCACGGCCTATCTAAGACTTCTTGCACCCTCATGGTGCTCTCCTCAAGGAAAAACATTACTTCCCAGGCTCAGCCTTGGCATTACACCTCCCACATGTCATTGTTCCTGGGATAGGATATGTCTGTAATATTGTTAGTGGATGTCACATTATAGCAAGAAAGCATAAATAGTACTCAACTCAGTGCAAATATGGCGAGCCACACAGCATGGGGTGGCAAGCTGCATGTGGCTTCTGAGCCATTAGTTGGGGACCAATGCTCTAGTAGGACAAGTTAAGCTGACTTAGGACCTCGGACATCGCTGTGTGTAAAAGCATCCTTACACTTAAGGCCTCCTTCACACGCCATTTATCGAGCACTGGCTGTGATTGGCTAAGCGTCAGCCAATCACAGCCAGCGCTTCCAGCAGCCGGGGATTTTTCCATCCCCGGCCAGAAGATTAAGAAGATGATCAGTGCCGGGACTTGGGGAGAAGCTGCGGGGGTGCCCCGGACAGCACAGGAGAGGTGATGCATACTTTTGTTTTTTCTTCAGTCACAGCTTATTTTCAGGGTAGGGCTTATATTTCAAGCCCCCCGAAAATCCTTGTATGTGACGCTACAAAGTTGCACAACTTTGTAGCGTCACATGCGACTTTGTAGCGCTACAAAATCGCAGTATTGCCGCGAGAAGATGCAGCGATGCGATATCGTGGCGATGCCATGTCGCCCGTGTGAAGGAGGCCTAGAAGGGCGCTTACAGCTCCGGAGTTCCACTTGCAAGTGTAATGAATGTGCGCTGATTTCAATAGTCACCGTGTAATACAATATCATGTAGTT
The DNA here is from genome assembly GCF_035609145.1 of Eleutherodactylus coqui. Classification (NCBI taxonomy): domain Eukaryota; kingdom Metazoa; phylum Chordata; class Amphibia; order Anura; family Eleutherodactylidae; genus Eleutherodactylus; species Eleutherodactylus coqui. Next base: position 36,557,174 of record NC_089839.1, read on the forward strand.
GTAATGAATCGGCAATCTGAATATGTACAAAGCGATTCTACATAGCAGAAGTAATGGCGTGAACGGCGTGTCCTAGGCGTCCGTTATTCTGCCACATTTTAGCCTGTAGCAGATTTTAGCGATATTTTTTGCAATATAGAAAGTAGCATATAGCCCCCCCCCCTCCCCCGTAGCTGCCGGCGGAAACACCAAAATGTATTATTCTTCCCCTATAATGAACATCCCCATGTTTTTGAAGTAAATGCAGATGATTTGCGGAGTGTAACATTCACGCTGCATTATATATTCTTCTGATCTTCTGCATGCTCAGAATTTACTTAGCATCTAGTCCAATCACCCGTCTCAGGGAGTCCTCGCTCCTCGCAGAATTACCACCCGTGCTACTTACAGTGTCGGCTACATTCACTGTGCATTTAAAGGGAACCTGTCATCACCTCTGAGACCCATATACTACGCTACTGAGGAGGAGCATTAGCCTCGCTCATTGACCTTTATGGGATAGCATACGCACAGAGCAATCTGAAGAGTCGCAACATGGGTACAGGGCTGGAACAGGGGACCCGGCAAGTACAAGAAGCAGCTACCCCCCCCCCCTCAATGTAGATTATGGGGCTCAAAAGTACTGACAGGTTCCTTTTAAACCCCTGTTTGGGAGGGGGGTAAGGGAGGAATCTGTGACATTCATATCACCTAAAATGAATAGCTTGCAGCTTTGATCTCCGTTTTAGTAGGCTATGGTTCTATCTGGACGTCATTCTTAATGATCCGGACGGAGTTCTGGGATGGAAGCCCCAAATGGGGCTTTAAGTGCAGTTGCCTAAGGCTCTATTCACACCACATTGTATGTTTTTTTTCCGATTGTCGGTTGCTATTCTATAATTACGTTCTCATATTGCGTTTGTTTGTTTTTTTTCCCGATTTTTACTATATCTGAATGCTCCCTTAAAGGGGTTCTATCAGAATTACAATTACTAATTTTCCTATCCAGCCACTTCTCAGACGCCTCTGCACTATGCCAGTTGCTGCACTGGCTGCCCATCCACTACAGAACTAAATTCAAACTCATCACCCTCACCCACTAAGCTCTCCGTGGCGCCGCGCCCCCATACATCGCCTCACTCCTGTCCCTACAGCACCCAGCCCGCACAGTCCGATCAGCCAACACATAGAGATTAAACGCCCCTCTAATGCTCACCCCCAGGACTTCTATAGAGCTGCATCGGTCCTTTGGAACACTCTACCCAAAACATCTGGACAATCCCCGATGCACGGAACTTCAGACGCGCCTTAAAAGCGCACCTCTTCAGGGAGGCATACCAAATCTCCTGATCCAGCCCCCATAACATACCCCCTGCCCCTCCCTATGGCTCCGCACACCTTCCACTTTGCCTATCTTATACATCCCCTGCCCCTGTACCTCCTTTTCATCCCCCGTTCTGTTTCCTAATAATGAAATACCGCATGCAATTTTCGTACTACTTTGTGCTCCTCATGCCTCCTCTCCTACACCTCCTGAACCACCCCCACCCCGTCTCTCTCCAAATAAGTGTGTACCATATGTAACCGCCTTGTTTGTGTTCCTCTGTGATTTGAAAGCTCTATGGAATAAGTTGGCACTATACAAATAAAGATTATTATTATCCCGTATCCCAAGGATAGGATGTAACTTGCTGATTAGTGGGAGTCTCGCCACTGAGAACCTCATGCATTCAGAGAACAGGGGTCCCCTGTCCTCCTCACTGCACCCCCCGCAGTGAGGAGATAAAACAATGGAGCGTTGGTCGCACAAGAGCGCTGCCGCTCCATTCATTTCCATTTGTCAGATAGTCAAGCGACAAGCGTTCAGGTGTTTCTGTAAAGAATGGAGCGCCGACCGAGCATGCATGACCGGCACTCCATTCACTGTGACGTCACTGCAGGAGGGGAAGCGACCTCGCGGTGACAGACATGAGACCTCCATTCTCAGCATTAGTGAGACCCCCACCGATCAGCACATTATCCCCTATCCTTATAATTCCGCTACTACACAGAGTTAGCCCACAAAGGTGTAGTACCGGAATTACAAGGATAGGGGATAACGTGTTCATCAGTGGGGGTCTTTTGAGAAAAACGAACAGCACACGGACTGCGCAAGGATGGCATCAGGGTTTTTTTCGTGTAACTTGAATGGGCGAATCGCACCAGCATGATGCACGCCAAGAGTTCTTTCACGCGTGTCCGTTTATAAATACTGGGTGTTCCTCGCCACATTGATTAATATGGGGTCGATGCCTTCTGTTTTCAGTCCACTTGTTAATCGGACACCACACAGAAATAAAAAGGCTAGCGTGACAGAAGCGGTACCGCCACGCACTGCAGAGGCTGCCGCTTCCTGGCAAGCAGGGCTGAAAGCTGTACTGTCATAAGTAATTGGAGGCCTGAGCAAGAATCAAAAGTAGTATTCATTTCCATACATTAATACATAGGGCCCATTTACACGCAGACGATTGTCGGGTGCCGGAGCCCGACAGTCGTCCCAGCAATAATCACTCCCGTCCTTCACACGATCATTGGGTCAGAGATCACTCCTTCAGCCCACCTCCATAGTCAGTAAACAGGCCGTCATTCATAGATGAACGACGGCCTGTTTACACGAGCCGATCTGTCATTCAGTTTTTATGCCTGCAGAAATTGAATGACGAACAATAAGTAATTGAATTATCATTCGTCATTCAGTCGCTGCTAGCATTTACACTGAATGATTAATGTCCCGTGTAAAAGGGCCCTTAGTGGGACTCCTTTGGCCTAATGACATCGGATCCTCTCCGTGGCACACTGTCTACTAACGTCTGATAGCTGGTATTTCCCACCATTCACCCTGCAAATATTTGTCAAGTTCTCTTAAAGAAAATGGACCCGCTGTGCATTTCCTAACCGCACGTTCCTGTTCATCCCAGAGACATTCCGTACGGTTTCGTTAGGTCCAATTATGGAACATCCATATCCTCAAACCAATGTAGAACAATGTTGGATCTGTGACAAGGTGCGTTGTCTTGTTGGAAGTATGGCCGACCATTCCCAGAGTATTACCACATTGACGACAGCACGTAATTGTCTAGAATGTCAGGGTTCATGGTTCTTGTCATTACAACCAACAGACTGAGACCGTGTCACGTAAAACATCCCCAGACCATATCGGAGCCTCCACCATACTTACTTTTGCCACTAGAGATGAGCGAGTATACTTGCTAAGGCACATTACTCGAGCGAGTAGTGCCTTAGCCGAGTATCTCCCCGCTCGTCTCTAAAGATTCGGGGGGCGACGCGGGTGACAGGTGAGTTGCGGCGGGGAGAGAGATCTCCCCTCCGTTCCTCCCCGCTCTCCCCCGCCGCTCCCCGCCCCCCAAATCTTTAGAGACTACTCGCTCGAGTAATGTGCCTTAGCGAGTATACTCGCTCATCTCTAGTTGCCACAAATCACCCAGGTAAAAGGTGTTGCTCAGGCTCCTCCACACTCAGGCACAGCCATCTGTTCTGAAGATGGAGTAGTATGAATCGCCACTCCATAGAACGTTCTTCCATTGCTCAACTGTCCAATGATGATGCTCCTTGCACCATTGTAGATGGGCCGATGCATCTTCTTTGAGAGAGCTCTCCAGACATTTGCAGGATTCATGGAGGGCAATACCAGCTGAAATGTATCGACATTAGAAAAAAGTATGCCCCTGGGAGTATCCAATGTGATCAGAGCCAAAGTAGCCCACTAAGTATTAACCTATGGAAATAAATACTACTTTTGATTCTTGCTGAGGAGTACATTACTTTTGGTAGGATGATGTACTTCTATTGGCTGCTCTGCAATGAACACAGGATACCTACAGAGACCTGGCTGCGGGGAGAAGGACTGAGCACGTGCGTCCTCCAGCACTCCGCTCATTAGGTGGACGTGCACAACAGATGATGTCATACTATGTAATTAAATGTCAGAATTCTTCCTTGTACCACAATGTTGAAAAGCCTGTAAAGTTGTGTTCACATTTGGGTCTGGGAATTCATTAGGAGTCTCTATTGCAGATTGCATCAAATTGACGGAAAAAATAGCGCAACTTTTTTTTTCCCCGGAAAGATGACAGACGCCATCACTGAAACCCGACAGACCCCATAAGAATCAATGGGGTCCGTCAGACGCCGCTGGTTTCTGTCATATAACTGATCTGCACTGTAGTCATTTTCATTCCTCTGACAAAAAAAAGGAAATGCGAATGCAGGTATGAATAAAGCCTAAATGGCTAATATTGTCCATTTTTTATGATTTCTACAATGAATATGATATTTAATAGTAGACAAGCCAATTAACTTGTATAGATTGCATGAAGAAAGCAGCGACTTACCAGTCGTGGAAAGAACACTTCAGCTTGTACCGGTGAGCCCAACGGACTGCTTAAACGTCTGCTGTCAAGCTGCTGTAGAGAGAACATACGACAAACACATTTATAATCTACTGCAATACTGATAATACGGTACATATGCTTTATATTATCCCGCCATGCACAAGTGAAAGGAAGTTGTATTTTTTCCTGCTTGAATATTCGACCTTCGGTACTGTGCAAATGACAGTGACAGCGATGATAAGCGGCGCGGCCACCTTTCCACCTGTTCTAGTAGATTACGGCACTTGCAACATGATCCCTAGTGGCACTACATGGTATACTGAGCTACGGAGCGCTCCTTAGGAGAAAGATCACATTAACTTGTAAGTGAAAGCTTAGAACGCGGGCAGAGATCAGCGCGACTACTGCTGCAAAGATGCAGTGTAACTTAAAGGGAACCTGTCATCACGTCTGAACTCCATAAACTACCTAAAGAGGCAATGGGTAGTCTGGGGAGCGGTGCTTTATACTATCCGGGTCCCCCGTTCCAGCGCTGTGTTTTCAGACGGCTGTGTGTGCACTTTCTTCCTATTCCCAATCATTGTTTTACAGACTTGTTGAAGAGTCATACATTGATTTGAAGGAATGCTGCCATCCTATAGGTGGCGCTGCAGAGGTTTGTGCTCTTCCATAGAAAGGCATTAGAGAGCGTACGCAGTAGTGTGCACGCAGCAACTTCATGCGGACAGAGCGCTGGAATGGGGGGCCCAGATAGTATCAAACACGGCTCCCTGCACTACCTGCTTCCTCATATTTAAGCCCAATAGTTTTTGGGGCTCAAACGTAATGACAGGTTTCCTTTAAACCTTTGTTAATTTTAGGCTTAGGAGTCCCGTGGACGGTCCTATCCGTGACTGACAGCTATCTCATAGGACCGCCCACTTGACTCCTAAGCCCAAAATGAGCACAGATTTAGATCAATAAAATAAAAGTTATGCTGAATGGTTTCCCATAAAACTATGCATCCATCCCCTCAGCTCCTCCTACTTTATAACATCCACAGGATAGGTGATAAAAGTCTAATCAGTGGGGTCTCAACACTGAGATCCCAACCAATCCCAAGAACGGGGATCCATTAGTTTGAACAGGGCTGACGGAAATGGCCAAGTACAAGCACTTGGCTATATTCAGCAATCCCACTGAAGACAAATGGGGTGGTATCGCACATCTGTGATCACTGCTTCATTCAAGCTTCGCCTTACTGTGGTGGGAGTGGGGGGCAGTAAGTCCGCAGAAAGGAGGAGGGGTGGGCACAGGACCCCTGTTCCTGGGATCGTTGGAGGTCTCAACAATTAGACTTTTAGCACCTATCATATGGACAGATGATAAAAGCCAATCTTGGTACAACCTCTTAAAGGGATTTTCTAGTTTCAGCATATAAGGCATACTAGTAATTATTAGGAAATTATAATACTAGTGTTTCTGGTGGTGCAATGCGCCACACAGCTCTGCTACATGTACATCACACACAGCTCTGCTACATGCACGTCTCACACACAGCTCTGCTACATGTACATCATACACAGCTCTGCTACATGCACGTCACACACACACAGCTCTGCTACATTGTACATCACACACAGCTTTGCTACGTACATTTTTCATCCCATACAACAGAGATCACAACCAGCAGAGTCCTGCGCACACTGATCACTCCCTGGTCATGTGACCCTCGGACTCCTCTCACACAGGTGGCTGATCACATGACAGTGACATCATCACAGGTCCTGTAAGCACACAGCTGTTGTCAGGCTCTGCATGTTTTATGACCTTTGATGACGTCACTGTCATGTGATCAGGGGCGGGGCATGTAACTCACTCACGGACGGGTGGTCGTTAGTATTTTGATTCATTGTTATTGAAAAGTTATGTCATTTCATAATATACTCTGTGTATTCATTTTTTTTTAGAGTTTTCAAGATCTCTGCTTGCAAACATTGAAATGGAACCTTCATTGCTTCCTGAGGATTAAAAATCAGTCCTGGTTATGTGATGCTCAATAAATGAACGGTCCAATAAATCTTTCCCGTTGATACATAAATGTCCGATTGGTGAGGGTGACCACCACCGCTGATTATCATAAGGAACTGGAAGTAGCTCTAGGAAAGCTCTATGCTTATCTCAAAGCCGTTACGTTCCTTTATTTCCTGGGGCCACATGGTCAGCAGTTGGCTATAAAGGGCCAATCATACGGCCACCGAAAAAAGTCAAGTAGAGTCACTGGAGGCCAAGGTGCCCCAAAGCCACTCCATTCATGCAATCACTGGAAGTCATATTTGTTGACCCACCCCGATTGGGATATTAGTGACGTATCCTCCAACCAATTGATGCTTATAGTCAGAAGATGCTATGGTGAAGAACAGTTGTATTCTGCAGTGAAGAGTTATAAAAGTTGGCTGCTGAGTAGCGACCTACATTTTATAGAACAAATTCATGCCACTTTTTTATAAGATGGCATGCTAAACCTTTTACAGTCTATATGGGCATCTGTAACCCTAGACGTGGCAGCCGCCTACTGACAGCTCGCGCCGTAGAGTCCATAAGCCGATTGGATTCACTAAATTGATTCTGACACAAGGATGAAATGTATCATTGTGTGCGCAGCGAGAACGGGTTCTGTTCCCTATTACAGTCCTCCTGCACATGGAACCTGCGTAATAAGATGGCGGTCATCGCGTACGCTGCTAATCAATAGCATAACTAATCACTCAGTGTATTACATTGTTGCAGTACTGTTAGGAGTCGGTATAGCACAGGGTTACGAAAAAAGGGGCTTTTTTTTTTTGCATATACAGATTGACAGTCTATTCTTATACTAGGCCATCATGTAATATGTTGAATATTACCCCAGAAAACCCCACAAAACAGCCATTTTTGTCATCTGGGCGATGTATGAGCCCGTACTGTAACTTGGTGAACTGCCTAGTTTTGTCAGAGTCAGTGTAAATACGGCAAATAGGAATTGACCCGGAGGGGTTCTGTTCGCATATTTGGTATTTCAGCCGCACTTCAGTAGCGGTGAGCGATTCCAGCGACCTGATGGGTTGTTGGGTACACCCCCCCTTTGGAGATGTGTATGAGTGGCTGGCCCGTTAAATAAGCAGCAGCAGGGCTGTAGGAGGGTCGGCAACTAACCCCAACCCCAAACGTAACCCTAAACTTAACCCTAAACCCTAACCCTAAACCTAACTCTAACCCCCGCTGGTCTCGTGACTTGAGAATTGCGGCGTTAGAAAACACTGCGATCGAGCGCAGGTCTGCAAGGCTCCATTAAAATCAATGGGAGCCTTGTACTGCGATTACCGCAGCGTTTAGAATGCCGCGGTAATCACGGTAAAAAACGGATGTGTGAGAGTAGCCTTAGGTTGGATGGCATCATGTGCAGATTTTTCTTTTGGCGCCTCCAAAAAAAACTTTATATATATTATATTGCACTGAAGGGCGGTCTGTCTGCATTGTGCTTGTGCATTAAAGCAGAAAGTAAGCTGCGTACCCACAAGTGAATAAATACTGTACCAGAACCAAGCTCAGAACATAAATAAAGCACCAGAACCAAGCTCAGTATAGAAATATAGCACCAGAACCAAATTTATAATATAAATACAGTATCAGAACCAAGCTCACTACATAAATACATCCCCAAAATCAAGCTCACAATATAAATACAGCACCAGAACCAAACCAATAATAGAATCAAAATTATAACGAATACAGTACCAGAACCAAACACAGTATATAAAAGCAGTCCCAACACCAATAGTATGTAAAAAAAAGCACCAGAACCAAGCTCATAACATTATTACAACTCTAGAACCAACCTCATAACATAAATATCGTACCAGAGCCAATCTAAGTACATTAATACAGCACCAAAATCAAGCTTATCATATAAATTCAGCACCAGAACCAAACTTATAACATAAATACAGCAACAGATTCAAGCTCATAACAAATACAGTACCGGAACCAAGATCAACTGCATAAATAGAGCACAAAATATCCTCACACGTAGATACAATACCAGAACTAAGCTACTAACATAAATACAGCTCCAGAACCAAGCTCAAAAAATAAATACAGTAGATACAGCAGAACTAAGCGACTGGGTTATGGATGCGTAAATAGGCTGACAGCGGTGCCTCAAAACATTATAGGGGCAGGGACAAAGCCAGGAGGAGGATTATCATCTGGCCAGTCAGACCTTAGGGGGGCAATCACCCCCAATGCACATTCTGGTGGCCCTCCCTACAAGCATGTGGCTAGCACCCTGTCCACCTGGATGGGTCGCAAGTAGCAAAGGCCTGCCATGACTAGGGATTTAAGCCTAACCAGAGACTTTGCCATAAGAAAATGACTCCCATGTACAGACAGCTGTTCCAGGGTTAGGGTTCTGATTGGCTTGGTGCAAGGCCTGTCCAATAGGTGGCGCTATAGATGCATTATAACATCTATCATTTGCATAAAAAAAGACGACCACCATGTTACAGTGATGAACTGCGGGATAACGCCTCCATAAAGCAGGGGCTATACGGCCTCCATGCAGCCAAAGAAATCAAATCAAGCAAGAAACGTGCCCAAAATGTAAAAAACAAAGCCCCAAACAGGGCATCCTAAATATGGCGCTTGGCATAATTACATTGATATATGTGCCCCAATGTTAGGAGCACCGACTAGCATTTCGTACAAGGGCCCGATCCATAGCAGCTGCCTTATTGATTCTTAGGACGTGGGATTTAGGCTTGGAAATAGATATTGGCAACTGAGAAGGCTTGGAGCGGCCGAGTGTTTGTTGCCGGTGGCTGTAAGCCTGAGCAGTATGACCGTAGCAGCGGCACTGACCGGCTTATACTGTAAGCTTCTTTGAATTCGGAGAGCGTTAAATCCCTCAAATAAGGAATGAAAAAGCTCAGATTTCTCCTCACGAATGTCGGCCACAATTCTCCTTCTGATCTCTGAAGAAGGACAACCTGGTAGCAGGCGCTGGACACAGACCCTTCAGATTAGGTCTTGAGAAAAGTGACGACCATGCCGGCATACTACTCAATGAACCCTGCTGGGGTCAACACTGGTAACTCATGTGGTGCAGATGGTAAATCAGCAGTCAGTCCTAAGCTCTCGCTCATGACCTGAAGGTCGTGAGTTCAATCCCAACTTGATTCAGGTAGCCGGCTCAAGGTTGACTTAGCCTTCCATCCTCTCAAGGTTGGTAAAATGAGTACCCAGCTTGGTGGGGGGGTAATAAATAAATTACCTGAAAGCCTTGTGGAATAAGTGCCTTCTCTCCTGCCCAGTTCTAGGTATCTACAGGCGCTTAACCCCTTCCTACTTAAATTTTTTTTTTACTTTACCATTCCATATAATATATTGGAAAACCTTGAAAAGTTCAATGTCCTGGTTTCATCGTAGACTATAGAGGCTACGTGTGCCGTCTGCGAACTGTATGCGGCCGTATGGATAAGGCCTTAGTTCTTGTACATCTTGTCTTTAGCTTTGGTATTGAACATATCTTGTCCATATGGATAAATATATATGGACCCCCCCAACTGGTGAATTTGCCGATATTAGATCAGTAGGATGTACTTTTTACCTCTACCGCTGGGTATGGTGTAACTGTTTTATCCCGTACCTCACCGTCTTGTCTTTCACTTCCTCCAATCTCATTTCTTTGTCGCCCAGGTGTGTCTGGCGTCCCTGGTTTACCGTGGTCAGCCATGGTCTTAAGGCAGCAGTTGGGCGCTTGCAAGAACCAATGACATGTCCTGACTGAGGTACGCTGACGTTAAGTGAAGCTTTTCGCTAGAGACCTGGGTTGGAGGAGTTTGCATTAGGCCAGCGCTGAGGTGCAGTCAGTATGTCGATGCTGATGGATGTGATGCCAAAGGGACAGCTGGCAGTTGGTTGGCAGTTAGCATGCCCACAGTATAGCAGAGAGAGATGTATTCGCGTATATACCAGTGTGGTAGACATCTTTCACTTCCATAGACCCTGTGTACTGGGAGAAGCGGGTCTGTACCCATTCCTGAAAAGTTGGGAAAAGTTTGTAAATAGTTTAAAAAGTTGTCCCACGAATTGAAGTTGTCCCCAATCCACTGGATAGGGATAAACTATGTGACTGTGGGGGTTCAACTGCTGTGACCCCCATCGATAATAAGAATTGGTGTCCCTAAGGTCTCCAAATGTATGGACTGAAGGTCACACACATGCACCGCCGCTCCATTCACGTAAACTGGGCATCTGGTGATAGCCGTGCGCTTGACCTCGGCTATGTTCGGTAATCCAATTTCACATCTGTGTCAGGCTGTACTTGTACGGGTGAGTTTCACGCACAATTTCTGTGCGATGCAAGATGCGCGGAAATCTCGCATGAAAAGGACCCATTATTTTCAAGGAGCAGCATGTCCTAATTTTGGGGGCAAATCTGTTCAAGCTTTCACCATTATTTCCTATGGGTGCGCAAAAAAAAAAAAGTAGTGTTGCACCAGGATGTCATGTGATTTGTATGTAAGTGCGATGTGCTGTTTTCCATTATAAGGCCTCATTCACACAACCCTTTTTATGCGGCTATTGAATGTTGCCTGAAAATTGGGACCATGTGAAGCATTGGATTCCAATGCATTCATTTTCATGAGCGATTTTTGGGCACGTGAAAAAAAACGCACCATCAAAACATTAAATCGGTGACCATTTTCAGTCACCGATTTTTCCTCGCTGCGTCCATAGATAGGTCTTGAACTATCTTTTGACAAAAAAAAAATCACTGGAAGCTCCTGGAACTTTCTTCACATGCATATAGAGAGATACAATATGTTTTTCTCGCAAAACGCATTGCAATCGCAGAAAAATCGCAGGTTTATGAGTTCGATATTGGTTTGATTTTCTCGGACTGATATCGCACCCGTATAAATACAGCTTGACGCTTCTTACCCACGATCATCCTACCTCCAAGCCATCAATTGGAGGAGACGGGACAGTTCGGCGCTTAGCTCCGCCCACATCGCACCCCCTCCCATTGTAAAGAACAGCGTGGAGGAGAGGAGAGGTGAGCCTGCGATGGGGAGGGAGGGAAAAGGGGTGACGGCATGGTAGTCTCGGCGTATATGCACTGGGACCCATGCCGTCTGAATGGGAGCACAAACGTTTGATTTGTGCGCCCGTTCACCAGTTTTATCTCTCCCAACGTAGAGTATATCGTCCGGCCGTGAAAACAGCGGCTGATATACACTCGTGGGAAAGAAGCCTGATACTGGAAAACTAATAGCTTATATGCGGACGGCTACAATAGGGGTCATCCCATTGGCCAGCCCAGGGACTCTCTTCGTACACTACAAGGAGATTCTAAGAGCGGACAGCCCCTACAGGCGGGGAGTACCAGACCTCCATGCAGTGGGATTTTGGCTGCGCCCCACGGCGTAATTCCGTTTTGTGTTAAAGGTCCTATAGGCTACCTTCTCGCAGGGCGGAAACGGAAAACATCACATCGCACGGCATGCCATGTGTTTGACTGTCTCATAAAAACAATGGGCAATGCATTCCAAGCAGAGCGTAAAAGTAGGACACGCGGCGATTTTTTGCACCTCTTACCATCGCTGCGAGGGAATAAAACGAAAAAACGCTCATGTGTATGGCTCTATTCAAAAGAACGGAGTACATATTGGCGGGAGTTTTGTGCTCGTTGCGAATGTAGCCTTAGGCTGCTTTCAGGCGTAGTGTAAATGCTGCGGAACTTCCACTCCAGATTTTGCGCGGTAATTACGCAGCATTGGAGATTTCATGCGTGCCGAAAACTGCTGCGTTTTTTCCACATGTGCAAAATGCACACGCAAAAATATGAAATGAGGACGACCCCATTGAAATCAATGAGCTCTACTCTCTGCGTACTGCGCGTATAAAATTTGCGCGTGCAAACATACCTGCGGGTACCCAAAATAAGTCTCACAGACGCAGGCCCCTTCCACCGACACTGTCATCAGTAATATGGCGTTCATACGCGGTAAATGCGTCAAAACCGTCCCCAATGTTTGGCAGTCAGAGGTTTCCTCGCTGCACGTATAGATACATAAAACGCCATTAATATACCGTATGATGCAAATCCAGTCCCTGTTGGACTAATCAGAGCACTTTAATTATTGATGTATCTCAGGGAGCCGGCCCTCGGGAGAAAGACTGATTTAATTACTACAGTTTAATTAAGCAAGAAGGATAAAGACAAGTTTGATCCTCCAAGAGGCGCATAAACTACACGTACCTCAATATGGTGGCGCAAGCCAACATAGGAGCTGGTGAAAGTGCGATTACGTGATCCCACCATATTCCCTTCCAACACTAATATACTGGTCTTACTGGTAGAACGGGCTTTACGCTGCCATATAACATCACAATGCTTTTATACAGACGGCTCGTTGGTAGAAAAATGGCGCAAGTGTTCATCAAATATGGAGCTCAAAACTTTGAGCCTGTTCTGGTCATGCCGCTGTAAAAACGTAATAAGACCATAATGAATGCCCAATGCCCTGGGGTGCTTTCACACAGGGGAACGCGATATCGCACATACAGCCTTGTGATTTTTGACTGCGAGCGCTGCATATTTTAAGAAAAACGTATTGCATCGCTGCGCTTGCGCTATTAAAGGGCGTGAAAATGGCATGTTTTTTCAATAGTAAAGATTGAAAATTCGCATTGCGCTGTCATGAAACTTGCATTTACATGTGAGCGTGATGCGGGGGTTTTTTTTGCCGTAGGAAATAATGAACAATTCTTAAACAAGAATTGCGCAAAAATAGGACATGCAGTGGTTTGGTTTCCTGTGAATTACATACCTGAAATCAATTGGTCATTTTCACGCACAATATCTCGACCACACTGCAGATGTCACACGCGAAAATCACTCGTGTGAAAATCACTCTTTTCCGCACAGCAGAATGTATTTCGATGCGGATTTCATACCGTCTATATGGCGTGAATTTTTCCGCCAACGGAATGGAGTTGTTTGCGCAGCATGTGTGTGCATTTATGGAGTATTTGAGGGCCACATTCTTAAAATGTGTGACTGAGGGCGGCGCTACAAAAGCAGACTGCAAAATATGCCATTTTTTTACGCAGAGAATGAGTGTTCTTTGCGTGCTTGCGCACAAAACTGTGCGTATTTGCGCAGGCACTGCTAGTTCACATGGGTGCCAGAATCACCCCGCTCTGATTTAAATGGTTATTAAGCAAAACGAGGTGCCAGTGGGCGCTGGTTTGCACAGCGTTTTTTGCATACACATGCGTACATATATAAACATTTGCGCACCTCTCATAGACATCTATGGGTTTCTCTGGGGGCGCACCATATACAGCAGGCATTACTTTTTTTGCACCTGCGAGAACCAAGAAATTAAAATGAGCCCAGTGAAATCAATGGGTTCTAGTCTATGCGTTTTGCAAGCCGGATTTTTCCTTGCGCAAAAATACGCTTGCGTGATGCCGCCCTGATATTGCAAATTCTTGGATTCAGCAGGGGGAAAGCATTAGGGCTCCTTCACACAGGCGGATTCGTGCACGTACAATTTACACGCGCGGTACGCAGAGAATAGAACCCATTGATTTCAAAGGGCACAAATAAACCCTGTGATAAAAAAAAGACAGTAAAATATGATGGTACGTGCGCAAAAAAGCGTTTTTCGGTACGCAAAAATGCAGCACTGCTGTGCGCGCAAATGTGCATTCGCTCGTGAGAACAGCGTTTTTTCTACAGGCGGTCTCACATTTGTGCTGGGATCGCCGGTCGGAGGTTCCGTCACAGATCTGGCTCAAAATACCGCTGCATGCAGGTGAAAGCGGACAAAGCCCATTATAGTCAATGGGGTCCGTCCGGCAATGTTCGGTTCTGTCCAGAAACGGCGCCGTTCAGCCGCAGGGATTCCCTTTTTCCGGTCCCAGAATGGAGCTGGGAAGCAGAATCCCCAAAGCAGGTGTGAAACTTACTTTGTATCATATTTACCAAACATGTAAGACCTTCGTAAACATGTTATCCAACAACGATACAATGTTGCAAGTGGTTATAGAAGAAGCGAGTAAAGCCAGAAAACTAAATGACATTCGCAGCGTGGTACGATTCTCAGGCGAATAGCTGGCGGCGCTGGATACCAGAAATAAAAGCCAACTATTTGGTGTTTTTTTAAGATCTTGGCAAACGTTCTTCACCGGGACAACGGCTGGAATCTCAATCCACAAGCTTAGGGGCCATTCTTTACACCAGCCATACCCGTAAGGGCACATTGCAATGGGTATTTGTTAGCTGTGAAAAAAATGGCGCAAACACCAGACTGCGCCAAATGCACAAGATCAGTATACAGACATACGAGAATCCAAAGCAAATTCTATCGGAGCGTGCTCAGTAGTGTCTGATACGTCACAATGACTGACTATGTACATCCGCTCTGGCCTGCGAATCTGCACACAGTTTAGGCATTTCGGCCATGAGGGAAGTGCACAAAAATGCGATTATACTTTAGCCTTGTGGGAGAATACTTTGCAGCTACAGCTTGTACTCTGCACGAGCCACCAGAAAGGCTCACGCACACATTATAGGCCAACGAGGACGTGCACACTGACGGTTTTTCATGCGGACCTACGGTCGATGTGAAAAAACTCATCGTATACATCATTCCTGTCTGTTTCAAGGACAAGAAATACAATGCTGTGTCCGTGTAAAAGCTCATTCCCACGGGTGTGAGAATAAGTATGTATATGTATATATTTACAAATGTGTGTATTTGCGGCATATGCATTTTTTGCAAAAAAAACGCAAGAAGGCGCAGTTGATGTCACTATTTTTAAACCTCCGTTTCCTTCATAAGAAAGCATGCAAGTGCCAACAGACTTTTAATATTGATTTTGGTCCATAAATACAAAATACATTTATGTTTATTATGCACTTAAATGTACGGCGCGGGATTAAAGCTCCTGCAATCTAGCGGAAGCAGGTCATGTTCTCAGCTGTCAGACACAGCCGAAGACCCGCAGGAGAAGACAGAAGCGGTTTTTAACAGACGGGCATGTAGGCTCTAGCACCCTGTTGTACTACCTCTAGCTTAGATACAAGATGTGATAAAGGTGAGCAGGGAGGCTCTAGTACCCTGTTGGGCCGCCTCTAGCTTAGATACAAGATGTGATACAGGCGGGGATGTAGGCTCTAGTACATTGTTGCATTGCCTCGATACAGGCGGGCATAGAGGCTCTAGTACTTTATTGTACCGCCTCTAGCTTGGATTCAAGATCTGATACGGGCAGGTATGCAGGCTCTAGTGCCCTGTTGTACCCCCTTTAGCTTGGATAAAAGATGTGATACAGACAGGCACAGAGGCTCTAGTACCCTGTTGTACCATCTCTAGCTTGGATACAAGATGTGATATGGGGGGCATGGAGGCTCTAGTACTCTGTTGTACCATCTCTAGCTTGGATACAAGATGTGATATGGTGGGTATGGAAGCTCTAGTACCCTGTTGGGCAGCCTCTAGCTTGGATACAAGATGTGCTACTGGCAGGCATGAAAGTTCTATTAACTTGTTGGGTTGCCTCTAGCTTGGATATAAGATGTGATACAAGCGGGCATGGAGGCTCCAGTACCCTGTTGTACTGCTTCTAGCTTGGATACAAGATGTGATACGGGCGGGCATGGAGGCATACAGGTTCTGAATGGTATCCTGCAGTAGATTGCTCCACATGTGCTGTAACTGGGCCTCTAGATCATGCATACTCATAGGCTGTCATCCCAGCTGGTCCAATACATGACCTATTAGTGATGAATCTGGTGACCGGGCGGCCACAGAAGTGTGACAATGTTGTGGGGGCTCCTGTGACCCCCTTGTGTGTGCGGCTGATCATTATCCTGCTGCCTCTTGGAAGCCACCATGAGAGGAACACATGTGGCTGCAGGATGTCCTGAACATATCGCTGGGCTGTCATTGTCCCTCGTACCACTACTAGGGGGGACCGACTGTTATATGCGATGGCTCTCCCAGATCACCACACCAGCAGGGGGCAGTGTGCCACTGCACAGCAAAGGCAGGATTGAGGTGCTCACCCCGAGGTCTCCAGACACAAACATGGCCGTCATCAGTTTGCAAACTAAACCTGTATTTGTTACTGAAGACAACCCGGTCCCACTCCGGAGCGTCCAGTTTCGTCGCTCATGACATCACTGTAAACAAAGGTGATGGTGGGTGTCAGAGGCCGTACATGTAATGGGAGTCGTCAGGCCACGTCCTTCAGCCAAGCACCTGTAAAGGGTTCCAACAGACACAGGGGTGTAACGATAGCGCCACCTGTCTCTATACGGAGCAAAACGAAATAGTTGGAGCTGCTGATGCTTGTTGGATGATCAGATGCTCCTCTCTACTGGTGGTCTGTTGGGGGTCCTGAGCCCAGTCACCTTGTGTGCCCTCACACATCCACTGGTCCCAACACCTACTAACAGTCTGGTCAGACACTCCTCTCTACTAGTGGTCTGTAGGGGGCGTCCTGAGCTCGGACACCTTGCGTGCCCTCACACATCCACTGGTCCCAACACCTCCTAACAGCCTGGTCAGACGCTTCTCTCTACTGATGGTCTGTAGGGGGCGTCCTGAGCCCGGTCATCTTGTGTGCCCTCACACATCCACTGGTCCCAACACCTCCTAACAGTCTGGTCAGACGCTCCTCTCTACTGGTGGTCTGTAGGGGGCGTTCTGAGCCCGGTCCCCTTGTGTGCCCTCACACATCCACTGGTCCCAACACCTCCTAACAGTCTGGTCAGACGCTCCTCTCTACTGGTGGTCTGTGGGGGGCATCATGAGCCCGGTCACCCTGTGTGCCCTCACACATCTGCTGGTCCCAACACCTACCAACAGTCTGGTCAAACACTCCTCTCTACTAGTGGTCTGTAGGGGGCGTCCTGAGCCCGGTCACCTTGCGTGCCCTCACACATCCACTGGCCCCAACACCTCCCAACAGTCTGGTCAGACGCTCCTCTCTACTTGTGGTCTGTAGGGGGTGTCCTGAGCCCGGTCACCTTGTGTGCCCTCACACATCCACTGGTCCCAACACCTCCTAACAGTCTGGTCAGACGCTCCTCTCTACTTGTGGTCTGTAGGGGGTGTCCTGAGCCCAGTCTCCTTGTGTGCCCTCACACATCCACTGGTCCCAACACCTCCTAACAGTCTGGTCAGAACGGCCGGTGGGGGACAATTCGTTTATACAACCATCCAGCTTCTCACATCCCAATAATGCGCCCCTCTCAGACTCTGGTAACGGGGTGAAATCTCTTCTCTGCGTCGTAGAGGCGTCTAGTGGTCAACAAGCTCTACAAGCGGAAGAAGAGACCACTACACACAAGGCGCCTCCGAGAGCCTCTTATAGGCCAAGGGGGAAACCCATTCTAGGGCTTCAGGGACAAGACCATCCATCTAATCACCACAACTCTAATTATTTACAGATCTGCCCGAGATGGAACTACGGGACGGGTTTTGCTGCAAAACAACTTCTAGGGGCACAATGTTTTTTGACAAAGAGTGTATAATAAGTTCAAAAATAACTATGAATTATTATTTTTAACATTCCATATGCTTTCCCCCTAGTAAAATAAGAAAACGGCAATATATATATATATATATATATATTTTTTTTTTTTAACATTGCAGTCAATGTAAAAATATGACCAATATGGCTGTACGTTTCCATGCGCTTAATTTATATATTTTTTCTGATCAAGGAAAAGCTTTAATAAGAAAAAAGCTGTAAAGTTACAAAATGCATCCGATTCTCAAATAGGAAAAAAGCGGATGAAAAGGGTTCAAAACGCATACAGCGCACACGATTTTAAAAAGGCACATTCCTAAAGTGCATGCGTTTTTGATGGACCTTTTTTGCGTACATGAAAATGTATATGAAAGTGACGGCGCGGACGCACCTCACTGTGATCATACCGAACATATCACATGCGTGTCTGTGCTGAAATCCCATGCGGAAACACGGAACACTGCAAAACAAATGCGCCACCTGCATGTGATGGCGGCTCCGGTCAGGGAATAGCGAAACGCGTACGGGATATACAATATAAACTAATAGGAAGTTAAGGTCATCTTATATATATATATATAATGCGTGTGTGTAAATAAATATATCCTCCCCCCCTCAAACACACACACATATATATATCCCACAAATTATATATATATCCCCCCCACACACGTATATATCACCCCCCTACACACAGAGCCCCTCACACCCGGCTGCCCTCCACTGGTAACAGGTTCCCCCTGACGACGGGCAGCAGATCTGTGAGGGCACAGCAGGCACGGAGCGGCTGGCACCGACTGGCAGCAGGGCCCCACCCCCTCCACTTTAGGTGATGCAGGTACATACCTGCTGCCCCCGTGTCCTTCTACCCCAGAAGCCACTTACCATCGTCTCCCTCTCGACCAGGGACCCCGCCATCTTGCCGAGCGGTGTGTAGGTGGTGCGGAGGGACGGGGTGAGCCAGGCAGCAGGAGGGTGGCAGCAGCCGGGCACAGGAGGGCAGAGCCGGGCTCAGCTCAGGATCACACTGCAAGGAAGAAGCCGAGGCTCAGTGACCTGGCAGACTGGAAAAGCTGAGGAGAGGGAGGCGGTGATGGCGGAGGAGGAGCGCAGGCGGCTCTCTGGAGCTACAATAAGGCGATGTGTGTGGTGATGCAGGCTGGGCATGTATGAGGAGGGCACCTCTACTGCCACCACCACAGCCCTGCCCTGCCACCAGGGGAATCTACAGGCTGGGCATGTGTGAGGAGGGCACCTCTACTACCACCACAGCCCTGCCCTGCCACCAGGGGAAGCTACAGGCTGGGCATGTGTGAGGAGGGCACCTCTACTACCACCACAGCCCTGCCCTGCCACCAGGGGAAGCTACAGGCTGGGCATGTGTGAGGAGGGCACCTCTACTACCACCACAGCCCTGTCCTGCCACCAGGGGAAGTTACAATCTGGCATGTGTGAGGAGGGCACCTCTACTACCACCACAGCCCTGCCCTTCCACCAGGGGAAGTTACAGGCTAACATGTGTGAGAAGGGCTCTTCTACTACCACTAGAGCCCTGCCCTGCCACCAGGGGAAGCTACAGGCTGGGTAAGAGTGAGGAGGGCACCTCTACTGCCACCACCACAGCCCCACCCTACCATCAGGGGAAGCTACTGGTTGGGCATGTGTGAGGAGGGCACCTCTACTACCACCACAGCCCTGCCCTGCCACCAGGGGAAGCTACAGGCTGGGCATGTGTGAGGAGGGCACCTCTACTACCACCACAGCCCTGCCCTGCCACCAGGGGAAGCTACAGGCTGGGCATGTGTGAGGAGGGCACCTCTACTACCACCACAGCCCTGTCCTGCCACCAGGGGAAGGTACAATCTGGCATGTGTGAGGAGGGCACCTCTACTACCACCACAGCCCTGCCCTTCCACCAGGGGAAGTTACAGGCTAACATGTGTGAGAAGGGCTCTTCTACTACCACTAGAGCCCTGCCCTGCCACCAGGGGAAGCTACAGGCTGGGTAAGAGTGAGGAGGGCACCTCTACTGCCACCACCACAGCCCCACCCTACCATCAGGGGAAGCTACTGGTTGGGCATGTGTGAGGAGGGCACCTCTAGTGCCACCACCACAGCTCTGCCCTGCGACCAGGGGAAACTACAGGCTGGGCATATGTGAGAATGATACCTCTACTGCCACCACAGCCCTGCCACCAGGCGAAGCTACAGGCTGTGCAAGTGTGAGGAGGGCACCTCCACTGCCACCACCACAGCCCTGCCACCAGGGGAAGCTACAGGCTGGGCATGTGTGAGGAGGGCACTTCTACTGCCACCACCACAGCCCTGCCCTGCCACCAGGGGAAACTACAGGCTGGGCATGTGTGAGGAGGGCACCTCCGCTGCCACCACCACAGCCCTGCCCTACCACCAGGGGAAGTTACAATCTGGCATACGTGAGGAGGGCACCTGTACTACCACCACAACCCTGCCCTGCCTCCAGGGGAACTTACAGTCTGGCATGCGTGAGGAGGGCACCTGTACTACCACCACAGCCCTGCCCTACCACCAGGGGAAGTTACAGGCTGGCATGTGTGAGGAGGGCACTTCTACTGCCACTAGAGCCCTGCCCTGCCACCAGGGAAAGCTACAGGCTAGGCATGCGTGAGGAGGGCACCTCTACTGCCACCACCACAGCCCTGCCCTGCCACCAGGGGAAGTCACAGGCTGGCATGTGTGAGGAGGGCACTTCTACTGCTACCACAGCCTTGCCCTGCCACTAGGGAAAGCTACAGGCTGTGCATGTGTGAGGAGGGCACCTCTACTGCCACCACCACAGCCCTGCCCTGCCACCAGGGGAAACTACAGGCTGGGTATGTGTGAGGAGGGCACCTCTACTGCCACCGCCACAGCCCTGCCCTGCCATCAGGTGAACCTACAGGCTGGGTATGAGTGAGGAGGGCACCTCTACTACCACCACAGCCCTGCCCTGCCACCAGGGGAAGTTACAATCTGGCATGCGTGAGGAGGGCACCTGTACTACCACCACAGCCCTGCCCTTCCACCAGGGGAAGTTACAGGCTGGCATTTGTGAGGAGGGCACTTCTACTACCACCACAGCCCTGCCCTGCCATAAGGGGAAGCTACAGGCTGGGTAAGAGTGAGGAGGGCACCTCTACTGCCACCACCACAGCCCCACCCTACCATCAGGGGAAGCTACTGGTTGGGCATGTGTGAGGAGGGCACCTCTAGTGCCACCACCACAGCTCTGCCCTGCCACCAGAGGAAACTACAGGCTGGGCATATGTGAGAATGATACCTCTACTGCCACCACAGTCCTGCCACCAGGCGAAGCTACAGGCTGTGCAAGTGTGAGGATGGCACCTCCACTGCCACCACCACAGCCCTGCCACCAGGGGAAGCTACAGGCTGGGCATGTGTGAGGAGGGCACCTCTACTGCCACCACCACAGCCCTGCCCTGCCACCAGGGGAAACTACAGGCTGGGCATGTGTGAGGAGGGCACCTCCGCTGCCACCACCACAGCCCTGCCCTACCACCAGGGGAAGTTACAATCTGGCATGCGTGAGGAGGGCACCTGTACTACCACCACAACCCTGCCCTGCCTCCAGGGGAACTTACAGTCTGGCATGCGTGAGGAGGGCACCTGTACTACCACGACAGCCTTGCCCTGCCACCAGGGGAAGTTACAGGCTGGCATGTGTGAGGAGGGCAGTTCTACTGCCACTAGAGCCCTGCCCTGCCACCAGGGAAAGCTACAGGCTAGGCATGCGTGAGGAGGACACCTCTACTGCCACCACCACAGCCCTGCCCTGCCACCAGGGGAAGTCACAGGCTGGCATGTGTGAGGAGGGCACTTCTACTGCTACCACAGCCTTGCCCTGCCACTAGGGAAAGCTACAGGCTGTGCATGTGTGAGGAGGGCACCTCTTCTGCCACCACCACAGCCCTGCCCTGCCACCAGGGGAAACTACAGGCTGGGTATGTGTGAGGAGGGCACCTCTACTGCCACCACCACAGCCCTGCCCTTCCCTGCCACCAGGGGAAGCTACAGGCTGTGCATGTGTTAGAATAGTACCTCTACTGCCACCACAGTCCTGCCCTTCCACCAGGGGAAGCTACAGGCTGGCACGTGTGAGGAGGGCACCTCTACTGCCACCACTATAGCCCTGCCCTGACACCAGGGTAAGTTACAGGCTTTGCATGTGTGAGGAGGGCACCTGTACTGCCGCCACCAGGGACCTGCCCTGACACCAGGGGAAGCTACAGGCTGGCATGTCTGAGGGGGCACCTCTACTGCCACCACCATAGCCCTGCCCAGACAGCAGGGGAAGTTACAGGCTGGTCATGTGTGAGGAGGACACCTCTTCTACCACTACCTCCACTCTGCCCTGACACCAGGGGAAGCTACAGGCTGGGCATGTGTGAGGAGGGCACCTATACTACCCCCACCACCACCATGCTTTGAGACCAGGGGAAGCTACAGGCTGGGCATGTGTGAGAAGGGCACCTCTACTGCCACCACAGCCCTGCCTTGACACCAGCGGAAGCTACAGGCTGGGCATGTGTGAGGAGGGCACCTCCACTGCCACCACCACCACACTGCCCTGACACCAGGGGAAGTTATAGGCTGCGCGTGTTTGAGGAGGGCATGTCTAGTGCCACCACTACTGCCCTGCCCTATCACCAGGGAATGCTACAGGCTGGGCATGTGTGAGGAGGGCACCTCTACTCCCACCAACATAGCCCTGCCCAGACACCAGGGGAAGTTATAGGCTTGGCATGTGTGAGGAGGGCACCGCCGCTGCCACCCCCACCACACTGCCCTGACACCAGAGCAAGTTATAGGCTGGGACGTGTGAGGAGGGCACCTCTACTGCCACCACAGCCCTGCCCTTCCACCAGGGGAAGCTACAGACTTGGCACGTGTGAGGAGGGCACCTCTACTGCCACCACAGCCCTGCCCTGCCACCAGGGAAAGCTACAGACTGGGCACGTGAGAGGAGGGCACCTCTACTGCCACCACTATAGCCCTGCCCTGACACCAGGGTAAGTTACAGGCTTTGCATGTGTGAGGAGGGCACCTGTAATGCCACCACCAGGGACCTGCCCTGACACCAGGGGAAGCTACAGGCTGGCATGTCTGAGGGGAGCACCTCTACTGCCAGCACCATAGCCCTGCCCAGACAGCAGGGGAAGTTACAGGCTGGGCATGTGTGAGGAGGACACCTCTCCTACCACTACCTCCACTCTGCCCTGACACAAGGGGAAGTTACAGGCTGGACATTTGTGAGAAAGGCACCTCTACCGCCACCACAGTCCGGCCCTGACACCAGGGGAAGCTACAGGCTGAGCATGTGTGAGGAGGGCACCTATACTACCCCCACCACCACCATGTTTTGAGACCAGGGGAAGCTACAGGCTGGGCATGTGTGAGAAGGGCACCTCTACTGCCACTACAGCCCTGTCCTGACACCAGCGGAAGCTACAGGCTGGGCATGTGTGAGGAGGGCACCTCCACTGCCACCCCCACCACACTGCCCTGACACCAGGGGAAGTTATAGGCTGCGCATGTTTGAGGAGGGCACGTCTAGTGCCACCACTACTGCCCTGCCCTATCACCAGGGAATGCTACAGGCTGGGCACGTGTGAGGAGGGCACCTCTACTCCCACCAACATAGCCCTGCCCAGACACCAGGGTAAGCTACAGGCTGGGCATGAGTGAGGAGAGCACCTCTACTGCCACCACCACAGCCCTGCCCTGGGGAACCTGGATATGTATGAGGGCACCTCTGCTACCTGCACATTACAGCATTGCTTAACCTGAAGTTGCACCCACACTGGTTACAATCAAGCTGGCATGTGCCATACACAAGTCGCGTGTTGACGAAATCCCCACAATTTCACAGTGTTGGGCACACAAGACAAGGACAACTTCAGTGCCCCTACAACAGAGGCAGTCATAGTGCCTACATTACAATGAAAGCCACAGTGGCAACCATAACAGAGTCCGCCGTAGTGTCCCTATGCCTGAGCTGGATATAGTGCCCTGGTAGTAACAGCCATGGTGCCCCCACAACAGAGTCTGCCATCATAGTCCAATAATTACCTCCACCGTTAGCTATAGTGCCCTGATATTAGCTGTGGTGCCCCCAGCAGCCATAGTGAACCCCGTTATGATTAGAGCAACAGGGTCGCATAACAGAGCCAGCTACAGTGTCCTCCTAACTGAGCGTGCCACAGAGCCCCTAACAGAGCCTGCCATGGTAAAAACAAGACAGAGTGCCCTCATTAGGAGCTCCTTCACACGGGCGTATGCAATTTTGGTCCGTGAAAAATGCAGCGTTTTTACTACGTGTGTTTATCCATTTTTTGTATATGCGTCCAAAGTAAAAAGCTAAGCGAGTCCAATTGATGTCACTTTTTTTTCACACATGCATGAAAAAAACGTAACGTCCTTCCCGGGGCGCTGGTTGCATCAGCGTAGAGTTTTCTCTTTCACTACTTTGTTATGGGAGCAGGAAAAGTGAATCCACTGGCCGAACAGATCCAACGTATCACAAAAATGAACGGACCCCACTGAGTTTAATGAAATTGATTTAGGTTTCATCATGCTGTCCAGCACTGCGCCATATGTGATAGCGCAGCAGGCTGCATGTTTTTTTAACTGGGACTATAGCAGAATTTTAAGATATGGGCTCTGAGTAGTAAGTCTGTCACAGCGGGCCAATAAATGAGAAGTTATAAAAAATTCTGATTTATTACTCACCACGTATGTCTAGAAATGAGCCAAGCCTCGGCCAACAACTTCATCAGGTTGGACCAGTTTTTTGCGAAAGATACACAATAAAAAATCAGAAATGTTACAGGAACGCAACTGTTGAGTTTTCCATTCTCAAGGAAAATTTGAAAAGTTTTTTACTAAAAAGGTTTATTATTAGAGATGAGCGAACGTACTCTTTTCGGGTGTTTTTGCACTCGAGCACCACTTTTTCCGAGTAACTGATTACTTGGACGAAAAGATTCAGGGGGCACCGGGGGTGAGCGGGGGGTTGCAGAGGGGAGTGGGGGGGGGAGAGAGAGAGAGCTCCCCCTGTTCCCCACTGCTACCCCTCGCTCCACCACGCCGTCCCCGCCCCCCGAATCTTTTCGTCTGAGTAGTCAGTTACTCGGAAAAAGCGGTGCTCGAGTGCAAAAACACCCGAACCGAGTACGCTCGCTCATCTCTATTTGTTATCTGAGCTAATCATGCCTGAGATGGAGATGCCCCTTTATATTAAAGGAGTCTTAGTGGGATATTTTTGAGGGGGAGGGTAAATATGCTTTTTATTATAATGTAAGGGACCTTTAAGTGCTATCACATTTTAAATTTGGTCTCTGAGCCTGATCCCCTATTGCATGATCCCACCATCTGTGCATTTGCATGACTGGCATTGGTCACGTGACCTAACATCATCAGTGATGTTGCATATAAATGGGGCAGGGCTATCTTTAAGAGCTACTGCCCTTCAAACACCATAGACATCCGAGAAGGGTGACCCCATGCAAATATCACAACCAAAAAAGGGAGAATGGACTCTAACCTATTGACGGAAGATAGGCCTACCTATAAATAGTGTTATTACCCTGATGAGGTTGGCTCCACACTATGAACCTAGGCAGACCCTGACTCTCCCTACGAGGAAATAGGGAACGTGGAAAAGGTAGATAGGAAAATGTATTAACCAGAGAAACACAGGGATAAGATGTAACCACACCGCAGATGAAAGCTAGAACCAGCCAATCTTATCTTGGTAGAAGTGCAGGGCAAGACCAGAAACAGCCAACTAGACCAGATATTATTTCAGGCAGGAGGTAACAGACAGGAATCAGACCTAAGTCAGACTGGAGTAAACCAGAGGACAGACGGGTCAGACAGGAGACAGACTGGAGTTAAACAGGAGACCACAAGGTATCAGACTGGAGTTGAGTCAGTCAGGTATCAGATAGAGACCTCAAACAACAGGTCAGACCAACTGCTGCAGGAGTATAACTGGCACCCTCTGAGAGGAGGAGCCAGAATAAATATACAAAGACAGATGGTGATTGGCTGGCTCGTAGGTCCCACCTCCCAGCCGACCTATCTGCCCAAAAAACACAGGGGATGTCGCTGTTGGTGCCCAGTGCTGAAATGAAAGTGAGTATGCGTTGGAGTGAGGACACTGTGGGCTGTGGCCGACGACGTGATGTCACCCTAGACTCAATCCTTACTCAGTACCCTAGTAAGTCCATCTCACTAATGTAGCAATCTGTTTCTAACTTCAGAGGAACAGAAAAACATGGGGACCTTTTTATCATTCCCAGACTTTTTGGATATGTACACCGCACCCTGGCACTTCTTCAAAAAGTAGCCATGGGGCAGAAGTGGGAAGGGGTATATTACCTGCAACCTCTCCAATCCACCAGTTCCAGACCCATTTAGAACTGTTCAAGTTGGCTGCAGCAGTTGTCTAACTATCTAATGCACACTGTACTGCTCTCTGATTGGCCATTGCAGATCACATGGGAAGCTTTGGCCAATCAGAGAGCAGGTATATTGCATTAGTAGCCTAATACTATAAATGCACTGTACAGATTAGGTAGTCTGTTGATTGCGTTGGTCATTTTGGATGACCATGTCACCAGTGTAGCCAGTGATTGGCTATAGTGGTCACATGTCATGTCAACAAATCATCACTGGAGCAAGAAGAAAAGTGACCGGCAAGGATGCATCAACACAGGAATGTAGAGGACTGGAAAAGTATTACTTTTGTTATTTTATAGCACTGCAAAGTATTTATAAGACTTTTAATGCAGATGGACAACCCCTCTAATTCAGCAATTAGTCACCTGCCGTCTCTTCCTGACAACTAATTATTTTTCTGTACTTTTGTTTCATTTGCCCTTGTGAGTTGTGCCACATTCTTTAACGCCGTCATGCATATAAACTCGCCTTGCTACTTTTCATATTTTATTTTATAAGGATGCTGACATAATGGTATCTAGAAAAACACCTCTCATACATTCCCACCCTGCTGCTAATTAACTACCAAAGGTCTGTGTAATGACGTGTTTAGCATAGCCCCTGTAGGCAGGGATGGTTGGCGGTACGCCTAGTTTCTGGCAAAGCCTGCTTTACTTCCCCGGCAGTCAAAAAGTTAATATAGCATCAAGATCATAGTGTCCTCTAAGGTATGGCAACACTTTGTATTTTTACGTACAGCGCTGGCCGGCCCCGTCTGCATATTTGTTTTAGCTTTGCTCAATTATGTTTTAAGAGCAAGACTATAATAATTGCGCTGCGCTTTGGCATGTGAACGAAAACCTGTAATTGTTATATAAAGGAAACGCATTTCAACTTGTGTCATCCAATGGCAACACTAATGCGGACTAGTGAAGTATTAGGCTGAAATGCACCAAGAACCTTACTGACACGTGTAAGCAGACTAATTAAAAAAACACAAGCAAATACCCATCTTATTGCAATTACAATGGAGTCTAAGCTCGACTACTGCAACTCACTAGTGCTAGCTCTTCCCTTCTCTAAACTCTCCTCTCTTAATCCATCCAGAATGTAGCAGCCAGGCATATATTTTTGTCCAATAACCACACTGATCCTTCCACCCTGTGCCATTCGTTACACTTATCCCTCCGCCCCGTGCCAGTCACTACACTGATCCCTCCGCCCTGTACCAGTCACTACAGTGATCCCTCCACCCTGTTGGTCACTGCACTGATCCCTCCAACCTCTGCCAGTCACTACACTGATGCCTCCACCCTGCCGGTCACTGCACTAATCCCTCCACCCTGTGCCAGTCACTGCACTAATCCCTCCGCCCTGTTGGTCACTGTATCGATCCCTTCACCCTATGCCAGTCACTACACTGATCCCTCCACCCTGTGCCAGTCACTACACTGATCCCTCCACCCTTTTCCAGTCACTACACTGACTCTCCACCCTATGCCAGTCACTACCCTGATCCTTCCCCTCTGTGCCAGTCACTACACTGATCCTTCCACCCTGTACTAGTCACTGCACTGATCCATCCACCCTGTCAGTCAATGCACTGATCCCTTCAACGTGTGCCAGTCACTACATTGATCCCTCCAACCTGTGCCAGTCACTGCACTAATCACTCCACCCTGTCAGTCACTGCACTGATCCCTCCACCCTGTTCCAGCCAGTACCCAAATCCCTCCACCCTGTGCCAGTCACTGTCCTAATCTCTCCACCCTGTGCCAGTCACTGCCCATTCACTATAGAATGTAATTCAAATTCATCTCATCCATAAAGCTCTGTTAATGATGCTGCACCTCCCTGTATCTCCTCCCTCATCTCTGTCTACCACCCTACCAATGTTCTCCTTTCTACTAATGACTAGAGATGAGCGAACGCGTTCGTCCGAGCTTGATATTCGTGCGAATATTAGGGTGTTCGGGATGTTCGTTATTCGTAACGAACACCATGCGGTGTTCTGGTTACTTTCACTTCCTTCCCTGAGACGTTAGCGCGCTTTTCTGGCCAATTGAAAGACAGGGAAGGCATTACAACTTCCCCCTGCAACGTTTAAGCCCTATACCACCCCCCTGCTGTGAGTGGCTGGCGAGATCAGGTGTTCGCCTAATATAAAAGTCGGCCCCTCCCGCGGCTCGCCTCAGATGCGGTGTGAGTTAGATGAGGGACAGTGCTGTTTATACCGGAGCTGCTGTAGGGAAAGAATTGGTAGTTAGTGTAGGCTTCAAGACCCCCCAAAGGTCCTTATTAGGGCCACTGATAGCTGTGTGTTGGCTGCTGTTAGCAGTGGGATTTTTTTTTTTCTCAAAATCGCCTCTGCAGACCGTTGCACCTGGCATTAGGGACAGAAGTGCTGCATAGGCAGGGAGAGTGTTAGGAGTGAGTGTAGCCTTCAAGAACCTCAACGGTCCTTTCTAGGGCCATATTTATCCGTGTGCAGTACTGTCCAGGCTGCTGTTAGCTGTGCTGCATTTTTTTTGGGCTTCTCAAAATCGCCTCTGCAGAGCATTCCACCCTCCATTGATACTGCAGGGAAAGAATTGTATAGGCAGGGCCACAACACAGTTATTATTCATAGAATATACGCAGTGCTGCCTTTTGGTGGGAAAAAACTGAAAACAAATCTATTTGTCCAGCCTCTGTCCGTCCTTACGGGCGGTGGAGACGTGTGAGCTGCGTGAAGAACAGTGCTAAATCATACGCACCCAGCTACGCTTTACTGCTGGCTTCGCCATTTGCTTTCCTTAATTGGGAAAAAAAATACCTGCTCTGCCAGAGTTATAATAACTCTGCTACCCTCACGTTCTGTGACACATAAGCAGGGACACAGCACAGTTATTAAACTTCTCATGTTCATAGAATATACGCAGTGCTGCCTTTTGGTGGGAAAAAACTGAAAACAAATCTATTTGTCCAGCCTCTGTCCGTCCTTACGGGCGGTGGAGACGTGTGAGCTGCGTGAAGAACAGTGCTAAATCATACGCACCCAGCTACGCTTTACTGCTGGCTTCGCCATTTGCTTTCCTTAATTGGGAAAAAAAATACCTGCTCTGCCAGAGTTATAATAACTCTGCTACCCTCACGTTCTGTGACACATAAGCAGGGACACAGCACAGTTATTAAACTTCTCATGTTCATAGAATATACGCAGTGCTGCCTTTTGGTGGGAAAAAACTGAAAACAAATCTATTTGTCCAGCCTCTGTCCGTCCTTACGGGCGGTGGAGACGTGTGAGCTGCGTGAAGAACAGTGCTAAATCATACGCACCCAGCTACGCTTTACTGCTGGCTTCGCCATTTGCTTTCCTTAATTGGGAAAAAAAATACCTGCTCTGCCAGAGTTATAATAACTCTGCTACCCTCACGTTCTGTGACACATAAGCAGGGACACAGCACAGTTATTAAACTTAGATAATTCATTCACTAGAGGCAGTGGGGCCTTTCGTTTTCCAAAAAGGGCAAAAATTATATTTGGCCTGCAGTCTTGCGCCAATTTATTTCCTGCCTGTGAAATCAAATCACTGGTAATACAGCATGCTGAGGGGTAGGGGTAGGCCTAGAGGACGTGGACGCGGCCGAGGACGCGGAGGGCCAAGTCAGGGTGTGGGCACAGGCCAAGCTCCTGATCCAGGTGTGTCGCAGCCGACTGCTGCGCGATTAGGAGAGAGGCACGTTTCTGGCGTCCCCACATTCATCGCCCAATTAATGGGTCCACGCGGGAGACGGTTATTAGAAAATGAGCAGTGTGAGCAGGTCCTGTCCTGGATGGCAGAAAGTGCTTCGAGCAACCTATCGTCTACCCGCAGTTCTGCGCCGTCCACTGCTGCCAATCCGAATCCTCTGTCTGCTGCTCCTCCTTCCTCCCAGCCTCCTCACTCCACTACAATAACACCTGCTCAGGAGCGGGAGCACTCCCAGGAACTGTTCTCGGGCCCCTGCTTAGATTGGGCAGCAGCGGTTCCTCTCCCACCAGAGGAGTTTATCGTCACTGATGCCCAACCATTCGAAAGTTCCCGGGGTCCGGGGGAAGAGGCTGGGGACTTCCGCCAACTGTCTCAACAACTTTCTGTGGGTGAGGAGGACGATGACGATCAGACACAGTTGTCTTGCAGTGAGGTAGTAGTAAGGGCAGTAAGTCCCAGGGAGCAGCGCACAGAGGATTCGGAGGAAGAGCAGCAGGACGATGAGGTGACTGACCCCACCTGGTGTGCAACGCTTACTCAGGAGGACAGGTCTTCAGAGGGGGAGTCAAGGGCATCAGCAGGGCAGGTTGCAAGAGGCAGTGCAGTGGCCAGGGGTAGAGGCAGGGCCAGACCGAATAATCCACCAAGTGTTTCCCAAAGCGCCCCCTCGCGCCATGCCACCCTGCGGAGGCCGAGGTGCTCTAAGGTCTGGCAGTTTTTCACAGAGACGCCTGACGACCGACGAACAGTGGTGTGCAACCTTTGTCGCGCAAAGCTCAGCCGGGGAGCCAACACCAACAGCCTCACCACCACCAGCATGCGCAGACATATGATGGCCAAGCACCCCGCAAGGTGGGACAAAGGCCGTTCACCGCCTCCGGTTTGCACCCCTGCCTCTCCCCCTGTGCCCCAACCTGCCACTGAGATGCAACCCCCCTCTCAGGACACAGGCACTACCGCCTCATGGCCTGCACCCACACCCTCATCTCCGCTGTCCTCGGCCCCATCCAGCAGTGTAGTTCAGCGCACCGTTCAGCCGTCGCTTGCGCAAGTGTTCGAGCGCAAGCGCAAGTACGCCGCCACGCACCCGCACGCTCAAACGTTAACCGTCCGCATCGCAAAATTCATCAGCCTTGAGATGCTGCCGTATAGGGTTGTGGAAACGGAGTCCTTCAAAAGTATCATGGAGGCGGCGGCCCCGCGCTACTCAGTTCCCAGTCGCCACTACTTTTCCCGATGTGCCGTCCCAGCCCTGCACGACCACGTCTCCCGCAACATTGTGCGCGCCCTCACCAACGCGGTTACTGCCACGGTCCACTTAACTACGGACACGTGGACAAGCACAGGCGGGCAGGGCCACTACATCTCCCTGACGGCACATTGGGTGAATTTAGTGGAGGCTGGGACAGAGTCAGAGCCTGGGACCGCTCACGTCCTACCCACCCCCAGAATTGCGGGCCCCAGCTCGGTGCTGGTATCTGCGGAGGTGTATGCTTCCTCCACTAAAGCACCCTCCTCCTCCTCCTCCTCCTCTGTCTCACAATCAAGATGTGTTAGCAGCAGCATGTCGCCAGCAGTCGGTGTCGCGCGGTGTGGCAGCACAGCGGTGGGCAAGCGTCAGCAGGCCGTGCTGAAACTACTCAGCTTAGGCGATAAGAGGCACACGGCCCACGAACTGCTGCAGGGTCTGACACAGCAGACCGACCGCTGGCTTGCGCCGCTGAGCCTCCAACCGGGCATGGTCGTGTGTGACAACGGCCGTAACCTGGTGGCGGCTCTGCAGCTCGGCAGCCTCACGCACGTGCCATGCCTGGCCCACGTCTTTAATTTGGTGGTTCAGCGCTTTCTGAAAAGCTACCCACGCTTGTCAGACCTGCTCGTAAAGGCGCGCCGGCTCTGCGCACATTTCCGCAAGTCCCACACGGACGCTGCCACCCTGCGCACCCTGCAACATCACTTTAAGCTGCCAGTGCACCGACTGCTGTGCGACGTGCCCACACGGTGGAACTCTACGCTCCACATGTTGGCCAGGCTCTATGAACAACGGAGAGCTATAGTCGAATACCAACTCCAACATGGGCGGCGCAGTGGGAGTCAGCCTCCTCAATTCCTTTCAGAAGAGTGGGCCTGGTTGGCAGACATCTGCCATGTCCTTGGTAATTTTGAGGAGTCTACCCAGGTGGTGAGCGGCGATGCTACAATCATTAGCGTCACCATTCCTCTGCTATGCATCTTGAGAAATTCCCTGCAAACCATAAAGGCAGCTGCTTTGCGCTCGGAAACGGGGGCGGGGGAAGACAGTATGCCGCTGGATAGTCAGGGCACCCTCCTGTCTATTTCTCAGCGCGTACAGGAGGAGGAGCATGAGGAGGATGAGGAGGAGGGGGAAGAGACAGCTTGGGCCGCTGCTGACGGTACACCGGCTGATTGCCTGTCATCCTTTCAGCGTGTATGGCCTGAGGAGGAGGAGGAGGAGGAGGATCCTGAAAGTGATCTTCCTAGTGAGGACAGCCATGTGTTGCGTACTGGTACCCTGGCACACATGGCTGACTTCATGTTAGGATGCCTTTCTCGTGACCCTCGCGTTGCACGCATTCTGGCCACGACGGATTACTGGGTGTACACACTGCTCGATCCACGGTATAAGGAGAACCTGCCCACTCTGATTCCCGAAGAGGAAAGGGGTTCGAGAGTGTTGCTATACCACAGGACCCTTGCGGACAAGCTGATGGTAAAATTCCCAGCCGACAGCGCTAGTGGCAGAAGGCGCAGTACCGAGGGCAAGGTAGCAGGGGATGTGCGTAGATCGAGCAGCATGTACATCCCAGGCAGTGCAACAGTCTTTAAGGGCCTGGCCAGCTTTATGGCTCCCCACCAAGACTGTGTCACCGCTCCCCAGTCACGGCTGAGTCGGCGGGAGCACTGTAAAAGGATGGTGAGGGAGTACGTAGCGGATCGCACGACCATCCTTGGTGACGCCTCTGCCCCCTACAACTACTGGGTGTCGAAGCTGGACACGTGGCCTGAACTCGCGCTGTATGCCCTGGAGGTGCTTGCTTGTCCTGCGGCTAGCGTCTTGTCGGAAAGGGTGTTTAGTGCGGCTGGGGGAATCATCACAGATAAGCGTAGCCGCTTGTCAACCGACAGTGCCGACAGGCTAACACTCATCAAGATGAACAAAGGCTGGATTTCCCCAGACTTCTGTT